>NW_027140672.1:0-305000 GCF_036365525.1 Heterodontus francisci
TTAGAGGAGTGGGGGAGGGGATTAGGGGAGGGCGTGGGGGACGGGCGTGGGGGAGTGGGGTCGGGTTGTGGATCGGGGAGTGGGGTCGGGGAGTGGTGTCGGGGAGTGGGGATGGGGAGTGAGGGAGGGGAGCGCAGTGAGGAGGTGGAGGAAGGGGAGTGGGGGAGTGGAGTGGGAGATGTGTCTGGGGTAGGGGAGTTGGGTAGTGGAGGGCAGTGAGGAGGTGAAGGGAAGGGGAGCGGGGAGGAGAGTGGGGTAGGAGAGTTGGGGAGCGGAGTGGGGTAGGGGAGTGGGGTAGGGGAGTGGGGTAGGGGAGTGGTGCCGGGGAGTTCGGTAGGGGCGTGGGAGAGCGGAGTGGGGGAGCGGAGTGGGGGAGGGGAGTGTGGTAGGGGAGTGTGGTAGGGGAGTGTGGTGGGGGAGTGGTAACGGGGGTTTGGGTCGGGGAGTCGGGTAGGGGTGTCGGGTAGGGGAGTTGTGGGGGGGGGTTGTGGAGGGGAGAGCAGTAGGCGGGTGGGGGAGGGGATTTGGGGTAGGGGATTTGGGGAGGGGATTTGGGGAGGGGAGTGAGGGAGGGGACTGTGGGAGAGGAGTGGGGGAGAAGAGTGGGGGAGAGGAGTGGGGGAGGGGAGTGGGGGAGGGGAGGATGGGAGGAGAGTTGGGGAGGGTAGAGGTTTAGGGGGTGAGGGAGAGGAGTGGGGGAGGGGAGTGAGGGAGGGGAGTTGGGGAGGGGAGTGAGGAAGGGGAGTTGAGGAGAAGGAGTGGGGTAGGGGGGTGGAGTAGGGGAGTGGGGTATGGGAATATGTGAGGGGAGTGGGGGAGGTTAGTGTGGTAGGAGAGTGTGGTAGGGGAGTGGGGAGGGGAGTGGGGGAGGGGAGTGGGGGAGGGGAGTATGGGAAGAGAGTTGGGGAGGGTAGAGGTTTAGGGGGTGAGGGAGGGGAGTGGGGGAGGGGAGTGAGGGAGGGGAGTTGGGGAGGGGAGTGAGGAAGGGGAGTTGAGGAGAAGGAGCGGGGTAGGGGGGGTGGGTAGGGGAGTGGGGTATGGGAATATGTGAGGGAGTGGGGGAGGAGAGTTGGGGAGGAGAGTGGGTAGGGGTGTGGAGTAGGGGAGTGGGGGAGGGGAATTGAGGCAGGGAGTGAGGTGAGGAGTGGGGGAGGGGTGCTGTGGTGGAGGGGAGTGGGGGAGGGGAGTGGGGGAGGGGAGTGGGGGAAGGGAGTGGGAACCTGGGAGTGGGGGAGGGGAGGGGAGTGGGGGAGGGTTGTGCGGTAGGGGAATGGAGAATGGGAGTGGGGAGGGGAGTGGGGGAGGGGAGTGGGGGAGGGGAGTGGGGGAGGGGTGTGGGGGAGGGGAGTGGAGAGGGGAGTGGGGGAGGGGAGTGGGGAGGGGCGTGATGCAGGGGAGTTGAGGAGGGGAGTTGAGGCAGGGGGGTTGAGGAGGGGAGTTGAGGCAGGGGAGTTGAGGCGGGCAGGGGAGTATGGGAGAGGAGTGGGAAGAGGAGTGGGGCAGAGGAGTGGGGGAGAGGTGTGCGGAGAGGAGAGGGGAGGAGAGTGGGGTAGAGGAGTGGGGGAGGGGATTAGGGGAGGGCATGGGGGACGGGCGAGGGGGAGTGTGGTCGGGTTGTGGGGATCGGGTTGTGAGGTCGGGGAGTGAGGTCTGGGAGTGGGGTCGGGGAGTGGGGTCGGGGAGTGAGGGAGGGGAGCGCACTGAAGAGGTGGAGGGAAGGGGAGTGGGGGTGTGGAGTGGGAGAGGTGTCTGGGATAGGGGAGTTGGGTAGTGGAGGGCAGTGAGGAGGTGGAGGGAAGGGGAGCGGGGAGGAGTGTAGTGTAGGAGATTTGGTTAGCGGAGTGGGGTAGGGGAGTGGGGTAGGGGAGTGGGATAGGGGAGTGGGGTAGCGAGTGATACAGGGGAGTTTGGTAGGGGAGTGGGAGAGCGGAGTTGGGGAGCGGAGTGGGGGAGGGGAGTGGGGGAGGGGAGTGGGGGAGAGGAGTGGGGGAGAGGAGTGGGGGAGAGGAGTGGGGGAGGGGTGTTGCGGAGAGGAGAGGGGATAAGAGTGGGGTAGAGCAGTGGGGGAGGGGATTAGGGGAGGGGCGTGGGGGGAGGAGATTAGGGGAGGGGCGTGGGGGAGGGGTACGTGGAGTGGGGTGGGGGAGTGGGGTCGGGGAGTGAGAGAGGGGAGCGCAGTGAGGAGTTGGAGGGAAGGGGAGTGGGGGAGTGGAGTGGGAGAGGTATCTGGGGTAGGGGAGTTGGGTAGTGGAGGGCAGTGAGGAGGTGGAGGGAAGGGGAGCGGGGAGGAGTGTGGGGTAGGAGAGTTGGGGAGCGGAGTGGGGTAGGGGTGTAGAGTAGGGGAGTGCGGTAGGGGAGTGGGGAAGGGGTGTGGTACCGGGGAGTTTGGTAGGGGAGTGTGAGAGCGGAGTGGGGGAGCAGAGTGGGGGAGGGGAGTGTGGTAGGGGAGTGTGGTAGGGGAGTGTGGTAGGGGTGTGGTGACGTGGGTTTGGGTAGGGGAGTCGGGTAGGGGAGTTGTGGAGGGGGGTTGTGGAGGGGAGAGCAGTAGGCGAGTGGGGGAGGGGATTTGGTGCAGGGGATTTGGGGGAGGGGATTTGGGGTAGGGGAGTGGGGGAGGGGGTTGGGGAGGGGACTGGGGGAGAGGAGTGGGGGAGTGGAGCGGGGTAGGGAAGTGGGGTAGGTGAGTGAGGGAGCGTAGTGGGGGATAGGTGTGTGGTAGTGGAGGGCAGTGAGGTGGTGCAGGGATTCGGAGTGGTGGACGGGAGGGGAGTGGGGGAGGGGGTGGGGTAGGGGAGTGGGGGAGGCGAGTGGGGGAGGCGAGTTGGGGAGCTGAGTGGGGGAGGGGAGTGGGGGAGGGGAGTGCGGTAGGGGTTTTGGGGTAGGGGATTTGGGGAGGGGAGTGCGGGAGGGGAGTGGGGGAGGGGAGTGATGAGGGGAGTGGGGGAGGGGAGTGGGGGAGGGGAGTATGGGAGGAGGGTTGGGGAGGGTAGAGGGTTAGGGCAGTGATGGAGGGGAGTGGGGGAGGGGAGTGAGGAAGTGGAGTGGGAGGGGAGTGAGGAAGGGGAGTTGAGGAGGGGAGTGGGGGAGGGGTGGCGGAGTAGGGGAGTGGGGTATGGGATTAGGTGAGGGGAGTGGGGAGGAGAGTTGGGGAGGGGAGTGGGGTAGGGGTGTGGCGTAGGGGGGTGGGGGAGGGGAGTTGAGGCAGGGAGTGAGGTGAGGAGTTTGGGAGGGGTGTTGTGGTGGAGTGGAGTGGGGGAGGGGAGTGGGGGAGGGGAGTGGGAACCTGGGAGTGGGGGAGTGGAGTGGGGGAAGGGAGTGGGGGAGGGTTGTGGGGGAGAGGAACGGGGAATGAGATTGGGGAGGGGCGTGGGGGAGGGGAGTGGGGGAGGGGAGTGGGGGAGGGGTGTGGGGAGGGGAGTGGGGAGGGGAGTGGGGAGGGGAGTGGGGAGGGGCGTGATGCAGGGGAGTTGAGGAGGGGAGTTGAGGCAGGGGAGTTGAGGCAGGGGAGTTGAGGCAGGGGAGTTGAGGCGGGGAGGGGAGTGTGGGAGAGGAGTGGGGGAGAGGAGTGGGGCAGAGGAGTGGGGGAGGAGTGTTGCGGAGAGGAGAGGGGAGGAGAGTGGGGTAGAGGAGTGGGGGAGTGGATTAGGGGAGGGCGTGGGGGACGGGCGTGGGGGAGTGGGGTCGGGTTGTGGGATCGGGGAGTGGGGTCGGGGAGTGGGGTCGGGGAGTGGGGATGGGAAGTGAGGGAGGGGAGCGCAGTGAGGAGGTGGAGGGAAGGCGAGTGGGGAGTGGAGTGGGAGATGTGTCTGGGGTAGGGGAGTTGGGTAGTGGAGGGCAGTGAGGAGGTGAAGGGAAGGGGAGCGGGGAGGAGTGTGCGGTAGGAGAGTTGGGGAGCGGAGTGGGGTAGGGGAGTGGGGTAGGGGAGTGAGGGAGTGGAGTGGGGGAGGGGAGTGAGGAAGGGGAGTTGAGGAGGGGAGTGGGGTAGGGGTGTGGCGTAGGGGGGTGGGGGAGGGGAGTTGAGGCAGGGAGTGAGGTGAGGAGTTTGGGAGGTGTGTTGTGGTGGAGTGGAGTGGGGGAGGGGAGTGGGGGAGGGGAGTGGGGGAGGGTTGTGGGTGGAGGAACGGGGAATGAGATTGGGGAGGGGAGTGGGGGAGGGGAGTGGGGGAAGGAGTGGGGGAGGGGAGTGGGGGAGGGGAGTGGGGAGGGGCGTGATGCAGGGGAGTTGAGGAGGGGAGTTGAGGCAGGGGAGTTGAGGCAGGGGAGTTGAGGCGGGGAGGGGAGTGGGGGAGGGGAGTCGGGAGGGGAGTGGGGAGGGAGTTGGGGAGGGGTGTGGGAGGGGAGTGGGGAGGGGAGTGGGGAGGGGAGTGGGGAGGGGCGTGATGCAGGGGAGTTGAGGAGGGGAGTTGAGGCAGGGGAGTTGAGGCAGGGGAGTTGAGGCGGGGAGGGGAGTGTGGGATATGAGTGGGGGAGAGGAGTGGGGCAGAGGAGTGGGGGAGGAGTGTTGCAGAGAGGAGAGGGGAGGAGAGTGGGGTAGAGGAGTGGGGGAGGGGATTAGGGGAGGGCGTGGGGGACGGGCGTGGGGGAGTGGGGTCGGGTTGTGGGGTCGGGGAGTGGGGTCGGGGAGTGGGGTCGGGGAGTGGGGATGGGGAGTGAGGGAGGGGAGCGCAGTGTGGAGGTGGAGGGAAGGGGAGTGGGGGAGTGGAGTGGGAGATGTGTCTGGGGTAGGGGAGTTGGTAGTGGAGGGCAGTGAGGAGGTGAAGGGAAGGGGAGCGTGGAGGAGTGTGGGGTAGGAGAGTTGGGGAGCGGAGTGGCTTAGGGGAGTGGGGTAGGGGAGTGGGGTAGGGGAGTGGTGCCGGGGATTTCGGTAGGGGCGTGGGAGAGCGGAGTGGGGGAGCGGAGTGGGGGAGCGCAGTGGGGGAGGGGAGTGTGGTAGGGGAGTGTGGTGGGGGTGTGGTAACGGGGTTTGGGTAGGGGAGTCGGGTAGGGGTGTCGGGT
Organism: Heterodontus francisci; assembly: GCF_036365525.1. NCBI lineage: Eukaryota > Metazoa > Chordata > Chondrichthyes > Heterodontiformes > Heterodontidae > Heterodontus > Heterodontus francisci. Next base: position 4,996 of record NW_027140672.1, read on the forward strand.
CGGGGAGTTGTGGGGGGGGGTTGTGGAGGGGAGAGCAGTAGGCGGGTGGGGAGGGGATTTGGGGGAGGGGAGTGAGGGAGGGGACTGTGGGAGAGCAGTGGGGGAGAGGAGTGGGGAGGGGATTAAGGGAGGGGCGTGGGGGAGGGGATTAGGGGAGGGGCGTGGGTGAGGGGGGTCGGGGTTTGGGTCGGGGAGAGATGTAGGGGAGTGAGGCAGGGGAGTTGATGAGGGGAGTGGTGACCGGGGGTTGGGTAGGGGAGTCAGGTATGGGAGTTGTGGAGGGGGGTTGTGGAGGGGAGAGCAGTAGGCGAGTGGGGGAGGGGATTTGGGGTAGGGGATTTGGGGGAGGGATTTGGGGGAGGGGATTTGGGGAGGGGATTTGGGTAGGGGATTTGATTAGATTAGATTTTTTTTAGATTAGAGATACAGCACTGAAACAGGCCCTTCGGCCCACCGAGTCTGTGCCGAACATCAACCACCCATTTATACTAATCCTACACTACTCCCATATTCCTACCAAACATCCCCACCTGTCCCTATATTTCCCTACCACCTACCTATACTAGTGACAATTTATAATGGCCAATTTACCTACCAACCTGCAAGTCTTTTGGCTTGTGGGAGGAAACCGGAGCACCCGGAGAAAACCCACGCAGACACAGGAGAACTTGCAAACTCCACACAGGCAGTACCTGGAATCGAACCCGGGTCCCTGGAGCTGTGAAGCTGCGGTGCTAACCACCGCGCCACTGTGCCGCGATTTGGGGGAGGGGATTTGGGGGAGGGGATTTGGAGAGGGAAATGGTGGAGGGGAGTGGGGGAGGGAGTGGGGCGGAGTGTGTTGGTGGTTAGTATGGGAGGGGAGTGGGGGAGAGGAGTGGGGGAGTGGAATGGGGAGGGGAGAGGTGGTGCGGAGTGGGTGAGTGGAGTGGGGGAGTGGTTTGGGGAGGGGAGAGGGGAAGGGGAGAGGGGAAGGGGAGTGGGGGAGGGGAATGGGGGAGGGGTGTTGCGGAGAGGAGAGGTGAGGAGATTGGGGTAGAGGAGAGGGGAGGAGAGTGGGGTAGAGGAGTGGGGGAGTGCATTAGGGGAGGGGATTAGGGGAGGGGCATGGGGGTGGGGTAGAGGAGTGGGGGAGTGGGGTTGGGGAGTGGGATGGGGAGTGGGGAGTGGGGTAGGGTGAGTGGGGTTGGGTGAGTGGGGTCGGGTGAGTGGGTCGGTGTGTGGGTCGGTAAGTGGGGTCAGGGTGTGGGGTCAGGGAGTGGGGTCGGGGAGTGGAGTAGGGATGTGGGTTAGGGGAGTGGGGGAGGGGAGTGAGGTAGGGGAGTGGGGGAGGGGAGTGGGGGAGGGGAGTGTGGTAGGGGAGTGGTGACGGGGGTTTGGGTAGAGGAGTCGGGTAAGGGAGTTGTGGAGGGGCCTGCGGTATGCGAGTGGAGTGGGGGAGGGGATTTGGGGGAGGGGATTTGGGGTACGGAATTTGGGGTAGGGGAGTGGCGGAGGGAGTGGGGAGGGGAGTGGGGGAGGAGTGTGCGGAGGAGTGTGGGGAGGAGTGTGGGGAAGGTTAGTGTGGGAGTGGAGTGGGGGAGTGGAGGGGGGGAGGGGAGTGTGGTAGGGGGTGTGGTGACGGGGGTTGGGTAGGGGAGTCGGGTGGGGAGTTGTGGAAGGGAGTGCGGTATGCGGGTGTAGTGGAGGAGGGATTTGGGGAGGGGATTTGGGGGAGGGGATTTGGGGGAAGGGATTTGGGGTAGGGGACCTGGGGTAGGGGAGTGGGAGCGGACCTTGGGGAGGAGTGTGGGGAGGAGTGTGGGGAGGAGTGTGGGGGAGGTTAGTGTGGGAGGTTAGTGTGGGAGGGGAGTGGGGGAGGGGAGTGGGGGAGGGGAGTGGGGGAGGGGAGTTGGGGAGGGTAGTGGGTTAGGGAAATGGGGGAGGGTAGTGGGTTAGGGGAGTGAGGGAGGGGAGTTGGGGAGGGGAGTTAGGGAGGGAGTTGAGGAGGGGTGTGAGGGAGTGGAGTGGAGTAGGGGAGTGGTGTAGGGGAGTGGAGTAGGGGAGTGGGCAGGGGAGTGGGGTAGGGGAGTGGGGTAGGGGAGTGGGGTACGGGAGTGAATGAGGGGAGTGGGGGAGGAGAGTGGGGGAGGGGAGAGCGTGAGGGGAGTGGGGGAGGGGAGTGGGGGAGGGGAGTGGAGGATGGGAGTGCGGTAGGGGAATTGGGGCAGGGGATTTGGGAGAGGGGAGTGGGGAGGGGATTTGGGGGAGGGGAGTGAGGGAGGGGATTGGGGGAGGGGGAGTGGGGGAGAGGAGTGGGGGAGGGGTGTTGCAGAGAGGAGTGGGGGAGGAGAGTGGGGTAGAGGAGTGGGGGAGGGGATTAGTGGAGGGCATGGGGGTGGGATGTGGGTTGGGGTGTGGGGGTGGGGAGTGGGGTCGGGTGAGTGGTGTCGGGTGAGTGGTGTCGGGTGAGTGGGGTCGGATGAGTGGGGTCCGGTGAGTGGGGTTGGGTGAGTGGGGTCGGGTGAGTGGGGTCGGGTGAGTCGGGTCGGGGTGTGGGGTCGGGGAGTGGGGTCGGGGAGTGGGATAGGGGAGTGGGGGAGGGGAGTGTGGTAGGGGTGTGGTGACGGGGAGTTGGGTCGGGGAGTCGGGTAGGGGAGTTGTGGAGGGGAGTGCGGTATGCGAGTGGAGTGGGGGAGGGGATTTGGGATAGGGGATTTGGGATAGGGGATTTGGGGCAGGGGATGTGGGGTAGGGGTGTGGGGGAGGGGATTTGGGGTAGGGGAATTGGGGTACGGAATGTGGGGTATGGAATTTGGGGTACGGAATTTGGGGTAGGGGTGTAGGTGAGGGTAGTGGGGAGGGTAGTGGGGAGGAATGTGGGGAGGTTAGTGTGGGGGAGGTTAGTGGGGGTGGGGAGTGGTTGAGGGGAGTGGTGGAGGGAGTGGGGGAGGGGAGTGTGGTTGGGGGTGGTGACGGGGAGTTGGGTAGGGGAGTCGGGTAGGGGAGTTGTGGAGGGGAGTGCAGTATACGAGTGGAGTGGGGAGGGGAATTGGGGGAGGGGATTTGTGGGAGGGCATTTGGGGGTCGGGATTTGGGGGTAGGGATTTGGGGTCGGGGATTTGGGGTAGGGGACTGGGGGAGGACTGTGGGGAGGAGTGTGGGGAGGAGTGTGGGATGAGAGTGGGGTCAGGGAGTGGGGTCAGGGAGTGGGGTCAGGGAGTGGGGGAGGGGAGTGTGGTAGGGGTGTGGTGACGGGGGGTTGGGTAGGGGAGTCGGGTAGGGGAGTTGTGGAGGGAGTGGGGGAGGGGATTTGGGGTAGGGGAATTGGGGTACGGAATGTGGGGTATGGAATTTGGGGTACGGAATTTGGGGTAGGGGTGTGGGGGAGGGGAGTGGGGGAGGGGAGTGGGGGAGGAGTGTGCGGAGGAGTGTGGGGAGGAGTGTGGAGGAGGTTAGTGTGGGAGGGGAGAGGGGGAGGGGAGTGGGGGAGGGAGTGTGGTAGGGGTAGGGGGTGTGGTGACGGACGGTTGTGTAGGGGAGTCGGGTAGGGAGTTGTGGAGGGGAGTGCGGTATGCGGGTGGAGTGGGGGAGGGTATTTGGGGGAGGGTATTTGGGGAGGGTATTTGGGGGAAGGGATTTGGGGTAGGGGACCTGGGGTAGGGGAGTGGGGGAGGACTTTGGGGAGGAGAGTGGGGAGGAGTGTGGGGAGGAGTGTGGGGGAGGTTAGTGTGGAGGTTAGTGTGGGAGGGGAGTGGGGGAGGGGAGTGGGGGAGGGGAGTGGGGGAGGGGAGTTGGGGAGGGTAGTGGGTTAGGGAAATGGGGGAGGTTAGTGGGTTAGGGGAGTGATGGAGGGGAGTTTGGGAGCGGCATTAGGGAGGGGAGTTAGGGACGAGAGTTGAGGTGAGATGTGGGGGAGTGGAGTAGAGTAGGGGAGTGGAGTTCAGAGTGGAGTAGGGGAGTGGAGAAGGGTAGTGGGGCTGGGAGTGGGGTAGGGGAGTGTGATAGGGGAGTGGGGAGGGGAGTGGGGGAGGGGAGTGGGGGAGGCGAGTGGGGGAGGGGAGTGTGGTAGGGGTGTAGTGACGGGGGGTTGGGTAGGGGAGACGGGTAGGGGAGTTGTGGAGGGGAGTGCGGTTTATAGTGGAGTGGGGGAGGGGATTTGGGGTAGGGGATTTGGGGTACGGAATTTGGGTACGGAATTTGGGGGAGGGGAGTGGGGGGAATGGGGGAGGGGAGTGGGGGAGGAGTGTGGGGGAGGTTAGTATGGGAGGGGAGTGGGAGAGCGGAGTGGGGGAGGGGAGTGTGGTAGGGGGTGTGGTGACGGGGGGTTGGGTAGGGGAGTCGGGTAGGGGAGTTGTGGAGGGCAGTGCGGTATGCGGGTGGAGTGGGGGAGGCTATTTGGGGAGGGGATTTGGGGGAGTGGATTTGGGGGAAGGGATTTGGGGTAGGGGACTTGGGGTAGGGGAGTGGGGGAGGACTTTGGGGAGGAATGTGGGGAGGAGTGTGGGGGAGGTTATTGTGGGGGAGGTTAGTGTGGGAGGTTAGTGTGGGAGCGGAGTGGGGGAGGGGAGTGGGGGAGGGGAGAGGGGGAGGGGAGAGGGGGAGGGGAGCTGGGGAGGGTAGTGGGTTAGGGAAATGGGGGAGTGTAGTGGGTTAGGGGAGGGAGGGAGGGGAGTTGGGGAGGGGTGTTAGGGAGGGGAGTTAGGGAGGGTTGTTGATGAGGGGTGTGGGGAAGTGGAGTGGAGTATGGGAGTAGAGTGTAGAGTGAAGTATGGGAGTGGAATAGGGGAGTGGGGTAGGGGAGTGGGGGAGGGGAGTGGGGGAGGGGAGTGGGGGAGGGGAGTGTGGTAAGGGGTGCGGTGACGGGGGTTGGGTAGGGGAGTCGGGTAGGGGAGTTGTGAAGGGGAGTTGTGGAGGGGAGTGCGGTATGCGGGTGGAGTGGGGGAGGGGATTTGGGGGAGGGGATTTGGTGGAGGGGATTTGGGGAAGGGATTTGGGGTAGGGGACCTGGTGTAGGGGAGTGCGGGAGGACTTTGGGGAGGAGTGTGGGTAGGAGTGTGGGGTGGAGTGTGGGGGAGGTTAGTGTGGGAGGTTAGGGTGGGAGGGGTGAGGGAGAGGGGAGTGGGGGAGGGGATTGGGGAGGGGAGTGGGGGAGTGGATTGGGGAGGGGAGTGAGGGAGGGGAGTTGGGGAGGGGAGTTAGGGAGGGGTGTTAGGGAGGGGAGTTGAGGAGGGGTGTGGGGGAGTGGAGTGGAGTAAGGGAGGGGAGTTGAGGAGGGGTGTGGGGCAGTGGAGTGGTGTAGGGGAGTAGAGTGCAGAGTGGAGTAGGGGAGTGGAGTAGGGGAGTGGTGTCTGGGAGTGGGGTAGCGGAGTGCGGTAGGGGAGTGGGGGAGGAGAGTGGGGGAGGGGAGTGTGGTAGGGGTGTAGTGATGGGGGGTTGGGTAGGGGAGTCGGGTAGGGGAGTTGTGGAGGGGAGTGCGGTATGCGAGTGGAGTGGGGGAGGGGATTTGGGGTAGGGGATTTGGGGTAGGGGATTTGGGGTAGAGGATTTGGGGTACGGGATTTGGGGAGGGGAGTGGGGGAGGGGAGTGGGGGAGGAGTGTGGGGAGGAGTGTGGGGAGGAGTGTGGGGAGGAGTGTGGGGAGGTTAGTGTGGGAGGTTAGTGTGGGAGGGGAGTGGGGGAGGGGAGTGGGGGAGGGGAGTGGGGGAGGGGAGTTGGTGCGGGGAGTTGGGGAGGGTAGTGGATTAAGGAAATGGGGGAGGGTAGTGGGTTAGGGGAGGGAGGGAGGGAGGGGAGTTGGGGAGGGGTGTTAGGGAGGGGAGTTAGGGAGGGGAGTTGAGGAGGGGTGTGGGGGAGTGGAGTGGGGAGTGGAGTGGGGAGTGGAGGAGGGGAGTGGAGGAGGGGAGTGGGTTAGGGGAGTGGGGGAGGGGAGTGGGGGAGGGGAGTGGGGGAGGGGAGTGTGGTAGGGGGTGTGGTGACGGGTGGTTGGGTAGGGGCGTCGTGTAGGGGAGTTGTGGAGGGGAGTGCGGAATGCGGGTGGAGTGGGGGAGGGTATTTGTAGGAGGGGATTTGGGGGAGGGGATTTGGGGGAAGGGATTTGGGGGAAGGGATTTGGGGTTGGGGACCTGGGGTAGGGGCGTGGGGGAGGACTTTGGGGAGGAGTGTGGGTAGGAGTGTGGGGAGGAGTGTGGGGGAGGTTAGTGTGGGGGAGGTTAGTTTGGGAGGTTAGTGTGGGAGGGGAGTGGGGGAAAGGAGTGGGGGAGGGGAGTTGGGGAGGGTAGTGGGTTAGGGAAATGGGGGAGGGTAGTGGGTTAGGGGAGTAAGGGAGGGAAGTTGGGGAGGGGTGTTAGGGAGGGGAGTTAGGGAGGGGAGTTGAGGATGGGTGTGGGGGAGAGGAGTGGAGTAGGGGAGTGGAGTGCAGAGTGAAGTAGGGGAGTGGAGTAGGGGAGTGCCGTCTGGGAGTGGGGTAGGGGAGTGGGGTAGGGGAGTGTGGTAGGGGTGTATTGACGGGGGGTTGGGTAGGGGAGTCGGGTAGGTCAGTTGTGGAGGGGAGTGCGGTATGCGAGTGGAGTGGGGGAGGGGATTTGGGGTAGGGATTTGGGGGAAGGGATTTGGGGTACGGAATTGGGGGAGGGAGTGGGGGAGGGCAGTGGGGGCGGGTAGTGGGGGAGGAGTGTGCGGAAGAGTGTGGGGAGGAGTCTGGGGGAGGTTAGTGTGGGAGGGGGTGGGGGAGCGGAGTGGGGGAGGGGAGTGTGGTAGGGGGTGTGGTGACGGGGATTGGGTAGGGGAGTCGGGTAGGGGAGTTGTGGAGGGGAGAGCGGTATACGGGTGGAGTGGGGGAGGTTATTTGGGGAAGGGGATTTGGGGGAATGGATTTGGGGGAAGGGATTTGGGGTCGGGGATTTGGGGTTGGGGATTGGGGAGGACTTTGGGGAGGAGTGTGGGGAGGAGTGTGGGGAGGAGTGTGGGGGAGGTTAGCGTGGGAGATGAGTGGGGGAGGGGAGTTCGGGAGTGGAGTTGGGGAGGGTCGGGGGTTAGGGAAATGGGGGAGGGTAGTGGGTTAGGGGAGGGAGGGAGGGGAGTTGGGGAGGGTTGTTAGGGAGGGGAGTTAGGGAGGGGAGTTAGGGAGGGGAGTTGAGTATGGGTGTGGGGGAGAGGAGTGGAGTAGGGGAGTGGAGTGCAGAGTGGAGTAGAGGAGTGGAGTTGGGAAGTGGGGTCTGCAAGTGGGGTAGGGGAGTGGGGTTGTGGAGTGTGGGAGGGGATTTGGGGGAGGGGATTTGGGGTAGGGGATTTGGGGTACAGAATTTGGGGTACGGAATTTGGGGGAGGGAGTGGGGGAAGACAGTGGGGGAGGGGAGTGGGGGAGGAGTGTCGGAGGAGTGTGGGGAGGAGTGTGGGGGAGGTTAGTGTGGGAGGGAGTGGGGGTGCGGGGTGGGGGAGCGGGGTGGGGGAGGGGAGTGTGGTAGGGGGTGTTGCAGAGAGGAGAGGTGAGGAGAGTGGGGTAGAGGTGTGGGGGAGGGGACTAGGGGAGGGGCATGGGGGTGGGGAGTGGGGTTGGGGTGTGGGGGTGGGGGAGTGTGATCGGGTGAGTGGGGTCGGGTGAGTGGGGTCGGGTGAGTGCGGTCATGGAGTGGGGTCGTGGAGTGCGGTCGGGGAGTGGGGACGGGGAGTGGGGTAGGGGTGTGGGGTATGGGAGTCGGGTAGCGGAGTGGGGGAGGGGAGTGTGCTAGGGGTGTGGTGACGGGGGGTTGGGTAGGGGGAGTCGGGTAGGGGAGTTGTGGAGGAGAGTGCGGTATGTGAATGGAGTGGGGGCGGGGATTTGGGGGAAGGGATTTGGGGAGGGATTTGGGGTAGGGGATTTGTGGAAGGGGATTTGGGGTAGGGGAGTGGGGAGGGGTGTGGAGGAGGGTAGTGGGGAGGACTGTGTGGAGGAGTGTGGGGAGGAGTGTGGGGAGTTAAGTGTGGGGGAGGTTAGTGGGGGAGGGGAGTGTGGTAGGGGTGTGTTGACGGGGGGCTGGTTCGGGGAGTCGGGTAGGGGAGTTGTGGAGGGGAGTGCGGTATGCGAGTGGAGTGGGGAGGGGATTTGGGGGAGGGGATTTGGGGGTAGGGATTTGGTGTAGGGGATTTGGGGAGGGGATTTGGGGGAGGGGATTTGGGGTAGGGGATTTGGGGTAGGGGATTTGGGGTAGGGGAGTGGGGGAGGACAGTGGGGAGGAATGTGGGGGAGGTTAGTGTGGGAGGGGAGTGGGGAAGTGGGGGAGGGGAGTGGGGGAGGGGAGTGGGGAGGGGAGTGGGTGAGGGGAGTGGGGGAGAAGTGTTGGAGAGGGTAGTGGGTTAGGGGAGTGAGGGAGGGGAGTTGAGGAGGGGTGTGGGGGAGTGGAGCGCAGTAGGGAGTGGAGTAGGGGAGTGGCGTATTGGAGTGGGGTAGGGGATTAGGTGAGGGGAGTGGGGGAGGAGAGTTTGGGAGGAGAGTGGGGAGGAGAGTGGAGGAGGAGAGTGGGGGAGGGGAGTGGGGGAGAGGAGTGCGGGAGGGGAGTGGGGGAGGGGAGTGGGGGTGTGGAGTGGGGTGGGGGAGTGGGGGAGGAGAGTGGGGGTGGGGAGGGGGAGTGGAGTGGGGAGTGGAGTGGGGGAGTGGAGTGGGGGAGTGGAGTGGGGCAGTGGAGTGGAGAGGGTAGTGGGGGAGGGTAGTTGGGGAGGGTAGTGGGGATGGGTGTGGGGGATGGGAGTGTGGTAGGGGAATTGGGGCAGGGATTTGGGGGAGGGGAGTGTGGGAGGGGAGTGTGGTGGGGGATTTGGGGGAGGGCAGTGGGGAGGGGAGTGGGGGAGGGGAGTGGGGGAGGGGAGTGGTGGAGGGGAGTGGGGGAGGGGAGTGTGGGGTGGGGGAGTTGAGGCAGAGAGTGGGGCGAGGTGTGGGGGAGGGGTCTTGCCTCGAGGAGAGGAGTGGAGAGTGGGGTCGAGGGGTGGAGGAGGGGAGTTGGGGAGGTGCATGGGGGAGGCGAGTGGGGTTTGGGTAGTCAGGGAATGGATTGAGGGACAGGGAGTGGGTTAGGGGAGTGGTGTAGGTGAGTGGGGGTGGGGAGAGATTATGGGAGTTTTGGAGGGGAGTGGGGTAGGGGAGTGGTGGGGCTAGTGGGGGATCAGAGTGGTGTAGGGGAGTGGAGTAGGGGAGGACTGTCAGGACATGGAGGGAAGGGGAGTTGGGAGGGGAGTTGTGGAGGGGCGTGGGGTAGGCCATAGCGGTAGGGTAGTGGGTGAGGGGAGTGGGGGAGGTGGAGTGGGGGAGGGGAGTGGGCGAGTGGAGTGGAGTGTGGGGATGGGTGTGGGGGAGGGGAGTGGGGGAGGGCGTCTGGTAGGGGAGTTTGGGAGGGAAGTGCGGTGGGGTAGTGGGGTAGGGGAGTGGAGGAGGGGGTGGGGGTGCAGTGTGGTGTCGGGGAGTGTGGTAGGGGTGGGCTGAAAGGAGGTGGAGGGAAGGGGAGTGGGGAGGGGATTTGGGTAGTGGGGCAGTGAGGAGATGGAGGGAAGGGGGTGGGAGAGGGGAATGGGGAGGGGAGTGGGGGTGGGGAGTGTGTTACGTGAGTGGGGTAAGGGAGTGGGGAGTGGAGTGAGGTAGGGGTATGGGGAGGCGAGTGGGGGAAGGGAGTGGGGAGGGGAGTGGGAGTGGGGAGTAGGGGAGGGGAGGAGTGTGGGGAAGAGTGCGTGGTAGGGGAGTTGAGTGGGGGAGGGAGTTGGGGAGGGGAGTGATGGAGGGGAGTGGGGATGGGGAGTTAGGGAGTTGAGGAGGGGTGTGGGGGAGGGGAGTTTGGGAGGGGAGTGGGGGAGGGGAGTGGGGGAGGGGAGTGGTGGAGGGGAGTGGGGAGGGGAGTGTGGGGTGGGGGAGTTGAGGCAGAGAGTGGGGCGAGGTGTGGGGGAGGGGTCTTGCCTCGAGGAGAGGAGTGGAGAGTGGGGTCGAGGGGTGGAGGAGGGGAGTTGGGGAGGTGCATGGGGGAGGCGAGTGGGGTTTGGGTAGTCAGGGAATGGATTGAGGGACAAGGAGTGGGTTAGGGGAGTGGTGTAGGTGAGTGGGGTTGGGGAGAGATTATGGGAGTTTTGGAGGGGAGTGGGGTAGGGGAGTGGTGGGGCTAGTGGGGGAGCAGAGTGGTGTAGGGGAGTGGAGTAGGGGAGGACTGTCAGGACATGGAGGGAAGGGGAGTTGCGGAGGGGAGTTGTGGAGGGGCGTGGGGTAGGCCATAGCGGTAGGGTAGTGGGTGAGGGGTGTGGGGGAGGTGGAGTGGGGGAGGGGAGTGGGCGAGTGGAGTGGAGTGTGGGGATGGGTGTGGGGGAGGGGAGTGGGGGAGGGCGTCTGGTAGGGGAGTTTGGGAGGGAAGTGCGGTGGGGTAGTGGGGTAGGGGAGTGGAGGAGGGGGTGGGGGTGCAGAGTGGTGTCGGGGAGGGTGGTAGGGGTGGGCTGAAAGGAGGTGGAGGGAAGGGGAGTGGGGAGGGGATTTGGGTAGTGGGGCAGTGAGGAGATGGAGGGAAGGGGGTGGGAGAGGGGAATGGGGGAGGGGAGTGGGGGAGGGGAGTGTGTTACGTGAGTGGGGTAGGGGAGTGGGGGAGTGGAGTGAGGTAGGGGTATGGGGAGGCGAGTGGGGGAAGGGAGTGGGGAGGGGAGTGGGGCAAGGTAGTGGGGGCGGTAACTGGGTGAGTGGAGTGAGGTAGGGCAGTGGGGGCGGGGAGTGGGTAGGGGAGGTGTGGAGTGGGGGAGGGGAGTTGTGGCGGGGAGTGGGGGAGGGCAGTGCGGTAGTGGAGTTGGGGTGCGTAGTTTGTAGGGGAGTGAGTGATGGGTGTTGGGGAGGTGAGTGGGGGAGTGGGGTGAGGGAGGGGATTGGGGACAGGGAGTGGGTTAGTGGAGTGGTGTAGGTGAGTGGTGTGGGGAGAGGGTACGGGAGTGGTGTAGGGGAGTGGAGTAGGGGAGGGATGTAAGGAGGTGGAGGGAAGGACAGTTGGGGAGGGGAGTTGGGGAGGGGCGTGATGTAGGGCATTGTGGTAGGGGAGTTGGGGAGGGGAGGATAGTGGGGGATGGGAGTTGGGGAGGACAGTTGGGGAGCAGAGAGGGAGAGGGGCGTGGGAGAGGGGCCTGGGGGAGGGGCGTGGGTGAAGGCGTCTGGTAGGGGAGTTTTGGAGGGAAGTGCAGTGGGGTAGTGGGGTAGTGGAGTGGAGGAGGGGGTGGGGGTGCAGAGTGGTGTCGGGGTGTGGTCGGGGTGTGCTGTTCGGAGGTGGAGGGAAGGGGAGTGGGGAGGGGGGTTTGGAAGGGGGCAGTGAGGAGATGGAGGGAAGGGGAGTGGGAGAGGGGATTGAGGTATGGGTATGGGGTGGGGAGTGAGGTAGGGGAATGGGGAGGGGAGTGGGGGAGGGACGTTTGGAGTGGAGTGGGGAGGGGAGTGGGGTAAGGTAGTGGGTGCGTTAACTGGGGGAGTGGAGTGAGGTAGGGCAGTGGGGGAGGGGAGTGGGGTATGGGTATGGGGTGGGGAGTGAGGTAGGAGAAAGGGGAGGGGAGTGGGGGAGGGAAGTGGGGGTGGGAAGTGGGGAGGGGAGTGGGGAGGGGAGTGGGGTAAGGTAGTGGGAGGGGTAACTGGTGGAGTGGAGTGAGGTAGGACAGTGGGGGAGGGCAGTGGCGTAGGGGATCTGGGTACTGGAGTGCAGTGAGGAGGTGGCGGGAAGGGGAGTGGGGTAGGGGAGTGGGGTAGGAGAGGTGGGTATGGGAGTATGGGAGGGGTGTGAGAGAGGAGATTGGCGATGGGACTGGGGTAGTGGACTGGGGTAGGGGAGTAGGGTAGGGGTGTGGGGTAGGGGTGTGGGGTCGTGTTTGGGGTAGGGGAGAGGGGTAGGGGTGTTGTGGAGGGGAGTGCGGTTGGGGAGTGGGGGAGGGTAGTGGGGGAGGGTAGTGGGGGATGGGAGTGTGGTGGAGTCGTGCAGTGAGGATGTGGAGGTAAGCGGAGTGGGGTAACGGAGTGGACGAGGGGAGTTGGGAGGGGAGTGGGGGAGGTTAGTGTGGGAAGGGAGTGGGGGAGATTAGTGAGTGAGGGGAGTGGGGGAGGGGAGTTTGGGAGTGGGGGAGGGGATTGGGGGAGGCAAGAGCGGGAGGGGAGTGGGGAGGGGTGTGGGGAGGCGGGTGGGGGAGGTTAGTGTGGGAGGTGAGTGGGGGAGATTAGTGAGTGAGGGGAGTGGGGGAGGGGAGTTTGGGAGTGGGGGAGGGGATTGGGGAGGCAAGAGCGGGAGGGGAGTGGGGAGGGGAGTGGGGAGGCGGGTGGGGGAGGTTAGTGTGGGAGGTGAGTGGGGAGGGGCGTGAGGGAGCGAGTGGGGAAGGTTAGTGTGGGAGGTGAGTGAGGAGGGGAGTGGGGGAGGGGAGTGGGGGAGGGGACTGGGGGAGGGGAGTGGGGAGGGGAGTGAGGAGGGGAGTGGGGGAGGGGAGTGGGGAGGGGAGTGGGGAGGGGAGTGCGGAGGGGAGTGGGGGAGGTTAGAGTTGTAGGGGAGTTGGAGGGGAGTGAGGGAGGGTAGTGTGGGAGGAGACTGGGCGAGGGGAGTTGGGGAGGGGTGTGGGGGAGGAGAGTGGGGGACAGGGAGTGGGTTAGGGGAGTGGTGTAGGTGAGTGGGGGTGGGGAGAGGGTATGGGAGTTTTGGAGGGGAGTAGGGTAGGGGAGTGGAGAGGCTAGTGGGGGATCAGAGTAGTGTAGGGGAGTGGAGTAGGGGAGCGCTGGAAGGAGGTGGAGGGAATGGGAGTTGTGGAGGGGAGTGGGGGAGGGGACTGGGGGAGGGGAGTGGGGAGGGGAGTGAGGAGGGGAGTGGGGGAGGGGAGTGGGGAGGGGAGTGGGGAGGGGAGTGCGGAGGGGAGTGCGGAGGGGAGTGGGGGAGGTTAGAGTTGTAGGGGAGTTGGAGGAGAGTGAGGGAGGGGAGTGTGGGAGGAGACTGGGCGAGGGGAGTTGGGGAGGGGAGTGGGGGAGGAGAGTGGGGGACAGGGAGTGGGTTAGGGGAGTGGTGTAGGTGAGTGGGGGTGGGGAGAGGGTATGGGAGTTTTGGAGGGGAGTAGGGTAGGGGAGTGGAGAGGCTAGTGGGGGATCAGAGTGGTGTAGGGGAGTGGAGTAGGGGAGCGCTGGAAGGAGGTGGAGGGAAGGGGAGTTGGGGAGGGGAGTGGGGGAGGGGAGTGGGCTTGGGGAGTGGGGGTGCGGATTGGGGGAGGGGAGTGGGGGATGGGAGTGGGGGAGGGGAGTAGGGGAGGGGAGTGGGGGAGGGGTGTGGGGAGGGGTTTGGGGGAGGCGAGTGGGGGAGGGCGTCTGGTAGGGGAGTTTGGGAGGGAGGTGCGGTGGGGTCGTGGGGTAGGGGAGTGGAGGAGGGGGTGGGGGTGCAGTGTGGTGTCGGGAAGTGTGGTAGGGGTGGGCTGTAAGGAGGTGGAGGGAAGGGGAGTGGGGATGGGAGTTGGGTAGGGGTGCAGTGAGGAGATGGAGGGAAGGGGAGTGGGAGAGGGGAATGGGGGAGTGGAGTGGCGTAGGATGTGTGTTAGGTGAGTGGGGTGGGGGAGTGGGGGAGGGAAGTGGGGACGGGGGTGGGGAGGGGATTGGGGAGAGGAGTGTAGAGGGGAGTGGGGTAAGGTAGTGGGGGTGGTAACTGGGGGAATGGAGCGAGGTAGGGCAGTGGGGGAGTGTCGTGGGGAGTGGGGGAGGGCAGTGGCGTCGGGGAGTTGGGTACTGGAGTGCAGTGAGGAGGTGGAGGGAAGGGGAGTGGGGTAAGAGAGTGGGGTAGGGGAGGTGGGTAGGGGAGTATGGGAGGGGTGTGAGGTAGGGGATTGGCGACGGGACTGGGGTAGTGGAATGGGGTAGGGGAGTGGGGTAGGGGAGTGGGGTAGGGGAGTTATGTCAGGGAGTGGGAGAGGGAAGTGGTGTAGGTGAGTGGGGGTGGGGAGAGGGTAGGGGAGTTTTGGAGAGAAGCGGGGTAGGGGATTGGTGGGTCTAGTGGGGGATCAGAGTGTTGTAGGGGAGTGGAGTAGAGGAGGGCTGTAAGGAGGTGGAGGGAAGGGGAGTGGGGGAGGCGATTTGGTAAGGGGACTGGGGGAGGCGATTTGGTAATGGGACTGGGGGAGGCGATTTGGGGAGGGGAGAGGGGGAGGGGAGTGGGGGAGGGGAGGGGAGTGGGGGAGGGCGTCTGGTAGGGGAGTTTGGGAGGGATGTGCGGTGGGGTAGGGGAGTAGAGGAGGGGAGTGGGGGTGCAGAGTGGTGTCGTGGAGTCTGGTAGGGGTGTGCTGTCAGGAGGTGGAGGGAAGGGGAGTGGGGAGTGGAGTTGGGTCGGAGGGGAGTGGGTGAGGGGAATGGGGGAGGGGAGTGGGGGAGAGGAGTGGGGGAGGGGAGTGGGGGAGGGGAGTGGGGGAGGGGTGTGTGTTATGTGAGTGGGGGAGTGGAGTGAGGTAGGGGTATGGGGTGGGGAGTGAGGTAGGAGAATGTGGAGGGGAGTGGGGGAGGGAAGTGGGGAGGGGAGTGGGGAGGGGAGTGGGGAGGGGTGTGGGGTAGGGGAGGGCAGTGATGAGGTGGAGTGAAGGGGAGTAACGTGGGGAGTGGGGGAGGGCAGTGGCGTTGGGGAGTTGGGTAGGGGAGAGCAGTCAGGAGGAGAAGGAACGGGAGAAGGGGTGGTGAGTGTGGGAGGGAAGTGAGTTAGGGGAGTGGGGTCGGGGAGTGGGAAAGTGGAGTGGGATAGTAGAGTGGGTAGGAGAGTGGGGTAGGGGAGCGCAGTGAGGTGGTTGAGGTAAGGGGAGTGGGGGTGTGGAGTGGGGGAGTGGTGTAGTTTAGGGGAGTGGGGTAGGGGAGTGGGGTAGGGGAGTGGGGTAGGGGAGTGGGATAGGGGAGTTGGGTAGGGGAGCGCAGGGAGGAGGTGGAGGGAAGGGGAATCAGGGAGGGGAGTGGTGGAGGTATGTGGGTAGGGGATTGGGTACTGGAGTGCAGTGAGGAGGTCGAGGGAAGGGGAGTGGGGTAGGGGAGGGGGTTAGGAGAGGTGGGTAGGGAAGTGTGGGAGGGGAGTGAGGTAGGGGATTGGCAACGGGACTGGGGTAGTGGAATGGGGTAGGGGAGTGGGGTAGGGGTGTGGGGTAGGGGTGTGGGGTCGGGGTGTTGTGGAGGGGTGTGCGCTTGGGGAGTGGGGGAGGGTAGTGGAGGAGGGTATGTGTAGGATGGGAGTGCGGTAGAGTAGGGCAGTGAGGAGGTGGAGGTAAGCGGAGTTGGGTAGGGTGCGTGGTAGGGGAATGGGCGAAGTGAGTTGGGAGGGTAGTGGGGGAGGATAGTGCGTGAGGGGTGTGGGGGAGGGGAGTGGGGGAGCGGAGTGCGGTAGGGGTGTGGGGTAGGGGAGTGAGGGAGGGTAGTGGGGGATGGGAGTGTGGTAGGTGAGGGCAGTGAATAGGTGCAGGGAAGCGCAGAGGCGGACTGGAGTGGGGGGAGGGGAGTGGGAATGTGGAGTGGGATAGGGGTATGTGGAGTGGGATAGGGAAGTGGGATAGGGGAGCGCAGTGAGGAGGTGGAGGGAAGGGGAGTGTGTAAGTGGAGTGGGGGAGGTGTGCGGGGTAGGGGAGTTTGGTTGTGGAGGGAAGGGGAGTGGAGGAGGGTTGTGAGATAGGAGAGTTGGGGAGCGGAGTGGGGGATGGGAGTGGGGGAGGAGAGTGGGGGAGGAGAGTGGGGGAGGAGAGTGGGGGAGGAGAGAGGGGGAGGAGAGTGGGGGAGGGGAGAGTGGGGGAGGGGAGAGGGGGAGGGGAGAGGGGTAGGGGAGTGGGGGAGGGGAGTGGGGGAGGGGAGTGGGGGAGGGGAGTGGGGAGGGTTGTGGGGGAGGTTAGTGCGGGAGGGGAGCGGGTGTGGGGATCTGGGGAGGTGAGTGAGGGTGTGGAGTGTGGGAGGAGAGTGGGATCGGGGAGTTGGGGAGAGGAGGGGAGTGGGGGAGGGGAGTGGGGGAGGGGAGAGAGGTAGGGGTATGGGGTGGGGAGTGAGGGATGAGAATGTGGAGGGGAGTGGGGGAGGGAAGTGAGGAGGGGTGTGGGGGAGTGGAGCGCAGTAGGGGAGTGGAGTAGGGGAGTGGCGTATTGGAGTGGGGTAGGGGATTAGGTGAGGGGAGTGGGGGAGGAGAGTTTGGGAGGAGAGTGGGGAGGAGAGTGGAGGAGGAGAGCGGGGGAGGGGAGTGGGGGAGAGGAGTGCGGGAGGGGATTGGGGGAGGGGAGTGGGGGAGGAGAGTGGGGGTGGGGAGGGGGAGTGGAGTGGGGGAGTGGAGTGGGGGAGTGGAGTGGGGGAGTGGAGTGGGGCAGTGGAGTGGGAGAGGGTAGTGGGGGAGGGTAGTTGGGGAGGGTAGTGGGGGATGGGTGTGGGGGATGGGAGTGCGGTAGGGGAATTGGGGCAGGGGATTTGGGGGAGGGGAGTGTGGGAGGGGAGTGTGGTGGGGGATTTGGGGGAGGGCAGTGGGGAGGGGAGTGGGGGAGGGGAGTGGGAGTGGGGAGTAGGGGAGGGGAGGAGTGTGGGGAAGAGTGCGTGGTAGGGGAGTTGAGTGGGGGAGGGGAGTTGGGGAGGGGAGTGATGGAGGGGAGTGGGGGAGGGGAGTGGTGGAGGGGAGTGGGGGAGGGGAGTGTGGGGTGGGGGAGTTGAGGCAGAGAGTGGGGCGAGGTGTGGGGGAGGGGTCTTGCCTCGAGGAGAGGAGTGGAGAGTGGGGTCGAGGGGTGGAGGAGGGGAGTTGGGGAGGTGCATGGGGGAGGCGAGTGGGGTTTGGGTAGTCAGGGAATGGATTGAGGGACAGGGAGTGGGTTAGGGGAGTGGTGTAGGTGAGTGGGGGTGGGGAGAGATTATGGGAGTTTTGGAGGGGAGTGGGGTAGGGGAGTGGTGGGGCTAGTGGGGGATCAGAGTGGTGTAGGGGAGTGGAGTAGGGGAGGACTGTCAGGACATGGAGGGAAGGGGAGTTGGGGAGGGGAGTTGTGGAGGGGCGTGGGGTAGGCCATAGCGGTAGGGTAGTGGGTGAGGGGTGTGGGGGAGGTGGAGTGGGGGAGGGGAGTGGGCGAGTGGAGTGGAGTGTGGGGATGGGTGTGGGGGAGGGGAGTGGGGGAGGGCGTCTGGTAGGGGAGTTTGGGAGGGAAGTGCGGTGGGGTAGTGGGGTAGGGGAGTGGAGGAGGGGGTGGGGGTGCAGAGTGGTGTCGGGGAGTGTGGTAGGGGTGGGCTGAAAGGAGGTGGAGGGAAGGGGAGTGGGGAGGGGATTTGGGTCGTGGGGCAGTGAGGAGATGGAGGGAAGGGGGTGGGAGAGGGGAATGGGGGAGGGGAGTGGGGGAGGGGAGTGTGTTACGTGAGTGGGGTAGGGGAGTGGGGGAGTGGGGTGAGGTAGGGGTATGGGGAGGCGAGTGGGGGAAGGGAGTGGGGAGGGGAGTGGGAGTGGGGAGTAGGGGAGGGGAGGAGTGTGGGGAAGAGTACGTGGTAGGGGAGTTGAGTGGGGGAGGGGAGTTGGGGAGGGGAGTGATGGAGGGGAGTGGGGAAGGGGAGTTAGGGAAGTTGAGGAGGGGTGTGGGGGAGGGGAGTTTGGGAGGGGAGTGGGGGAGGGGAGTGGTGGAGGGGAGTGGGGGAGGGGAGTGTGGGGTGGGGGAGTTGAGGCAGAGAGTGGGGCGAGGTGTGGGGGAGGGGTCTTGCCTCGAGGAGAGGAGTGGAGAGTGGGGTCGAGGGGTGGAGGAGGGGAGTTGGGGAGGTGCATGGGGGAGGCGAGTGGGGTTTGGGTAGTCAGGGAATGGATTGAGGGACAGGGAGTGTGTTAGGGGAGTGGTGTAGGTGAGTGGGGGTGGGGAGAGATTATGGGAGTTTTGGAGGGGAGTGGGGTAGGGGAGTGGTGGGGCTAGTGGGGGAGCAGAGTGGTGTAGGGGAGTGGAGTAGGGGAGGACTGTCAGGACATGGAGGGAAGGGGAGTTGGGGAGGGGAGTTGTGGAGGGGCGTGGGGTAGGCCATAGCGGTAGGGTAGTGGGTGAGGGGTGTGGGGGAGGTGGAGTGGGGGAGGGGAGTGGGCGAGTGGAGTGGAGTGTGGGGATGGGTGTGGGGGAGGGGAGTGGGGGAGGGCGTCTGGTAGGGGAGTTTGGGAGGGAAGTGCGGTGGGGTAGTGGGGTAGGGGAGTGAAGGAGGGGGTGGGGGTGCAGAGTGGTGTCGGGGAGTGTGGTAGGGGTGGGCTGAAAGGAGGTGGAGGGAAGGGGAGTGGGGAGGGGATTTGGGTAGTGGGGCAGTGAGGAGATGGAGGGAAGGGGGTGGGAGAGGGGAATGGGGGAGGGGAGTGGGGGAGGGGAGTGTGTTACGTGAGTGGGGTAGGGGAGTGGGGGAGTGGAGTGAGGTAGGGGTATGGGGAGGCGAGTGGGGGAAGGGAGTGGGGAGGGGAGTGGGGCAAGGTAGTGGGGGCGGTAACTGGGTGAGTGGAGTGAGGTAGGGCAGTGGGGGCGGGGAGTGGGTAGGGGAGGTGTGGAGTGGGGGAGGGGAGTTGTGGCGGGGAGTGGGGGAGGGCAGTGCGGTAGTGGAGTTGGGGTGCGTAGTTTGTAGGGGAGTGAGTGATGGGTGTTGGGGAGGTGAGTGGGGGAGTGGGGTGAGGGAGGGGATTGGGGACAGGGAGTGGGTTAGTGGAGTGGTGTAGGTGAGTGGTGTGGGGAGAGGGTACGGGAGTGGTGTAGGGGAGTGGAGTAGGGGAGGGATGTAAGGAGGTGGAGGGAAGGACAGTTGGGGAGGGGAGTTGGGGAGGGGCGTGGTGTAGGGCATTGTGGTAGGGGAGCTGGGGAGGGGAGGATAGTGGGGGATGGGAGTTGGGGAGGACAGTTGGGGAGCAGAGTGGGAGAGGGGCGTGGGAGAGGGGCCTGGGGGAGGGGCGTGGGTGAAGGCGTCTGGTAGGGGAGTTTTGGAGGGAAGTGCAGTGGGGTAGTGGGGTAGTGGAGTGGAGGAGGGGGTGGGGGTGCAGAGTGGTGTCGGGGTGTGGTCGGGGTGTGCTGTTCGGAGGTGGAGGGAAGGGGAGTGGGCAGGGGGGTTTGGTAGGGGGGCAGTGAGGAGATGGAGGGAAGGGGAGTGGGAGAGGGGATTGAGGTATGGGTATGGGGTGGGGAGTGAGGTAGGGGAATGGGGAGGGGAGTGGGGGAGGGACGTTTGGAGTGGAGTGGGGAGGGGAGTGGGGTAAGGTAGTGGGTGCGTTAACTGGGGGAGTGGAGTGAGGTAGGGCAGTGGGGGAGGGGAGTGGGGTATGGGTATGGGGTGGGGAGTGAGGTAGGAGAAAGGGGAGGGGAGTGGGGGAGGGAAGTGGGGGAGGGAAGTGGGGAGGGGAGTGGGGAGGGGAGTGGGGTAAGGTAGTGGGAGGGGTAACTGGTGGAGTGGAGTGAGGTAGGGCAGTGGGGGAGGGCAGTGGCGTAGGGGATCTGGGTACTGGAGTGCAGTGAGGAGGTGGCGGGAAGGGGAGTGGGGTAGGGGAGTGGGGTAGGAGAGGTGGGTATGGGAGTATGGGAGGGGTGTGAGAGAGGAGATTGGCGATGGGACTGGGGTAGTGGACTGGGGTAGGGGAGTAGGGTAGGGGTGTGGGGTAGGGGTGTGGGGTCGGGTTTGGGGTAGGGGAGAGGGGTAGGGGTGTTGTGGAGGGGAGAGCGGTTGGGGAGTGGGGGAGGGTAGTGGGGGAGGGTAGTGGGGGATGGGAGTGTGGTGGAGTCGTGCAGTGAGGATGTGGAGGTAAGCGGAGTGGGGTAGCGGAGTGGGCGAGGGGAGTTGGGAGGGGAGTGGGGGAGGTTAGTGTGGGAGGGGAGTGGGGGAGATTAGTGAGTGAGGGGAGTGGGGGAGGGGAGTTTGGGAGTGGGGGAGGGGATTGGGGGATGCAAGAGCGGGAGGGGAGTGGGGAGGGGAGTGGGGGGGCGGGTGGGGGAGGTTAGTGTGGGAGGTGAGTGGGGGAGATTAGTGAGTGAGGGGAGTGGGGGAGGGGAGTTTGGGAGTGGGGGAGGGTATTGGGGAGGCAAGAGCGGGAGGGGAGTGGGGAGGGGAGTGGGGAGGCGGGTGGGGGAGGTTAGTGTGGGAGGTGAGTGGGGAGGGGCGTGAGGGAGCGAGTGGGGAAGGTTAGTGTGGGAGGTGAGTGAGGACGGGAGTGGGGGAGGGGAGTGGGGGAGGGGACTGGGGGAGGGGAGTGGGGAGGGGAGTGAGGAGGGGAGTGGGGGAGGGGAGTGGGGAGGGGAGTGGGGAGGGGAGTGCGGAGGGGAGTGGGGGAGGTTAGAGTTGTAGGGGAGTTGGAGGGGAGTGAGGGAGGGTAGTGTGGGAGGAGACTGGGCGAGGGGAGTTGGGGAGGGGTGTGGGGGAGGAGAGTGGGGGACAGGGAGTGGGTTAGGGGAGTGGTGTAGGTGAGTGGGGGTGGGGAGAGGGTATGGGAGTTTTGGAGGGGAGTAGGGTAGGGGAGTGGAGAGGCTAGTGGGAGATCAGAGTTGTGTAGGGGAGTGGAGTAGGGGAGCGCTGGAAGGAGGTGGAGGGAAGGGGAGTTGGGGAGGGGAGTGGGGGAGGGGACTGG
Organism: Heterodontus francisci; assembly: GCF_036365525.1. Taxonomy (NCBI): domain Eukaryota; kingdom Metazoa; phylum Chordata; class Chondrichthyes; order Heterodontiformes; family Heterodontidae; genus Heterodontus; species Heterodontus francisci. The sequence continues at coordinate 25,500 of NW_027140672.1, forward strand.
GGGAGGGGAGTGGGGAGGGGAGTGAGGAGGGGAGTGGGGGAGGGGAGTGGGGAGGGGAGTGGGGAGGGGAGTGCGGAGGGGAGTGCGGAGGGGAGTGGGGGAGGTTAGAGTTGGAGGGGAGTTGGAGGGGAGTGAGGGAGGGGAGTGTGGGAGGAGACTGGGCGAGCGGAGTTGGGGAGGGGAGTGGGGGAGGAGAGTGGGGGACAGGGAGTGGGTTAGGGGAGTGGTGTAGGTGAGTGGGGGTGGGGAGAGGGTATGCGAGTTTTGGAGGGGAGTAGGGTAGGGGAGTGGAGAGGCTAGTGGGGGATCAGAGCGGTGTAGGGGATTGGAGGAGGGGAGCGCTGGAAGGAGGTGGAGGGAAGGGGAGTTGGGGAGGGGAGTGGGGGAGGGGAGTGGGCTTGGGGAGTGGGGGTGCGGATTGGGGGAGGGGAGTGGGGGAGGGGAGTGGGGGAGGGGAGTAGGGGAGGGGAGTGGGGGAGGGGTGTGGGGAGGGGTTTGGGGGAGGGGAGTGGGGGAGGGCGTCTGGTAGGGGAGTTTGGGAGGGAGGTGCGGTGGGGTAGTGGGGTAGGGGAGTGGAGGAGGGGGTGGGGGTGCAGTGTGGTGTCGGGAAGTGTGGTAGGGGTGGGCTGTAAGGAGGTGGAGGGAAGGGGAGTGGGGATGGGAGTTGGGTAGGGGTGCAGTGAGGAGATGGAGGGAAGGGGAGTGGGAGAGGGGAATGGGGGAGTGGAGTGGGGTAGGATGTGTGTTAGGTGAGTGGGGTGGGGGAGTGGGGGAGGGATGTGGGGACGGGGGTGGGGAGGGGATTGGGAGGGGAGTGTAGAGGGGAGTGGGGTAAGGTAGTGGGAGTGATAACTGGGGGAATGGAGCGAGGTAGGGCAGTGGGGGAGTGTCGTGGGGAGTGGGGGAGGGCAGTGGCGTCGGGGAGTTGGGTACTGGAGTGCAGTGAGGAGGTGGAGGGAAGGGGAGTGGGGTAAGAGAGTGGGGTAGGAGAGGTGGGTAGGGGAGTATGGAAGGGGTGTGAGGTAGGGGATTGGCGACGGGACTGGGGTAGTGGAATGGGGTAGGGGAGTGGGGTAGGGGAGTGGGGTAGGGGAGTTATGTCAGGGAGTGGGAGAGGGAAGTTGTGTAGGTGAGTGGGGGTGGGGAGAGGGTAGGGGAGTTTTGGAGAGAAGCGGGGTAGGGGATTGGTGGGGCTAGTGGGGGATCAGAGTGTTGTAGGGGAGTGGAGTAGAGGAGGGCTGTAAGGAGGTGGAGGGAAGGGGAGTGGGGGAGGCGATTTGGTAAGGGGACTGGGGGAGGCGATTTGGTAATGGGACTGGGGGAGGCGATTTGGGGAGGGGAGAGGGGGAGGGGAGTGGGGGAGGGGAGGGGAGTGGGGGAGGGCGTCTGGTAGGGGAGTTTGGGAGGGATGTGCGGTGGGGTAGGGGAGTAGAGGAGGGGAGTGGGGGTGCAGAGTGGTGTCGTGGAGTCTGGTAGGGGTGTGCTGTCAGGAGGTGGAGGGAAGGGGAGTGGGGAGTGGAGTTGGGTCGGAGGGGAGTGGGTGAGGGGAATGGGGGAGGGGAGTGGGGGAGAGGAGTGGGGGAGGGGAGTGGGGGAGGGGAGTGGGGGAGGGGTGTGTGTTATGTGAGTGGGGGAGTGGAGTGAGGTAGGGGTATGGGGTGGGGAGTGAGGTAGGAGAATGTGGAGGGGAGTGGGGGAGGGAAGTGGGGAGGGGAGTGGGGAGGGGAGTGGGGAGGGGTGTGGGGTAGGGGAGGGCAGTGATGAGGTGGAGTGAAGGGGAGTAACGTGGGGAGTGGGGGAGGGCAGTGGCGTTGGGGAGTTGGGTAGGGGAGAGCAGTCAGGAGGAGAAGGAACGGGAGAAGGGGTGGTGAGTGTGGGAGGGAAGTGAGTTAGGGGAGTGGGGTCGGGGAGTGGGAAAGTGGAGTGGGATAGTAGAGTGGGTAGGAGAGTGGGGTAGGGGAGCGCAGTGAGGTGGTTGAGGTAAGGGGAGTGGGGGTGTGGAGTGGGGGAGTGGTGTAGTTTAGGGGAGTGGGGTAGGGGAGTGGGGTAGGGGAGTGGGGTAGGGGAGTGGGATAGGGGAGTTGGGTAGGGGAGCGCAGGGAGGAGGTGGAGGGAAGGGGAATCAGGGAGGGGTGTGGTGGAGGTATGTGGGTAGGGGATTGGGTACTGGAATGCAGTGAGGAGGTCGAGGGAAGGGGAGTGGGGTAGGGGAGGGGGTTAGGAGAGGTGGGTAGGGAAGTGTGGGAGGGGAGTGAGGTAGGGGATTGGCAACGGGACTGGGGTAGTGGAATGGGGTAGGGGAGTGGGGTAGGGGTGTGGGGTAGGGGAGTGGGGTCGGGGTGTCGTGGAGGGGTGTGCGCTTGGGGAGTGGGGGAGGGTAGTGGAGGAGGGTATGTGTAGGATGGGAGTGCGGTAGAGTAGGGCAGTGAGGAGGTGGAGGTAAGCGGAGTTGGGTAGGGTGCGTGGTAGGGGAGTGGGCGAAGTGAGTTGGGAGGGTAGTGGGGGAGGATAGTTTGTGAGGGGTGTGGGGGAGGGGAGTGGGGGAAGGGAGGGGAGTGGGGGAGCGGAGTGCGGTAGGGGTGTGGGGTAGGGGAGTGAGGGAGGGTAGTGGGGGATGGGAGTGTGGTAGGGGAGGGCAGTGAATAGGTGCAGGGAAGGGCAGAGGTGGACTGGAGTGGGGGGAGGGGAGTGGGAATGTGGAGTGGGATAGGGGTATGTGGAGTGGGATAGGGAAGTGGGATAGGGGAGCGCAGTGAGGAGGTGGAGGGAAGGGGAGTGTGTAAGTGGGGTGGGGGAGGTGTGCGGGGTAGGGGAGTTTGGTTGTGGAGGGAAGGGGAGTGGAGGAGGGTTGTGAGATAGGAGAGTTGGGGAGCGGAGTGGGGGATGGGAGTGGGGGAGGAGAGTGGGGGAGGAGAGTGGGGGAGGAGAGTGGGGGAGGAGAGAGGGGGAGGAGAGTGGGGGAGGGGAGAGTGGGGGAGGGGAGAGGGGGAGGGGAGAGGGGTAGGGGAGTGGGGGAGGGGAGTGGGGGAGGGGAGTGGGGGAGGGGAGTGGGGAGGGTTGTGGGGGAGGTTAGTGCGGGAGGGGAGCGGGTGTGGGGATCTGGGGAGGTGAGTGAGGGTGTGGAGTGTGGGAGGAGAGTGGGATCGGGGAGTTGGGGAGAGGAGGGGAGTGGGGGAGGGGAGTGGGGGAGGGGAGAGAGGTAGGGGTATGGGGTGGGGAGTGAGGGATGAGAATGTGGAGGGGAGTGGGGGAGGGAAGTGAGGAGGGGAGTGCGGAGCGGTGTGGGGTAGGGGAGGGCAGTGAGGTGGTGCAGGTAAGGGGAGTGGGGGTGTGGAGTGGGGGTGTGGAGTGGGGGAGGGGTGTAGTTTAGGGGAGTGGGATAGGGGAGTGGGATAGGGGAGTTGGGTAGGGGAGCGCTGGGAGGAGCTGGAGGGAAGGGGAATGAGGGCGGGGCATGGTGGAGGTGTGTGGGTAGGGGAGCTGGGTACTGGAGTGCAGTGAGGAGGTGGAGGGAAGGGGAGTGGGGTCGGGGAGGGGGTTAGGAGAGGTGGGTAGGGAAGTGTGGGAGGCGAGTGAGGTAGGGGATTGGCAACGGGACTGGGGTAGTGGAATGGGGTAGGGGTGTGGGGTCGGGTGTTGTGGAAGGGTGTGCGGTTGGGGAGTGGGGGATGGTAGTTTGGGATGGGAGTGTGGTAGAGTAGGGCAGTGAGGAGGTGGAGGTAAGCGGAGTTGGGTAGGGGTGTGTGGTAGGGGAGTGGGCGAGGGGAGTTGGGAGGGGATTGGGGAGGTTAGTGTGAGAGGGGTGTGGGGGAGGGGAGTGGGGGAGTGGAGTGCAGTAGGGGAGTGGGGTAGGGGAGTGCGGGAGGGTAGTGGGGATGGGAGTGTGGTAGGGGAGGGCAGTGAAGATGTGCAGGGAAGCACAGAGGTGGACTGGAGAGGGGGGAGGGGAGTGTTGGAGGGGGTGTGCTAGGGGAAGGGGTTAGGGGAATGGGGGAGGGAAGTGGGGTAGCGGAGTTGGGGAGGGGAGTGAGTTATGGGAGTGGTGTAGGGGAGTGGGAATGTGGAGTGGGATAGGGGAATGTGGAGTGGGATAGGGGAGTGGGATAGGGGAGCGCAGTGAGGAGGTGGAGGGAAGGGGAGTGTGTAAGTGGAGCGGGTGACGTGTGCGGGGTAGGGGAGGTGGGTTGTGGAGGGAAGGGGAGTGGCGGAGGTGTGTGAGGTAGGAGAGTTGGGGAGCGGAGTGGGGGAGGGGAGGGGAGTGGGGGAGGGGAATGGGGGAGGGGAGTGGGGGAGGAGAGTGGGGGAGGGGAGGGGGGAGAAGAGTGGGGGAGGGGAGAGTGGGGGAGAGGAGAGTGGGGGAGGGGAGAGTGGGGGAGGAGAGAGTGGGGGAGGGGAGAGTGGGGGAGGAGAGTGGGGGGGAGGGGAGAGTGGGGGAGGGGAGAGTGGGGGAGGAGAGTGGGGGAGGGGAGAGTGGGGGAGGAGAGTGGGGGGAGGGGAGAGTGGGGGAGGAGAGAGGGGGAGGAGAGAGGGGGAGGGGAGAGGGGGAGGTGAGTGGGGGAGGGGAGTGGGGGAGGGGGAGGGTGAGGGGATCTGGTATGGGAGTGTGGGAGGGGAGTGGGGGAGGGGAGTTGACGAGGGGAGTGTGGGAGGGGAGTTGACGAGGGGTGTGGCGGAGGGGTGTGGCGGAGGGGAGTGGAATGAGAGGAGTGGCGTAGGGGAGTGGGGGAGGGGAGTGGGGGAGGGGAGTTGACGAGTGGTGCGGGGGAGGGGAGTGGGGGAGGGGAGCGGGGGAGGTGCGTTGGGGAGGGGAGTTGGGGAAGGGGATTAGTGGAGAGGAGAGGGGGAAGGGAGTGGGGTGGAGGAGTGGGAGAGGGGAGTGGGGTTTGTGAGTGTGGTAGGGGAGTGAGGGAGGGGAGTGGGGGACAGGGAATAGGGAGGGGAGTGGGGGACAGGAAATGGGTAGGGGAGTGGCATCAGTTAGTGGGGGCTTGGAGAGGGGAGTGGAGTGGGGGAGGGGAGGGGAGCGAATGGGAGTTGGGGAGTGGAGTGGGGGAGGTTTGTGAGGTAGGAGAGTTGGGTAGTGGAAGGAAGTGAGGAGGTGGAGGGGAGGGGAGTGGGCTGGGAAAGTTGGGGAGCGGACAGCGGTAGGGGAGGGGAGTGGGGGAGCGGAGTGGGGTAGCGCAGTGGGGTAGCGGAGTGGGGTAGCGGAGTGGGGTAGTGGAGTGGGGTAGCGGAGTGAGGCAGTGGAGTGGGGCAGGGGAGTGGGGCAGGGGAGTGGAGCAGGGGAGTGGGGCAGGGGGTTGGGGCAGCGGGTGAGGTGTCAGGGAGTGGGTGAGGGGAGTGGGGCAGGGGAGTGGGGCAGCGGGTGTGGTGTCAGGGAGTGGGGGAGGGGAGTGGGTGAGGGGAGTGGGGATGGGGAGTGGGATTTGGGGTTGTGGGGTTGGGGGAGTGCGGTTGGGGGTGTGGGGAAGGGGGTGTGGGGTTTGGGGAGTGGTGATTGGGGAGTGGGGTTTCGGGAGTGGGGTTTGGGGAGTGTGGCTGGGGCGTGGGGCTGGGGAGTAGGGCCGGGGAGTGCGAACGGGGAGTGGGGTCGGGGAGTGGGATAGGGGGGATGTGGAGGGGAGTGCGGTAGGGGAGTGGGGTAGGGGACTGCGGGAGGGTAGTGGGGGATGGGAGTGTGGTAGGGGAGGGCTGTGAAGAGGTGCAGGGAAGCGCAGAGGTGGACTGGAGTGGGGGGAGGGGAGTGTGGGAGGGGTGGGCTAGGGGAGTGGGAGAGGGGAATGGGGGATGGGAGTGGGGTAGTTGAGTTGGGAAGGATAGTGGGGGAGGGGAGTGGGGGTGGGGAGTGGGGGTGCGGAGTGGGGGTGCGGAGTGGGGGAGTGGAGTGGGGGAGCGGGGTTGGGGAGAGGGGTAGAGGAGCGGGGTAGGTGAGTTGTGAAGGGGAGAGAGGTATGGGAGTGGGGGAGTGGAGTGGGGTACGAGAGTGGGGGAGTGGAGTGGGGTACGAGAGTAGGGTAGGGGAGTGGGGGAGGGGAGTGTGGTACGGGATGGCAGTGAGGAGGTGCAGGGATGCGGAGTGTTGGACGGGAGTGGGGGAGGGGAGTGGAGGATGGGAATGGGTGAGGAGAGTGGAGTGGGGCAGGAGGTGGGGGAGGGAAGTGGGGGAGGGGTGTTCAGGAGGAGAGTGGCGGAGGAGAGAGGGGGAGGGGAGTGTCGGAGGGGAGGGGAGTGGGGAGGGGTGTGTGGGAGGTTAGAGTGGGAGGGGAGCGGGGGAGGGGAGTTGGGGAGGTGAGTGAGGGAGAGGAGTTGACGAGGGGTGTGGGGGAGTGGTGTGGGGGAGGGGTGTGGGGGAGGGGAGCGGAGTAGGGGAGTGGGGTAGGGGTGTTTGTGATGGGAGTGGGGGAGGGGAGTGGGGGAGGGGAGGGCTGTGAAGAGGTGCAGGGAAGCGCAGAGGTGGACTGGAGTGGGGGGAGGGGAGTGTGGGAGGGGTGGGCTAGGGGAGTGGGAGAGGGGAATGGGGGATGGGAGTGGGGTAGTGGAGTTGGGAAGGATAGTGGGGGAGGGGAGTGGGGGTGGGGAGTGGGGGTGCGGAGTGGGGGTGCGGAGTGGGGGAGTGAAGTGGGGGAGCGGGGTTGGGGAGAGGGGTAGAGGAGCGGGGTAGGTGAGTTGTGAAGGGGAGTGAGGTATGGGAGTGGGGGAGTGGAGTGGGGTACGAGAGTGGGGGAGTGGAGTGGGGTACGAGAGTAGGGTAGGGGAGTGGGGGAGGGGAGTGTGGTACGGGATGGCAGTGAGGAGGTGCAGGGATGCGGAGTGTTGGACGGGAGTGGGGGAGGGGAGTGGAGGATGGGAATGGGTGAGGAGAGTGGAGTGGGGCAGGAGGTGGGGGAGGGAAGTGGGGGAGGGGTGTTCAGGAGGAGAGTGGCGGAGGAGAGAGGGGGAGGGGAGTGTCGGAGGGGAGGGGAGTGGGGAGGGGTGTGTGGGAGGTTAGTGTGGGAGGGGAGCGGGGGAGGGGAGTTGGGGAGGTGAGTGAGGGAGAGGAGTTGACGAAGGGTGTGGGGGAGTGGTGTGGGGGAGGGGTGTGGGGAGGGGAGCGGAGTAGGGGAGTGGGGTAGGGGTGTTTGTGATGGGAGTGGGGGAGGGGAGTGGGGGAGGGGAGGGGGAGAGGAGGGGGAAGGGGAGTGGTTTAGGGGAGTGGGTAGGGGTGTGGGTAGGGGCGTTGAGGTAGGGAGTGCGGTAGGGGAGTGGGGTAGGGGAATGCGGGAGCGTAGTGGGGGATGGGAGTGTGGTAGGGGAGGGCAGTGAAGAGGTGCAGGGGAGCGCAGAGGTGGACTGGAGTCGGGGGAGGGGTGTGTGAGACGGGGTGGCTAGGGGAGGGTGGCTAGGGGAGGGGGTAGGGGAATGGTGGAGTCGAGAGGGGTAGTGGAGTTGGGGAGGGGAGTGAGTTAGGGGCATGGGATAGGGAAGTGGGCAAGTGGAGTGGGATAGGGGAGCGCAGTGAGGAGGTGGAGGGAAGGGGAGTGGGTGACTGGAGTTGGGGACGTGTGTGGGGTAGGGGAGTTGGGTTGTGGAGGGCAGTGAGGAGGTGGAGGGAAGGGGAGTGGGGGAGGGGTGTGAGGTCGGAGAGTTGGGGAGCGGAGTGGGGGTTAGGAGGGTGGTGATGGAGGGCAGTGAGGAGGTGCAGGGAAGCGGGGAGGGGAGTGAGTTAGGGGCATGGGATAGGGAAGTGGGGGACGGGAGTGGGGGAGGGGAGTGGGGGAGGGGAGAGGGGGAGGGGAGAGGGGGAGGGGAGTGGTGTAGGGGAGTTGTGGATGGGAGTTAGGTATGGGAGTGGGGGTGTGGAGTGAGGGAGGGGAGTGGGGTGGGGTAGATGAGTGGGGGAGGGGAGGGGGTGAGGGTAGTGGGGGAGGGGAGGGGGAGAGGGGAGTGGGGGAGGGGAGAGGGGGAGTGGAGTGGGGGTGGAGTGGGGGAGTGGAGTGGGGGAGTGGATTGGTGGTGGGGAGTGTGGTACGGGAGGGCAGTGAGGAGGTGCAGAGATGCGAAGTGGGGGAGGGGAGTGGGGGAGGGGAGGGGAGTGGGGGAGGGGAGTGGGGGAGGAGAGTGGGGAGGAGAGTTGTGTAGGGGAGTGGAGCAGGGGAGGGGCTGGGGGAGGGGAGTGGGGGAGGGGTGTTGGGGAGGAGAGTGGCGGAGGAGAGAGGGGGAGGGGAGTGTTGGAGGGGAGCGGAGTGCGGAGGGGTGTGGGGGAGGTTAGTGTGGGAGGGGAGGGGATCTGGGGAGGTGAGAGAGGGAGTAGAGTGTGGGAGGAGAGTGGCGGAAGGGAGTTGGGGAGGGGAGTGGGGGAGGGGAGAGGGGGAGGGGAGTGGGGGAGTGGAGTGGGGGATGGGGGTTGACGAGGGGTGTGGGGGAGGGGAGTGGTTTACGGGAGTGGGGGAGGGGAGTGGGGGAGGGGAGTGGGGGAGGGGAGTTGATGAGGGGTGTGAGGGAGGGGAGCGGTGCAGGGTAGTGGTGGAGGGGAGCGGGGGAGGGGAGCGAGGGAGGGGCGTTGGGGAGGGGAGTTGGGGAGGGGGAGGGGGAAGGGGATTTGCGGAGCGGAGAGGGGGCAGGGAGTGGGGTGGAGGAGTGGGAGAGGGGAGTGGGGTTTGTGAGTGCGGTAGGGGAGTGAGGGAGGGGGTGGGGGACAAGGAATGGGTAGGGGAGTGGCGTCAGTGAGTGGGGGCTTGGTGAGGTGAGTGGAGTGGGGGAGGGGAGTGGAGGGAATGGGAGTTGGGGAGTGGAGTGGGGGAGGTGTGTCAGGTAGGAGAGTTGGGTAGTGGAAGGCAGTGAGGAGGTGGAGGGGAGGGGAGTGGGCTAGGAAAGATGGGGAGCGGACTGCGGTAGGGGAGGGGAGTGGGGGAGCGGAGTGGGGTAGTGGAGTGGGGTAGCGGAGTGGGGCAGGGGAGTGGGGCAGGGGAGTGGGTCAGGGGAGTGGAGCAGGGGAGTGGAGCAGGGGAGTGGAGCAGGGGACTGGGGCAGGAGACTGGGGCAGGGGAGTGAGGCAGCGGGTGAGGTGTCAGGGAGTGGGGAAGGGGAGTGGGGCAGCGGGTGTGATGTCAGGGAGTGGGTGAGGGGAGTGGGGTTGGGGAGTGGGGTTGGGGGAGTGGGGTTGGGGGAGTGGGGTTGGTGGAGTGGGGTTTGGGGAGTGGCGTTTGGGGAGTGGGGTTTGGGGAGTGGGGCTGGGGAGTGGGGTCGGGGAGTGGGGTCGGGGAATGGGGTCGGGGAGTGGGATCGGGGAGATGTGGAGGGGAGTGCGATAGGGGAGTGGCGGAGTGGAGAGCGGTAGTGGTGTGCGGTAGGGGAGTTGGGTAGGGTAGTGGGTGAGGGGAGTGGGGTGGGGAGTGGGGGTGCGGTGTGGGGGAGTGGGGGTGCGGAGTGGGGGAGCGGAGTGGGGGAGTGGGGGAGTGGGGTAGGGGTGCGGGGTAGGGGAGTTGTGGAGGGGAGTGAGGTATGGGAGTGGGGGAGTGGAGTGGGGTTCGAGAATGGGGGAGTGAAGTGGGGTACGAGATTGGAGTAGGGGAGTGGGGGAGGGGAGTGTGGTACGGGAGGGCAGTGAGGAGGTGCAGGGATGCGGAGTGGTGGACGGGAGTGGGGGAGGGGAGAGGGGGATGGGAGTGGGTGAGGAGAGTGGAGTGGGGGAGGGGCTGGGGGAGGGGAGTGGGGGAGGGGTGTTCGGGAGGAGAGTGTGGGAGGGGAGCGGGGATGTGGAGTTGGGGAGGTGAGTGAGGGAGTAGAGTGTGGTAGGAGAGTGGCGGAGGGCGTGCGGGAGGGGAGTGGGGGAGGGGAGTGGGGGAGGGGAGTGGGGGAGGGGAGTTGACGAGGGGTGTGGGGGAGGGGTGTGGGGGAGGGATGTGAGGGAGGGGTGTGTTGGAGAGGAGCGGAGTAGGGAAGTGGGGTAGGGGAGTGTGTGATGGAAGTGGGGGAGGGGAGTGGGGGAGGGGAGTGGGGGAGGGGAGTGGGAAGGGGAGTGGTTTAGGGGAGGGGAGGTGAGTTAGGGAGTGGGGGAGAGGAGTGGTGTGGTGATTTGGAGTGGTGTAGGGGAGTTGTGGTGGGGAGTGCGGTAGGGGAGTGGGGGCGTGGAGTGATGTAGGGGAGTGGGGTAGGGGAATGCGGGAGCGTAGTGGGGGATGGGTGTGTGTTGGGGGAGGGCAGTGAAGAGATGCAGGGGAGCGCAGAGGTGGACTGGAGTGGGGGGAGGGGAGTGTGGGAGGGGTTGGCTAGGGGAGGGGGTTAGGGGAATGGTGGAGTGGAGAGGGGTAGTGGAGTTGGGGAGGGGAGTGAGTTAGGGGAGTGGGGTAGGGAAGTGGGAAAGTGGAGTCGGATAGGGCAGTGGGATAGTGGAGTGGGATAGGGGAGTGGGATCGGGGTGCGCAGTGAGGAGGTGGAGGGAAGGGGAGTGGGTGAGTCGAGTTGGGGAAGTGTGTGGGGTAGGGGAGTTGGGTTGAGGAGGGCAGTGAGGAGGTGGAAGGAAGGGGAGTGGGGGAGGGGTGTGAGGTAGGAGAGTTGGGGAGCGGAGTGGGGGATGGGAGTGTGGTAGGGGAGGGCAGTGAGGAGGTGCAGGGAAGCGGAGTGTTGGACGGGAGGGGAGTGGGGGACGGGAGTGGGGGAGGGGTGAGGGGGAGGGGAGGGGAGTGGGGGAGGAGTGTCGGGAGTGGAGTGGGCGAGGGGTGTGGGGGAGGGGAGTGGGGGAGGGGAGTGGGGGAGGGGAGTGGGTGAGGGGAGTGGGCGAGGGGAGTGGGGGAGGGGAAGGGTGGAGGGTTGTGGGGCGGAGTGGGGGAGGGGAGTGGGGGAGGGGAGTGGGGGAGGGGAGTGGGGGAGGGGAGCGGGGTGGGGTAGAGGAGTGGTGGAGGGGATGGGGTGTGGGGAGTGGGCGAGTGGAGTGGGGGAGTGGAGTGGGGGAGAAGAGTGGGGGAGTGGAGTGGGGGTGAGGAGTGTAGTACGGGAGGGCAGTGAGTAGGTGCAGGGATGCGGAGTGGGGGAGGAGAGTTGTGTAGGGGAGTGGGGGAGGGGAGTGGGGAGGAGAGTGGGGGAGTAGAGTGGGGGAGGAGAGTTGTGTAGGGGAGTGGAGCAGGGGAGGGGGTGGGGGAGGGGTGTTGGGCAGGAGAGTGGCGGAGGAGGGAGGGGGAGGGGAGTGTCTGAGGGGAGCGGAGTGCGGAGGGGTGTGGGGGAGGTTAGTGTGGGAGGGGAGCGGGGGAGGGGAGCGGGGGAGTGGAGCGGGGGAGGGGATCTGGGGAGGTGAGAGAGGGAGGAGAGTGTGGGAGGAGAGTGGCGGAAGGGGGTTGGGGAGGGGAGTGGGGGAGGGGAGCGCGGGAGGGGGGTTGATGAGGGGTGTGGGGGAGGGGAGTGGGTTACGGGAGCGGAGTAGGGGAGTGGGGGAGGGTAGTGGGGGAGGGGAGTGGGGGAGGGGGGTTGACAAGGGGTGTGGAAAAGGGGAGTGGGGGAGGGGAGCGGGGGAGGGGAGCGGGGGAGGGGAGCGGTGGAGGGGAGCGGGGGAGGGGAGCGAGGGAGGGGCGTTGGGGAGGGGAGTTGGTGTGGAGGAGTGGGAGAGGGGAGTGGGGTTTGTGAGTGCGGTAGGGGAGTGACGGTGGGGGGTGAGGGACAGGGAATGGGTAGGGGAGTGGCGTCAGTGAGTGGGGGCTTGGAGAGGGGAGTGGAGTTGGGGAGGGGTGTGGAGGGAATGGGAGTTGTGGAGTGGAGTGGGGGAGGTGTGTGAGGTAGGAGAGTTGGGTAGTGGAAGGCAGTGAGGAGGTGGAGGGGAGGGGAGTGGGCTAGGAACGTTGGGGAGCGGACTGCGATAGGGGAGGTGAGTGGGGGAGCGGAGTGGGGGAGCGGAGTGGGGTAGCAGAGTGGGGTAGCAGAGTGGGGCAGGGGAGTGGGGCAGGGGAGTGGGGCAGGGGAGTGAATCAGGGGAGTGGAGCAGGGGAGTGGAGCAGGGGAGTTGGGCAGGGGAGGGGAGTGGGGGAGGGGAGTGGGCAAGGGGAGTGGGGCAGCGGGTGTGGTGTCAGGGAGTGGGGGAGGGGAGTGGGGTTGGGGAGTGGGGTTGGGGGAGTGGGGTTGGGGGAGTGGGGCTGGGGAGTGGGGCTGGGGCGTGGGGCTGGGGCGTGGGGCTGGGGAGTGGGGCCGGGGAGAGGGGCCGGGGAGTGGGGTCGGGGAGTGGGGTCGGGGAGTGGGATCGGGGAGATGTGAAGGGGAGTGCGGAAGGGGAGTGCGATAGGGGAGTGGAGGAGTGGAGAGCGGTAGTGGAGTGCGGTAGGGGTGTGGGGTAGGGGAGTGGGGAAGGGGAGTGGGGGAGGGGAGTGGGGGATGGGAGTGGGGTAGTGGAGTTGGGTAGGGTAGTGGAGGAGGGGAGTGGGGAGTGGGGGTGCGGAGTGGGGGTGCGGAGTGGGGGAGTGGGGGAGTGGAGTGGGGTACGAGATTGGAGTAGGGGAGTGGGGAAGGGGAGTGTGGTACGGGAGGGCAGTGAGGAGGTGCAGGGATGCGGAGTGGTGGACGGGAGTGGGGGAGGAGAGTGGAGTGGGGGAGGAGGTGGGGGAGGGAAGTGGGGGAGGGGTGTTCGGGAGGAGAGTGGCGGTGGAGAGAGTGCGAGGGGAGTGTCGGAGGGGAGGGGAGTGGGAAGGGGTGTGTGGGAGGTTAGTGTGGGAGGGGAGCGGGGGAGGGGAGTTGGGGAGGTGAGTGAGGGAGTAGAGTGTGGTAGGAGTGTGGCGGAGGGCGTGAGGGAGGGGAGTGGGGGAGCGGAGTGGGGGAGGGGAGTGTGGGAGAGGAGCGGAGTAGGGGAGTGGGGTAGGGGAGTTTGTGATGGGTGTGGGGGAGGGGAGTGGGGGAGGGGAGTGGGGGAGGGAAGTGGGGGAGGGGAGTGGGAAGGGGAGTGGTTTAGGGGAGTGGGGAGGGGTGTTGAGGTAGGGAGTGGGGGAGAGGAGTGGTGTAGTGATTTGGAGTGCTGTAGGGGAGTTGTGGAGGGGAGTGCGGTAGGGGAGTGGGGGGGTGGAGTGCGGTAGGGAAGTGGGGTAGGGGAATGCAAGAGCGTAGTGGGGGATGGGAGTGTGTTAGGGGAGGGCAGTGAAGAGATGCAGGGGAGCGCAGAGGTGGACTGGAGTGGGGGGAGGTGAGTGTGGGAGGGTTTGGCTAGGGGAGGGGGTTAGGGGAATGGTGGAGTGGAGAGGGGTACTGGAGTTGGGGAGGGGAGTGAGTTAGGGGAGTGGGGTAGGGAAGTGGGAAAATGGAGTCGGATAGTGCAGTGGGATAGTGGAGTGAGATAGGGGAGTGGGATAGGGGAGTGGGATCGGGGAGCGCAGTGAGGAGGTGGAGGGAAGGGGAGTGGGTGAGTCGAGTTGGTAAGGTGTGTGGGGTAGCGGAGTTGGGTTGAGGAGGGCAGTGAGGAGATGGAGGGAAGGGCAGTGGGGAAGGGGTGTGAGGCAGGAGAGTTGGGGAGTGGAGTGGGGGATGGGAGTGTTGTAGGGGAGTGGAGTGGGGGCGTGGAGTGTGGGCGTGGAGTGGGGAGGGATGTGAGGGTGGTTAGTGGGGGAGGGGAGTGGGGGAGGGGAGCGGGGGAGGGCAGAATGGAAGGGGTGTGCGGGAGGGGAGTGCGGGAGGGGAGTGGGAGGAGGGGAGTGGGGGAAGGGGAGTTGGTGAGGCAAGATGGTGAGGGGAGATAGTGAGGGGAGATGGTGAGGGTAGATAGTGCGGGAGTTGGGGAGGGGAGCTGGGGAGGGGACCTGGGGAGGGGACATGGGGAGGGGACATGGGGAGGGGTCTTGGGGAGGGGACTTGGGGAGGGGACTTGGGGAGGGGACTTGGGGTAGAGGAGTGGGCTAGAGGAGTGGTGTAGAGGAGTGGGGTAGAGGAGTGGGGAAGGAGTTTTGCAGAGATGAGAGGGGGAGGAGAGAGGGGGAGGAGAGGGGGGAGGGGAGAGGGGGAGGGGAGAGGGGGAGGGGAGTGGGGGAGGGGAGTGGAGTGGGGGAGGGGAGTGGAGTGGGGGAGGGGAGTGATGTAGGGGAGTGATGTAGGGGAGTGGGGGATGTGTGGTGTAGGGGAGTTGGGGACTGAAGCACAGTGAGGATGTGGAGAGAAGTGGAGTGAGGGAGGGGCCTGGGGGAGGTGTTTGGGGTAGGGGAGTTGGGGACCGGGGTGCAGTGAGGAGGTGGAGGGAAGGGGAGTGGGGAAGGGGAGTGGGGTAGGAGAGGTGACTAGGGGAGTATGGGAGGGGAGTGAGGTAGGTAATTGGGGATTGGAGTGGGGTAGTGGAGTGGGGTAGTGGAGTGGGATAGTGGAGTGGGGCAGGGGTGTGGGGCAGGGGTGTGGGGTATGGGTGTGGGGGAGGGGAGTGGCGGAGGGTGGCGGGGGATGGGAGTGGGGAGGGGAGTTGGGGATTGGGGGAGGGGAGTTTTGGAGGGGAGTGTGATAGGGGAATTGGGAGGAGAGTGGGGTAGGGCAGAGGTGCAGGGGTGTGGGGGAGGGGATTTGGGGGTGTGGTTTTGGGAGTGGGGGAGGGGAGTGGGTGAGGGGAGTGGGGGAGGGGAGTTGGGGAGGGGAGTTGGGGAGGGATCTGGGGGTGGTGTGAGGGGGAGGGGAGTTGGGGAGGGGAGTGGGGTTGGGGACTGGTGGAAGTGGGGGAGGGCAGTGAGGAGGTGGAGTGAAGGGGAGTGGCGTGGGGAGTGGGAAGGGCAGTGGCGTAGGGGAGTTGGGTAGGGGAGGGCAGTGTGAAGGAGAAGGAAGGGGAGTAGGGGAGGGGATTGGAGGACAGTGAGGAGGTGGAGGAAAAGGGAGTGGGGGAGGGGAGTGGTGTAGGGGAGGGCAGTGAGGATTTGGAGGGAAGGGATGTGGGTAAGGGGAGTGGTGTCGGGCAGTGGGAAAGTGGAGTGGGGAAGGGGAGTGGGGAAGGGGAGTGGGGGAGGGGAGTGGGGGAGGGGGAGGGGAGAGAGGTAGGGGAGTTGGGGAGCGGAGTGGGGTAGGGGTAGGGGTGTGGGGGAGGGGAGTGGGAGAGGGGAATGGGGAGGGGAGTGGGGAGAGGAGTGGGGGAGGGGAGTGGGGTACGGGAGGGCAGTGAGGAGGTGCAGGGATACGGAGTGGTGGACGGGAGCGGGGGAGGGGTGTGGGGGAGGGGAGCGGGGGAAGTGAGTGGGCGGAGAGGAGTTGGGGGAGTAGATTTGGGGAGTGGAGTGGGAGAGGGGAGTGGGGTAGGGGAGTGGGGGAGGGGAGTGGGGAGGGGAGTTGGGGAGGGGAGTTGGGGAGGGGAGTTGGGGAGGGGAGTTGGGGAGGGGAGTGGGGTAGGGAAGTTGGGGAGGGGAGTGGGGTAGGGACGTGGGGGAGGGGAGTGAGGGATGGGAGTGAGGGAGGGGAGTTGACGAGGGGATTGAGGGAGGGGAGTGGGGGAGTGTGTTGGGGAGGGGAGGGGGAAGGGGAGTGGTTTAGGGGAGTGGGGGAGGGGAGTTGAGGCAGGGAGTGTGGGAGAGGAGTGGGGAAGGGGAGATCCGGTGAGGAGAGACAGAGGGGAGTGGGGTGGAGGAGTGGGGGGAGGGGAGTGGGAGAGGGGAGTTGGGGATGGGAGTGGGGGAGGGGAGTAGGGGGAGGGGAGTTGGGGGGGGAGTTGGGGAGGGTAGTCGGGTAGGGGAGTTGGGGAGCTGGGAGTGGGGGAGTTGAGTGGGGGAGTTGAGTGTGGAAGGGGAGTGTGGAAGGGGAGTGTGGAAGGGGAGTGTGGAAGGAGAGTGTGGAAGGGGAGTGTGGAAGGGGAGTTGGGGTGGGGAGTGGAGTGGGGAGGGGAGTATGGTGGAGGGTCGTGTGGGGGAGGGTCGTGTGGGGTAGGGGAGTGTGGGGTAGGGGAGTGAGTTAGGGGAGTGGGTTAGGGGAGTGGGTTAGGGGAGTGAGTTAGGGGAGTGGGGGAGGGGAGTGGGACAGGGGAGTGGGACAGGGCAGGGCAGTGAGGAGGTGGAGGGAATGAGAGTGGGGAGGGGAGTTTGGGAGGGAAGTGTGGTAAGGGTGTGGGGTCGGGAAGTGTGGTAGGGCTGTGGGGTCGGGAAGTGGGGTCGGGAAGTGAGGGAGGGGAGTGGGAAAGGGGAGTGGGAAAGAGGAGTGGGAAAGGGGAGTGGGGGTAGGGGAGTAGGGGTAGGGGAGTGGGGGTAGGGGAGTGGGGGTAGGGGAGTGGGGGTAGGGGAGTGGGGGAAGCGAGTGGGGGAAGCGAGTGGGGGAAGGGAGTGGGGGAAGGGAGTGGGGGAAGGGAGTGGGTTAGGAGAGTGGAGTGGTGTAGGGGATTGGGGTAGGGGTGTGATGTCGGGGAGTGGAGTAGGGGAGTGGGGTATGGGAGATTGTGAGGGAAGTGCGGGAGGAGTGTTGGGGAGGGGAGTTGGGGAGGGGAGTGGGGTAGAGGAGTGGGGTAGTACAGTGGGGGAGGGGAGTTGCGGCAGGGGTTGGGGAGCGGAGTGGTTGAGGGGAGTTGCGGAGAGGAGATGGGGAGGGGAGTGGGGTACAGGAGTGGAGGAGGGCAGTGGGTGGGAATGTGGGAGCGGAGTTGGGGAGGGGACTTGGGGAGGGGCGTGGGGGATGGGGTGGGGGAGGGGAGTGGGGGAGGGGATTTGGCTACTGGAGTGGGGAGGGGAGTGGGGGAGGTGATTGGGGTTGTGGAGTTGGGGAGGTGAGTGGGGGAGGGGAGTTTGGGACTGGAGTGGGGGTGGGGAGTGGGGTAGGGGAGTGAGTGAGGGTTGTTGTGGAGGTGAGCGGGGGAGGGGAGTGAGGGAGGGGAGTTGAGGTGGTGTGTGGGGGAGGGGAGTGCGGTAGGGGAGTGGGGGAGGGGGAGGGGAGTGATGTCGGGCAGTGGGGGAGGGGAGTGAGTGAGGGTAGTGGGGTAGGGGAGTGAGGGAGGGTAGTGGGGTAGGGGAGTGAGGGAAGAGAGTGCGGGAGGGGAGTGAGGGAGGGGAGTGCGGTAGGGGAGTGGGGGAGGGGAGTTACAGAGAGGAGGGGGAGGGGAGTGGGTTGGGGAGTGGGAGAGGGGCGTTGGGGAGGGGAGTTGGGGAGGGTAGTAGTGGAGGGGATTGGATGTGGGGAGTGGGGTAGGGGAGTGGGGATTTGTTGTGAAGTAGGGGAGTGGGGGATGGGAGTGGGGAGGAGAGCGAGGTAGGGGAGGGGGCAGGGGAGGGGGGCAGGGGAGTTGTTAGAGGTAAGTGCGGGAGGGGAGCGGGGGAGTGGATTGGGGGAGGGGAGTTGGGGAGTGGAGTGCGGTAGGGGAGTTGGGGTGGGGAGTTGGGGAGGGGAGTAGTGTAGGGGCGTGAGGGAGGCGAGTTGGGGTGGGGAGTTGGGGAGGGGAGTTGGGGAGTGGAGTGCGGCAGGGGATTTGGGGTGGGGAGTTGGGGAGGGGAGTTGGGGAGGGGAGTGGAGGTGCGGAGTGGGGGAGGGGAGTGGGTGAGGGGAGTGGGGTAGGGGAGTGAGGGAGGGGAGTTCAGGAGGGGTGTGGGGATGGGAGTTAGGGACTGGAGTGGGGGAGGGGAGTGTGGGAGTGGAGTGGGGGATGGGAGTCCGGTACGGGAGTTGGGGAGGGGAGCTGGGGAGGGGAGTGGGGGAGGGGAGTGAGGGAGGGGTGTTGGTGAGGAAAGTGGGGTAGGGGAGTGGGGGAGGGGAGTGGGGAGGGGAGCAGGGTATGGGAGTTGGTGCGGGCAGTGGGGGAGCAGCGTTGGGGTGGGGAGTGGGGGAGGGGAGTGAGTGAGGGAGGGGAGTTGAGAAGGGGTGTGGGGGAGGGAAGTGTTGTGGAAAGTCGGGCAGGGGAGTTGGGTATGGGAGTTGGTGAGGGGAGTGGGGGAGGAGATTTGGGGGTGGGAGTTGGGAAGGGGAGTTGGGGAGGGGAGAGCCGTAGGGGAGTAGGGGAAGGGTGTGGGGGAGGGGAGTGGGGAGAGGAGTAGTTGCGGGGAGTTGCGGAGAGGAGAGGGGGAGTGGAGTGTAGTGGTCTGCAGGTGTGGGGTAGGGGAGTGGGGGAGGCTTGTTGGGTATGGGAGTGGGTGTGAGGAGTGGGGTATGGGTGTGCGGTAGGGTAGTGGGGAAGGGGACTGGGGGAGGGGAATGAGGGAGGGGAGTGGGGGACTGGGAGTGGGGTAGGGGATTGGCAAAGGTCCGTGGGGGAGGGGAGAGGGGAGTGGAATGGGGGAGGGGCGTGGGGAGGGGAGTGGGGTGGGGAGTGGGGTGGGATGTGGAGCATGGGAGTTGGGTATGGGAGTTGGTGAGGGGGGTGGGGATGGAGAGTTCGGGAGAGGAGTGGGTGAGCGGAGTGGGGCAGGGGAGTGAGTGAGGGGAGTGGGGGTGGGGAATTGGGGATGGGAGTGGGGGTGGGGAGTGGGGTAGGGGTGTGGGGTACGGGAGTGGGGTACGGGATGGGGTAGGGGAGTGGGGTAGGGGAGTGGGGGAGGGGAGTTGGGGAGGGGAGTTGGAGAGGGGAGTTGGGGAGTGGAGTGCGTCAGGGGATTTGGGGTGGGGAGTTGGGGAGGGGAGTTGGGGAGGGGAGTGGAGGTGGGGAGTGGGGAGGGGAGTGGGGGAGGGGAGTGTGGTAGGGGAGTGAGGGAGGGGAGTTGAGGAGGGGTGTGGAGGAGGGGAGTTAGGGACTGGAGTGGGGGAGGGGGTGTGGGAGTGGAGTGGGGGATGGGAGTCCGGTACGGGAGTTGGGGAGGGGAGCTGGGGAGGGGAGTGGGGGAGGGGAGTGGGGGAGGGGTGTTGGTGAGGAAAGTGGGGTCGGGGAGTGGGGGAGGGGAGTGGGGGAGGGGAGCAGGGTATGGGAGTTGGTGCGGGCAGTGGGGGAGCAGCGTTTTGGTGGGGAGTGGGGGAGGGGAGTGAGTGAGGGAGGGGAGTTGAGAAGGGGTGTGGGGGAGGGAAGTGTTGTGGTAAGTCGGGCAGGGGAGTTGGGTATGGGAGTTGGTGAGGGGAGTGGGGGAGGAGATTTGGGGGTGGGAGTTGGGAAGGGGAGTTGGGGAGGGGAGAGCCGTAGGGGAGTAGGGGAAGGGTGTGGGGGAGGGGAGTGGGGAGAGGAGTGGTTGCGGGGAGTTGCGGAGAGGATAGAGGCAGGGGAGTGTAGTGGTGTGCAGGTGTGGGGTAGGGGAGTGGGGGAGGCTTGTTGGGTATGGGAGTGGGTGTGAGGTAGGGGGATGGGTGTGCGGTAGGGGAGTGGGGAAGGGGACTGGGGGAGGGGAATGAGGGAGGGGAGTGGGGGACTGGGAGTGGGGTAGGGGATTGGCAAAGGTCCGTAGGGGAGGGGAGAGGGGAGTGGAATGGGGATGGGGCGTGGGGAGGGGAGTGGGGTGGGGAGTGGGGTGGGATGTGGAGCATGGGAGTTGGGTATGGGAGTTGGTGAGGGGGGTGGGGATGGAGAGTTCGGGAGAGGAGTGGGTGAGCGGAGTGGGGCAGGGGAGTGAGTGAGGGGAGTGGGGGTGGGGAATTGGGGATGGCAGTGGGGGTGGGAAGTGGGGTAGGGATGTGGGGTAGGGGAGTGGGGTACGGGATGGGGTAGGGGAGTGGGGTAGGGGAGTGGGGGAGGGGAAAGAGGGAGGGGATTGAGGGAGGGGAGTGAGGGAGGGGAGATGGGGAGGATGTGAGAAGGGGAGTGAAGGAGGGGAGTGGAGTAGGGGAGTCGGGTATGGAAGTTAGTGCGGGGAGTTGAGGAGGACAGTGGGGGAGTGTAGTACGGGAGGGGTGTTGGGGAGTGGAGTTGGGGAGGGGAGTGAGGGAGGGGAGTTGAGTAGGGGTGTGGGGGAAGGGAGTGGGGTGATAAGTGGTGCAGGGGAGTTGGGTATGGGAATTGGTGGGGGAGTAGGGGAGGAGAGTTGGGGATGGTAGTTGGGAAGGGGAGTTGGGGAGGGTTGGATAGGGGACTGCGGTAGGGGAGTGGGGGAAGTGAATGGGGAGGGGCGTGGGGAAAGGTGGCTGCGGGGAGTTGCGGAGAGGCGAGGGGGAGGGGAGTGTGTGAGAGGAGTGGCGGAGTGTAGTGGGGAGTGGGAGTGGGGTAGGGGAGTGGGGAGGGGAGTTGGGGATGGGAGTGGGGGTGGAGAGTGGGGTAGGGGTGTGGGGTAGGGGAGTGGGGTATGGAGTGTGGGAGGGGAGGGAGGGGAGTGGGGTAGAGGGAGTGGGGTAGGGGAGTGGCATAGGTCCGTGGGGGTGGCGAGAGGCGAGTGGAGTAGGGGAGGGGAGTGGGGTAGAATAGTGGTGGATGGGAATGGGGAGGGGAGTTGGGGCGGGGAGTGGGGGAGGGGAGTAAGGCAGGGGTGTGGGGTAGGGGAGTACGTTAGGGGAGTGGGAGGGGGGAGTGGGAGAGGGGAGTGAGGTAGGGGAGTGGGTGAGGGGAGTTGCTGTGAGGTGTGGGGGAGGGGAGTGGGGGAGGGGAGTGGGAGAGGGGAGTGGGGGAGGGGAGTGAGGTAGGGGAATGGGAAAGGCGACTGCGTTAGGGGAGTGGCAGAGGGGAGTGGGAGAGGGGAGTGGGCGACAAGGAATGGGGTCGGGGAGTGAGGTATGGGAGTGGTTGAGGGGAGTGGGGTAGGGGAGCGTGGTAGGGGATTGGGGTAGGGGAGTGGGGTAGGGCAGTGTGGTAGGGGAGTGGGGTAGGGGAGTTGTAGAGGGAGTGCAGTAGGGGAGTGGGGGAGGGGAGTGGGGTTGGGGATTGGGGGAGTGTACTGGGGGATGGGAGTGTGGTTGGGCAGGGCAGTGAAGAGGTGGAGGGAACTGAGTGGTGGAGGGGAGCGGGTGAGGTAATTGGAGGAGGGTGTGTGGTAAGGGTGTGAGGTAGGGGAGTGAGGTAGGAGAATTGGGTAGGGGATGTGGTCAGGGGGTTTGGGAGGGGAGTGGGGGAGGGGAGTGGGGGAGGGGAGTGGGGGAGGGGAGTGATGTAGGGAGTGGGAAAGGGGCGTGGGATAGGTGAGCGCAGTGAGGAGGTGGAGGGAAGGGGAGTGGGGAGGGGAGTGAGTATGTGTGTCGGGTCGAGGTGTTGGGTAGTGGAGGGCAGTGAGGAGGTGGAGGGAAGGGGAGTGGGGAAGGGGTGTGGTAGGAGAGGTGGGTACGGGAGTAGGGGAGGGTAGTGAGGTATGGGAGTTGTGAGGGGAGTGGGGGAAGGGAGTGGGGGAGGGGAGTGATGTAGGGAGTGGGAAAGGGGCGTGGGATAGGGAAGCGCAGTGAGGAGGTGGAGGGAAGGGGAGTGGGGAGGGGAGTGAGGATGTGTGTAGGGTCGAGGTGTTGGGTAGTGGAGGGCAGTGAGGAGGTGGTGGGAAGGGGAGTGGGGAAGGGATGTGGTAGGAGATGTGGGTACGGGAGTAGGGGAGGATAGTGAGGTATGGGAGTGGTGGAGGGGAGTGGGGTAGGGGAGTGTGTTAGGGGATTGGGGTAGGGGAGTTGTAGAGGGAGTGCAGTAGGGGAATGGGGGAGGGGAGTGGGGTTGGGGATTGGGGGAGTGTACTGGGGGATGGGAGTGTGGTTGGGCAGGGCAGTGAAGAGGTGGAGGGAACTGAGTGGTGGAGGGGAGTGGGTGAGGTGATTGGAGGAGGGGGTGTGGTAAGGGTGTGAGGTAGGGGAGTGAGGTAGGAGAATTGGGTAGGGGATGTGGTCAGGGAGTTTGGGAGGGGGGTGGGGGAGGGGAGTGGGGGAGGGGAGTGATGTAGGGAGTGGGAAAGGTGCGTGGGATAGGTGAGCGCAGTGAGGAGGTGGAGGGAAGGGGAGTGGGGAGGGGAGTGAGGATGTGTGTAGGGTCGAGGTGTTGGGTAGTGGAGGGCAGTGAGGAGGTGGAGGGAAGGGGAGTGGGGAAGGGGTGTGGTAGGAGATGTGGGTACGGGAGTAGGGGAGGGTAGTGAGGTATGGGAGTGGTGGAGGGGAGTGGGGTAGGGGAGTGTGGTAGGGGATTGGGGTAGGGGAGTGGGGTAGGGCAGTGTGGTAGGGGAGTGGGGTAGGGGAGTTGTAGAGGGAGTGCAGTAGGGGAGTGGGGGAGGGGAGTGGGGTTGGGGATTGGGGGAGTGTACTGGGGGATGGGAGTGTGGTTGGGCAGGGCAGTGAAGAGGTGGAGGGAAGCTGAGTGGTGGAGGGGATGTGGTAAGGGAGTGAGTTAGGGGAGTGGGGTAGGAGAATGGGGTAGGGGATGGGGTCAGGGAGTTTGGGAGGGGAGTGGGGAGGAGAGATAGGCCGGGGAGTGGGGGAGGGAAGTTGGGAGGATTTGGGGAGGGGAGTGGGGAAAGGAAGTGAGGCAGGGGAGTTGGGGAGGGGAGTGGGGGATGTGAGTGGTGGAGGGGAGTGGGGTATGGGAGTTTGTGAGGGGAGTTGCAGGGGCGCTGTGGAGGGGAGTGGGATAGGGGAGTTGGGGAGGGGACTTGGGGAGGGGAGTGGGGTAGAGGAGTGTGCGATGGAAGTGGGGTGGGGAGTGGGATAGGGGAGTGGGGGATGGGAGTTGGGGAGGGGAGTGGGGGACAGGGCGTGGGGTAGGGGAGTGATGTAGGGGAGTGGGGGAGGCGAGTGGGGGATGGGAGTGTGGTAGGGGAGTGGGAATGGGATAGTGGAGTGGGGTAGGGGCGTTGGGTATTGGAGGGCAGTGAGGTGGTGGAGAGAAGGTGAGTGGGGGATGGGGTGGGGTAGGAGAGGTGGGTAGGGGTGTGGGGGAGGGGAGTGAGGTAGGGGAGTGGGGAGGGGTGTGGAGGAGGGGAATGGGGTAGGGGAGTGGGGTAGGGGAGTTGTGGAGGGGTGTGCGGTAGGGGAGTGCGGTAGGGGAGTAGGGTCGGGGAGTGGGGTAGGGGAGTGTGGTAGGGGAGTGGGGTAGTGGAGTGGGGTAGGGGAGTTGTGGAGGGCACTGCGGTCGGGGTGTGGGGTCGGGGAGTGGGGCAGGGAGTGGGGGAGGGTAGTGGAGGATGGGATTGTCTTAGGTGAGGGCAGTGAAGAGGTGGAGGGAAGCGGAGTGGTGGATCGGAGTAGGGGAGGGGATTGGTGGTGGGGTGTGGTAAGGGAGTGGGTTCAGCGAATGGGGTAGGGGAGTGTGATAGCGGAGTTGGGGAGGCTAGTTGGGGAGGGGAGTGGGGAGGAGAGTTGGGGAAGTTAATGTGGGAGGGGAGTGGACGAGGGGAGCTGGGGCGGGGAGAGGGTGAGGGGAGTGGGGAGAGGAGTTGGGGAGGGGAGTGGTGGAGGGGTGTGGGGGAGGGAGGTGGGGGAGGGAAGTGGGGGAGGGCTGTTGGGGGGAGTTGGGGAGGGGTGTTCTGGAGGGAATGAGGGAGGGGAGTTGTGGAGGGGAGTGGGGGAGGTGAGTTAGGGAGGGGAGTGGAGTAGGGGCGGGTGGTAAGGGAGTTGGTGAGGGGAGTGGGGTAGGGGAGTGGGGTAATGAGTTGGGTGGGGAGTGGGGGAGGGGAGGTGGGAGGGGAGTTGGGGAGGGGAGTTGGGGAGGGGAGTTGGGTAGAGGAGTGGGGGTAAGGAGTGGGGTGCGGGAGTGGAGTAGGGGAGTGGGGGAGGTGAGTTGTGGAGGGGAGTGGGGGACAGGGAATAGGGGACAGGGGGAGTGGGGTAGGGGAGTGATATAGGGGAGTGGGTTCGGGGAGTGGTTGAGGGGAGTGGGGTAGGGGAGTGGGGTAGGGGAGTGGGGGAGGGGAGGGGGGACAGGGAGTGGGGGATAGGTAGTGGGGTAGGGGAGTGATATAGGGGAGTGGGGGAGGGGAGTGGATGAAGGGAGTGGGAGAGGGGAGTGGGGGACAGGAAGTGGTGTAGGGGAGTGCGGTAGGTGAGTTGGGGTGGGGGGAGGGGAGTGGGGGATGGGAGTGTGGTAGGGGAGTGTAGTCGGGGAGTGTGGGAGGGGTATTCAGTAGGGGGAGTGTGGGAAGGGAGTAGGGAAGGGGAGTGTTGTAAGGGAGTGAGGGATGGGAGTGGGGAAGGGGAGTGGGTGAAGGGAGTGGGAGTGGGGAGTGGGGGACAGGAAGTGGGGTAGGGGAGTGCTGTAGGTGAGTCAGGGCTGTGGGAGGGGAGTGGGGGAGGGGAGCGTGGTTGGGGAGTGTGGTCGGGGAGTGTCGGAGGGGAGTTCGGTAGGGGGAGTGTGGGAAGGGAGGAGGGAAGGGGAGTGTGATAGGGGAGTGGGGGATGGGAGTGGAGTAGGGGAGTGGGGTAGGGGAATGATGTAGGGGAGTGTCAGAGTGGAGTGGTAAGGGGACTGGGGAGGGGAGTGCGGTAGGGGAGTGGAGGCATTGAGAGGGGAGTGGAGTGGGGAAGGGGAGTAGGGTAGGAGAGTGGCAGCAGGAATGGGGTAGGGGAGTGGGGGAGGGAAGTGGGCTGGGGAGTGTGGGAGGGTAGTGTGGGAGGGGAGGGAAGAGGGGAGTAGGGGAGCGGAGTTGGGGAGGGGAGTGTGGAGGGGAGTGGGGGATCGGATTGGAGGAGGGGATTGGCGGAGGGGAGTGGGGGAGGGGAGTGGGGGAGGGGCTATAGTGATGGAGTTGGGGAGTGGAGTGGTTGAGGGGAGATGGGGAGGGGAGTGGGGGAGGGGTGTGGGGTAGTAGAGTGAGGGAGGGCAGTGGGGGAAGCAGTGGGATAGGGGAGTGTGGTTGGGGTGGGGTTGGGGAGTGGGGTAGGGGAATGAAGGAGGGAAGTTGGGAGGGGAGTGGGGAATGGGGAGTGGGAGAGGGGTGGATGGGTGGGATGTGGGGTATGGGAGTGAGGGAGGGGTGTTAGGGGGTAGTGGTATCGGGGAATGGTGTATGGGAGTGGGGGATGGGATTTGGGGAACAAAGTGATGAGCTCAAAGGAGGAGAAGGTGCAAGAGGAGTTGTGGGGGGAGAGAGAGAGCAAAAAGTGAAAGGGGCGATTTGGCTAGTGTGGAATATTAACACACTGACAGAGAACACAGATTAATATTAACACACTCACTGACACACTGTGTATATCATGACCCACAGTCAGATACACCCTGTGAAGTGTAAAACACCCCCACTGTCCTCAGTAATATTAACACACTGACAGAGAACACAGATTAATATTAACACACTCACTGACACACTGTGTATATCATGACCCACAGTCAGATACACCCTGTGAAGTGTAAAACACCCCCACTGTCCTCAGTAATATTAACACACTGACAGAGAACACAGATTAATATTAACACACTCACTGACACACTGTGTATATCATGACCCACAGTCAGATACACCCTGTGAAGTGTAAAACACCCCCACTGTCCTCAGTAATATTAACACACTGACAGAGAACACAGATTAATATTAACACACTCACTGACACACTGTGTACATCATGACCCACAGTCAGATAAACACTGTGAAGTGTAAAACACCACCACTGTCCTCAGTAATATTAACACACTGACAGAGAACACAGATTAATATTAACACACTCACTGACACACTGTGTACATCATGACCCACAGTCAGACACACCCTGTGAAGTGTAAAACACCCCCACTGTCCTCAGGAATATTAGCACACTGACAGAGAACACAGATTAATATTAACACACTCACTGACACACTGTGTACATCATGACCCACAGTCAGATACACCCTGTGAAGTGTAAAACACCCCCACTGTCCTCAGTAATATTAACACACAGACAGAGAACACAGATTAATATTAACACACTCACTGACACACTGTGTACATCATGACCCACAGCCAGATACACCCTGTGAAGTGTAAAACACCCCCACTGTCCTCAGTAATATTAACACACTGACAGAGAACACAGATTAATATTAACACACTCACTGACACACTGTGTATATCATGACTCACAGTCAGATACACCCTGTGAAGTGTAAAACACCCCCACTGTCCTCAGTAATATTAACACACTGACAGAGAACACAGATTAATATTAACACACTCACTGACACACTGTGTACATCATGACCCACAGTCAGATAAACACTGTGAAGTGTAAAACACCCCCACTGTCCTCAGTAATATCAACACACTGACAGAGAACACAGATTAATATTAACACACTCACTGACACACTGAGTACATCATGACCCACAGTCAGATACACCCTGTGAAGTGTAAAACACCCCCACTGTCCTCAGGAATATTAACACACTGACAGAGAACACAGATTAATATTAACACACTCACTGACACACTGTGTACATCATGACCCACAGTCAGATACACCCTGTGAAGTGTAAAACACCCCCACTGTCCTCAGTAATATTAACACACTGACAGAGAACACAGATTAATATTAACACACTCACTGACACACTGTGTACATCATGACCCACAGCCAGATACACCCTGTGAAGTGTAAAACACCCCCACTGTCCTCAGTAATATTAGCACACTGACAGAGAACACAGATTAATATTAACACACTCACTGACACACTGTGTACATCATGACCCACAGTCAGATACACCCTGTGAAGTGTAAAACACCCCCACTGTCCTCAGTAATATTAACACACTGACAGAGAACACAGATTAATATTAACACACTCACTGACACACTGTGTACATCATGACCCACAGTCAGATACACCCTGTGAAGTGTAAAACACCCCCACTGTCCTCAGTAATATTAACACACTGACAGAGAACACAGATTAATATTAACACACTCACTGACACACTGTGTACATCGTGACTCACAGTCAGATACACCCTGTGAAGTGTAAAACATCCCCACTGTCCTCAGGAATATTAACACACTGACAGACAACACAGATTAATATTAACACACTCACTGACACACTGTGTACATCATGACCCACAGTCAGATACACCCTGTGAAGTGTAAAACACACCCACTGTCCTCAGGAATATTAACACACTGACAGAGAACACAGATTAATATTAACACACTCACTGACACACTGTGTACATCATGACCCACAGTCAGATACACCCTGTGAAGTGTAAAACACCCCCACTGTCCTCAGTAATATTAACACACTGACAGAGAACACAGATTAATATTAACACACTCACTGACACACTGTGTACATCATGACCCACAGCCAGATACACACTGTGAAGTGTAAAACACCCCCACTGTCCTCAGTAATATTAACACACTGACAGAGAACACAGATTAATATTAACACACTCACTGACACACCGTGTATATCATGACCCACAGTCAGATACACCCTGTGAAGTGTAAAACACCCCCACTGTCCTCAGTAATATTAACACACTGACAGAGAACACAGATTAATATTAACACACTCACTGACACACTGTGTACATCATGACCCACAGTCAGATAAACACTGTGAAGTGTAAAACACCCCCACTGTCCTCAGTAATATTAACACACTGACAGAGAACACAGATTAATATTAACACACTCACTGACACACTGTGTACATCATGACCCACAGTCAGATACACCCTGTGAAGTGTAAAACACCCCCACTGTCCTCAGGAATATTAACACACTGACAGAGAACACAGATTAATATTAACACACTCACTGACACACTGTGTACATCATGACCCACAGTCAGATACACCCTGTGAAGTGTAAAACACCCCCACTGTCCTCAGTAATATTAACACACTGACAGAGAACACAGATTAATATTAACACACTCACTGACACACTGTGTACATCATGACCCACAGCCAGATACACCCTGTGAAGTGTAAAACACCCCCACTGTCCTCAGTAATATTAACACACTGACAGAGAACACAGATTAATATTAACACACTCACTGACACACTGTGTATATCATGACCCACAGTCAGATACACCCTGTGAAGTGTAAAACACCCCCACTGTCCTCAGTAATATTAACACACTGACAGAGAACACAGATTAATATTAACACACTCACTGACACACTGTGTACATCATGACCCACAGTCAGATAAACACTGTGAAGTGTAAAACACCCCCACTGTCCTCAGTAATATTAACACACTGACAGAGAACACAGATTAATATTAACACACTCACTGACACACTGTGTACATCATGACCCACAGTCAGATACACCCTGTGAAGTGTAAAACACCCCCACTGTCCTCAGGAATATTAACACACTGACAGAGAACACAGATTAATATTAACACACTCACTGACACACTGTGTACATCATGACCCACAGTCAGATACACCCTGTGAAGTGTAAAACACCCCCACTGTCCTCAGTAATATTAACACACTGACAGAGAACACAGATTAATATTAACACACTCGCTGACACACTGTGTACATCATGACCCACAGCCAGATACACCCTGTGAAGTGTAAAACACCCCCACTGTCCTCAGTAATATTAGCACACTGACAGAGAACACAGATTAATATTAACACACTCACTGACACACTGTGTACATCATGACCCACAGTCAGATACACCCTGTGAAGTGTAAAACACCCCCACTGTCCTCATTAATATTAACACACTGACAGAGAACACAGATTAATATTAACACACTCACTGACACACTGTGCACATCATGAGCCACAGTCAGATACACCCTGTGAAGTGTAAAACACCCCCACTGTCCTCAGTAATATTAACACACTGACAGAGAACACAGATTAATATTAACACACTCACTGACACACTGTGTACATCGTGACTCGCAGTCAGATACACCCTGTGAAGTGTAAAACATCCCCACTGTCCTCAGGAATATTAACACACTGACAGAGAACACAGATTAATATTAACACACTCACTGACACACTGTGTACATCATGACCCACAGTCAGATACACCCTGTGAAGTGTAAAACACACCCACTGTCCTCAGGAATATTAACACACTGACAGAGAACACAGATTAATATTAACACACTCACTGACACACTGTGTATATCATGACCCACAGTCAGATACACCCTGTGAAGTGTAAAACAACCCCACTGTCCTCAGGAATATTAACACACTGACAGAGAACACAGATTAATATGAACACACTCACTGACACACTGTGTATATCATGATCCACAGTCAGATACACCCTGTGAAGTGTAAAACACCCCCACTGTCCTCATCAATATTAACACACTGACAGAGAACACAGATTAATATTAACACACTCACTGACACACTGTGTATATCATGATGCACAGTCAGATACACCCTGTGAAGTGTAAAACACCTCCACTGTCCTCAGGAATATTAACACACTGACAGAGAACACAGATTAATATTAACACACTCACTGACACACTGTGTATATCATGACCCACAGGCAGATACACCCGGTGAAGTGTAAAACACCCCCACTGTCCTCAGGAATATTAACACACTGACAGAGAACACAGATTAATATTAACACACTCACTGACACACTGTGTACATCATGACCCACAGTCAGATACACCCTGTGAAGTGTAAAACACCCCCACTGTCCTCAGTAATATTAACACACTGACAGAGAACACAGATTAATATTAACACACTCACTGACACACTGTGTATATCATGATCCACAGTCAGATACACCCTGTGAAGTGTAAAACACCCCCACTGTCCTCAGGAATATTAACACACTGACAGAGAACACAGATTAATATTAACACACTCACTGACACACTGTGTATATCATGACCCACAGTCAGATACACCCGGTGAAGTGTAAAACACACCCACTGTCCTCAGTAATATTAACACACTGACAGAGAACACAGATTAATATTAACAGTCTCACTGACTCACTGTGTGCATCATGACCCACAGTCAGATAAACCCTGTGAAGTGTAAAACACCCCCACTGTCCTCAGCAATATTAACACACTGACAGAGAACACAGATTAATATTAACACACTCACTGACACACTGTGTATATATTGACCCACAGTCAGATACACCATGTGAAGTGTAAAACACCCCCACTGTCCTCAGTAATATTAACACACTGACAGAGAACACAGATTAATATTAACACACTCACTGACACACTCTGTATATCATGACCCACAGTCAGATACACCCTGTGAAGTGTAAAACACCCCCACTGTCCTCAGGAATATTATCACACTGACAGAGAACACAGATTAATATTAACACACTCACTGACACACTGTGTACATCGTGACTCACAGTCAGATACACCCTGTGAAGTGTAAAACATCCCCACTGTCCTCAGGAATATTAACACACTGACAGAGAACACAGATTAATATTAACACACTCACTGACACACTGTGTACATCATGACCCACAGTCAGATACACCCTGTGAAGTGTAAAACACACCCACTGTCCTCAGTAATATTAACACACTGACAGAGAACACAGATTAATATTAACACACTCACTGACACACTGTGTACATCATGACCCACAGTCAGATACACCCTGTGAAGTGTAAAACACCCCCACTGTCCTCAGTAATATTAACACACTGACAGAGAACACAGATTAATATTAACACACTCACTGACACACTGTGTACATCATGACCCACAGCCAGATACACCCTGTGAAGTGTAAAACACCCCCACTGTCCTCAGTAATATTAACACACTGACAGAGAACACAGATTAATATTAACACACTCACTGACACACCGTGTATATCATGACCCACAGTCAGATACACCCTGTGAAGTGTAAAACACCCCCACTGTCCTCAGTAATATTAACACACTGACAGAGAACACAGATTAATATTAACACACTCACTGACACACTGTGTACATCATGACCCACAGTCAGATAAACACTGTGAAGTGTAAAACACCCCCACTGTCCTCAGTAATATTAACACACTGACAGAGAACACAGATTAATATTAACACACTCACTGACACACTGTGTACATCATGACCCACAGTCAGATACACCCTGTGAAGTGTAAAACACCCCCACTGTCCTCAGGAATATTAACACACTGACAGAGAACACAGATTAATATTAACACACTCACTGACACACTGTGTACATCATGACCCACAGTCAGATACACCCTGTGAAGTGTAAAACACCCCCACTGTCCTCAGTAATATTAACACACTGACAGAGAACACAGATTAATATTAACACACTCACTGACACACTGTGTACATCATGACCCACAGCCAGATACACCCTGTGAAGTGTAAAACACCCCCACTGTCCTCAGTAATATTAACACACTGACAGAGAACACAGATTAATATTAACACACTCACTGACACACTGTGTATATCATGACCCACAGTCAGATACACCCTGTGAAGTGTAAAACACCCCCACTGTCCTCAGTAATATTAACACACTGACAGAGAACACAGATTAATATTAACACACTCACTGACACACTGTGTACATCATGACCCACAGTCAGATAAACACTGTGAAGTGTAAAACACCCCCACTGTCCTCAGTAATATTAACACACTGACAGAGAACACAGATTAATATTAACACACTCACTGACACACTGTGTACATCATGACCCACAGTCAGATACACCCTGTGAAGTGTAAAACACCCCCACTGTCCTCAGGAATATTAACACACTGACAGAGAACACAGATTAATATTAACACACTCACTGACACACTGTGTACATCATGACCCACAGTCAGATACACCCTGTGAAGTGTAAAACACCCCCACTGTCCTCAGTAATATTAACACACTGACAGAGAACACAGATTAATATTAACACACTCGCTGACACACTGTGTACATCATGACCCACAGCCAGATACACCCTGTGAAGTGTAAAACACCCCCACTGTCCTCAGTAATATTAGCACACTGACAGAGAACACAGATTAATATTAACACACTCACTGACACACTGTGTACATCATGACCCACAGTCAGATACACCCTGTGAAGTGTAAAACACCCCCACTGTCCTCATTAATATTAACACACTGACAGAGAACACAGATTAATATTAACACACTCACTGACACACTGTGCACATCATGAGCCACAGTCAGATACACCCTGTGAAGTGTAAAACACCCCCACTGTCCTCAGTAATATTAACACACTGACAGAGAACACAGATTAATATTAACACACTCACTGACACACTGTGTACATCGTGACTCGCAGTCAGATACACCCTGTGAAGTGTAAAACATCCCCACTGTCCTCAGGAATATTAACACACTGACAGAGAACACAGATTAATATTAACACACTCACTGACACACTGTGTACATCATGACCCACAGTCAGATACACCCTGTGAAGTGTAAAACACACCCACTGTCCTCAGGAATATTAACACACTGACAGAGAACACAGATTAATATTAACACACTCACTGACACACTGTGTATATCATGACCCACAGTCAGATACACCCTGTGAAGTGTAAAACAACCCCACTGTCCTCAGGAATATTAACACACTGACAGAGAACACAGATTAATATGAACACACTCACTGACACACTGTGTATATCATGATCCACAGTCAGATACACCCTGTGAAGTGTAAAACACCCCCACTGTCCTCATCAATATTAACACACTGACAGAGAACACAGATTAATATTAACACACTCACTGACACACTGTGTATATCATGATGCACAGTCAGATACACCCTGTGAAGTGTAAAACACCTCCACTGTCCTCAGGAATATTAACACACTGACAGAGAACACAGATTAATATTAACACACTCACTGACACACTGTGTATATCATGACCCACAGGCAGATACACCCGGTGAAGTGTAAAACACCCCCACTGTCCTCAGGAATATTAACACACTGACAGAGAACACAGATTAATATTAACACACTCACTGACACACTGTGTACATCATGACCCACAGTCAGATACACCCTGTGAAGTGTAAAACACCCCCACTGTCCTCAGTAATATTAACACACTGACAGAGAACACAGATTAATATTAACACACTCACTGACACACTGTGTATATCATGATCCACAGTCAGATACACCCTGTGAAGTGTAAAACACCCCCACTGTCCTCAGGAATATTAACACACTGACAGAGAACACAGATTAATATTAACACACTCACTGACACACTGTGTATATCATGACCCACAGTCAGATACACCCGGTGAAGTGTAAAACACACCCACTGTCCTCAGTAATATTAACACACTGACAGAGAACACAGATTAATATTAACAGTCTCACTGACTCACTGTGTGCATCATGACCCACAGTCAGATAAAGCCTGTGAAGTGTAAAACACCCCCACTGTCCTCAGCAATATTAACACACTGACAGAGAACACAGATTAATATTAACACACTCACTGACACACTGTGTATATATTGACCCACAGTCAGATACACCATGTGAAGTGTAAAACACCCCCACTGTCCTCAGTAATATTAACACACTGACAGAGAACACAGATTAATATTAACACACTCACTGACACACTCTGTATATCATGACCCACAGTCAGATACACCCTGTGAAGTGTAAAACACCCCCACTGTCCTCAGGAATATTATCACACTGACAGAGAACACAGATTAATATTAACACACTCACTGACACACTGTGTATATCATGACCCACAGTCAGATACACCCTGTGAAGTGTACAACACCCCCACTGTCCTCAGTAATATCAACACACTGACAGAGAACACAGATTAATATTACCACACTCACTGACACACTGTGTACATCATGACCCACAGTCAGATACACCCGGTGAAGTGTAAAACACCCCCACTGTCCTCAGCAATATTAACACACTGACAGAGAACACAGATTAATATTAACACACTCACTGACACACTGTGTACATCATGACCCACAGTCAGATACACCCTGTGAAGTGTAAAACACCCCCACTGTCCTCAGTAATATTAAGACACTGACAGAGAACACAGATTAATATTAACACACTCACTGACACACTGTGTACATCATGACCCACAGTCAGATAAACCCTGTGAAGTGTAAAACACCCCCACTGTCCTCAGTAATATTAACACACTGACAGAGAACACAGATTAATATTAACACACTCACTGACACACTGTGTATATCATGACCCACAGTCAGATATACCCTGTGAAGTGTAAAACACCCCCACTGTCCTCAGCAATATTAACACACTGACAGAGAACACAGATTAATATTAACACACTCACTGACACACTGTGTACATCATGACCCACAGTCAGATACACCCTGTGAAGTGTAAAACACCCCCACTGTCCTCAGTAATATTAAGACACTGACAGAGAACACAGATTAATATTAACACACTCACTGACACACTGTGTCTATCATGACCCACAGTCAGATAAACCCTGTGAAGTGTAAAACACCCCCACTGTCCTCAGGAATATTAACACACTGACAGAGAACACAGATTAATATTAACACACTCACTGACACACTGTGTATATCATGACCCACAGTCAGATAAACCCTATGAAGTGAAAAACACCCTCACTGTCGTCAGCAATATTATCACACTGACAGAGAACACAGATTAATATTAACACACTCACTGACACACTGTGTCTATCATGACCCACAGTCAGATACACCCTGTGAAGTGTAAAACACCCCCACTGTCCTCAGGAATATTAACACACTGACAGAGAACACAGATTAATATTAACACACTCACTGACACACTGTGTACACCATGACCCACAGTCAGATACACCCTGTGAAGTGTAAAACACCCCCACTGTCCTCAGTAATATTAACACACTGACAGAGAACACAGATTAATATTAACACACTCACTGACACACTGTGTACATCATGACCCACAGTCAGATACACCCGGTGAAGTGTAAAACATCCCCACTGTCCTCAGT
Organism: Heterodontus francisci; assembly: GCF_036365525.1. Lineage (NCBI taxonomy): Eukaryota > Metazoa > Chordata > Chondrichthyes > Heterodontiformes > Heterodontidae > Heterodontus > Heterodontus francisci. The sequence goes on from NW_027140672.1 coordinate 60,192, forward strand.
AATATTAACACACTGACAGAGAACACAGATTAATATTAACACACTCACTGACACACTGTGTACATCATGACCCACAGTCAGATACACCCGGTGAAGTGTAAAACACCCCCACTGTCCTCAGTAATATTAACACACTGACAGAGAACACAGATTAATATTAACACACTCACTGACACACTGTGTATTTCATGACTCACAGTCAGATAAACCCTGTGAAGTGTAAAACATCCCCACTGTCCTCAGCAATATTAACACACTGACAGAGAACACAGATTAATATTAACACACTCACTGACACACTGTGTTCATCATGACCCACAGTCAGATACACCCTGTGAAGTGTAAAACACCCCCACTGTCCTCAGCAATATTAACACACTGACAGAGAACACAGATTAATATTAACACACTCACTGACACACTGTGTATATCATGACCCACAGTCAGATACACCCTGTGAAGTGTAAAACACCCCCACTGTCCTCAGGAATATTAACACACTGACAGAGAACACAGATTAATATTAACACACTCACTGACACACTGTGTATATCATGACCCACAGTCAGATACACCCGGTGAAGTGTAAAACATCCCCACTGTCCTCAGGAATATTAACACACTGACAGAGAACACAGATTAATATTAACACACTCACTGACACACTGTGTATATCATGACCCACAGTCAGATAAACCCTGTGAAGTGTAAAACACCCCCACTGTCCTCAGTAATATTAACACACTGACAGAGAACACAGATTAATATTAACACACTCACTGACACACTGTGTATATCATGACCCACAGTCAGATACACCCTGTGAAGTGTAAAACACCCCCACTGTCCTCAGTAATATTAACACACTGACAGAGAACACAGATTAATATTAACACTCTCACTGACACACTGTGTATATCATGACCCACAGTCAGATACACCCTGTGAAGTGTAAAACACCCCCACTGTCCTCAGGAATATTAACACACTGACAGAGAACACAGATTAATATTAACACACTCACTGACACACTGTGTATATCATGACCCACAGTCAGATACACCCTGTGAAGTGTAAAACATCCCCACTGTCCTCAGGAATATTAACACACTGACGGAGAACACAGATTAATATTAACACACTCACTGACACACTGTGTATATCATGACCCGCAGCCAGATACACCCTGTGAAGTGTAAAACACCCCCACTGTCCTCAGGAATATTAACACACTGACAGAGAACACAGATTAATATTAACACACTCACTGACACACTGTGTATATCATGACCCACAGTCAGATACACCCTGTGAAGTGTAAAACACCCCCACTGTCCTCAGGAATATTAACACACTGACAGAGAACACAGATTAATATTAACACACTCACTGACACACTGTGTATATCATGACCCACAGTCAGATACACCCTGTGAAGTGTAAAACACCCCCACTGTCCTCAGGAATATTAACACACTGACAGAGAACACAGATTAATATTAACACACTCACTGACACACTGTGTATATCATGACCCACAGTCAGATACACACGGTGAAGTGTAAAACATCCCCACTGTCCTCAGTAATATTAACACACTGACAGAGAACACAGATTAATATTAACACACTCACTGACACACTGTGTATATCATGACCCACAGTCAGATACACCCGGTGAAGTGTAAAACACCCCGACTGTCCTCAGTAATATTAACACACTGACAGAGAACACAGATTAATATTAACTCACTCACTGACACACTGTGTATATCATGACCCACAGTCAGATACACCCTGTGAAGTGTAAAACATCCCCACTGTCCTCAGGAATATTAACACACTGACAGAGAACACAGATTAATATTAACACACTCACTGACACACTGTGTATATCAGGACCCACAGTCAGATAAACCCTGTGAAGTGTAAAACACCCCCACTGTCCTCAGTAATATTAACACACTGACAGAGAACACAGATTAATATTAACACACTCACTGACACACTGTGTATATCATGACCCACAGTCAGATACACCCTGTGAAGTGTAAAACACCCCCACTGTCCTCAGTAATATTAACACACTGACAGAGAACACAGATTAATATTAACACTCTCACTGACACACTGTGTATATCATGACCCACAGTCAGATACACCCTGTGAAGTGTAAAACACCCCCACTGTCCTCAGGAATATTAACACACTGACAGAGAACACAGATTAATATTAACACACTCACTGACACACTGTGTATATCATGACCCACAGTCAGATACACCCTGTGAAGAGTAAAACATCCCCACTGTCCTCAGGAATATTAACACACTGACGGAGAACACAGATTAATATTAACACACTCACTGACACACTGTGTATATCATGACCCGCAGCCAGATACACCCTGTGAAGTGTAAAACACCCCCACTGTCCTCAGGAATATTAACACACTGACAGAGAACACAGATTAATATTAACACACTCACTGACACACTGTGTATATCATGACCCACAGTCAGATACACCCTGTGAAGTGTAAAACACCCCCACTGTCCTCAGGAATATTAACACACTGACAGAGAACACAGATTAATATTAACACACTCACTGACACACTGTGTATATCATGACCCACAGTCAGATACACCCTGTGAAGTGTAAAACACCCCCACTGTCCTCAGGAATATTAACACACTGACAGAGAACACAGATTAATATTAACACACTCACTGACACACTGTGTATATCATGACCCACAGTCAGATACACCCGGTGAAGTGTAAAACATCCCCACTGTCCTCAGTAATATTAACACACTGACAGAGAACACAGATTAATATTAACACACTCACTGACACACTGTGTATATCATGACCGACAGTCAGATACACCCGGTGAAGTGTAAAACAACCCCACTGTCCTCAGTAATATTAACACACTGACAGAGAACACAGATTATTATTAACACACTCACTGACACACTGTGTCTATCATGACCCACAGTCAGATACACCCTGTGAAGTGTAAAACATCCCCACTGTCCTCAGGAATATTAACACACTGACAGAGAACACAGATTAATATTAACACACTCACTGACACACTGTGTATATCATGACCCACAGTCAGATAAACCCTGTGAAGTGTAAAACACCCCCACTGTCCTCAGTAATATTAACACACTGACAGAGAACACAGATTAATATTAACACACTCACTGACACACTGTGTATATCATGACCCACAGTCAGATACACCCTGTGAAGTGTAAAACACCCCCACTGTCCTCAGTAATATTAACACACTGACAGAGAACACAGATTAATATTAACACTCTCACTGCCACACTGTGTATATCATGACCCACAGTCAGAAACACCCTGTGAAGTGTAAAACACCCCCACTGTCCTCAGGAATATTAACACACTGACAGAGAACACAGATTAATATTAACACACTCACTGACACACTGTGTATATCATGACCCACAGTCAGATACACCCTGTGAAGTGTAAAACATCCCCACTGTCCTCAGGAATATTAACACACTGACGGAGAACACAGATTAATATTAACACACTCACTGACACACTGTGTATATCATGACCCACAGTCAGATACACCCGGTGAAGTGTAAAACATCCCCACTGTCCTCAGTAATATTAACACACTGACAGAGAACACAGATTAATATTAACACACTCACTGACACACTGTGTATATCATGACCCACAGTCAGATACACCCTGTGAAGTGTAAAACACCCCCACTGTCCTCAGGAATATTAACACACTGACAGAGAACACAGATTAATATTAACACACTCACTGACACACTGTGTACATCATGACCCACAGTCAAATACACCCTGTGAAGTGTAAAATACCCCCACTGTCCTCAGGATTATTAACACACTGACAGAGAACACAGATTAATATTAACACACTCACTGACACACTATGTATATCATGACCCACAGTCAGATACACCCTGTGAAGTGTAAAACACCCCCACTGTCCTCAGGAATATTAACACACTGACAGAGAACACAAATTAATATTAACACACTCACTGACACACTGTGTACATCATGACACACAGTCAGATAAACCCTCTGAAGCGTAAAACATCCCCACTGTCCTCAGTAATATTAACACACTGACAGAGAACACAGATTAATATTAACACACTCACTGACACACTGTGTATATCATGACCCACTGTCAGATACACCCTGTGAAGTGTAAAACACCCCCACTGTCCTCAGTAATATTAACACACTGACAGAGAACACAGATTAATATTAACACACTCACTGACACACTGTGTACACCATGACCCAGAGTCAGATACACCCTGTGAAGTGTAAAACACCCCCACTGTCCTCAGGAATATTAACACACTGACAGAGAACACAGATTAATATTAACACTCTCACTGACACACTGTGTATATCATGACCCACAGTCAGATACACCCTGTGAAGTGTAAAACACCCCCACTGTCCTCAGTAATATTAACACACTGACAGAGAACACAGATTAATATTAACACACTCACTGACACACTGTGTACATCATGACCCACAGTCAGATACACCCTGTGAAGTGTAAAACACCCCCAATGTCCTCAGGAATATTAACACACTGACAGAGAACACAGATTAATATTAACAGACTCACTGACACACTGTGTATATCATGACCCACAGTCAGATACACCCGGTGAAGTGTAAAACACCCCCACTGTCCTCAGGAATATTAACACACTGACAGAGAACACAGATTAATATTAACACACTCACTGACACACTGTGTATATAATGACCCACAGTCAGATACACCATGTGAAGTGTAAAACACCCCCACTGTCCTCAGTAATATTAACACACTGACAGAGAACACAGATTAATATTAACACACTCACTGACACACTGTGTATATCATGACCCACAGTCAGATACACCCTGTGAACTGTAAAACATCCCCACTGTCCTCAGGAATATTAACACACTGACAGAGAACACAGATTAATATTAACACACTCACTGACACACTGTGTATATCATGACCCACAGTCAGATAAACCCTGTGAAGTGTAAAACACCCCCACTGTCCTCAGTAATATTAACACACTGACAGAGAACACAGATTAATATTAACACACTCACTGACACACTGTGTATATCATGACCCACAGTCAGATACACCCTGTGAAGTGTAAAACACCCCCACTGTCCTCAGTAATATTAACACACTGACAGAGAACAGAGATTAATATTAACACTCTCACTGACACACTGTGTATATCATGACCCACAGTCAGATACACCCTGTGAAGTGTAAAACACCCCCACTGTCCTCAGTAATATTAACACACTGACAGAGAACACAGATTAATATTAACACACTCACTGACACACTGTGTATATCATGACCCACAGTCAGATACACCCTGTGAAGTGTAAAACACCCCCACTGTCCTCAGTAATATTAACACACTGACAGAGAACACAGATTAATATTAACACTCTCACTGACACACTGTGTATATCATGACCCACAGTCAGATACACCCTGTGAAGTGTAAAACACCCCCACTGTCCTCAGGAATATTAACACACTGACAGAGAACACAGATTAATATTAACACACTCACTGACACACTGTGTATATCATGACCCACAGTCAGATACACCCTGTGAAGAGTAAAACATCCCCACTGTCCTCAGGAATATTAACACACTGACGGAGAACACAGATTAATATTAACACACTCACTGACACACTGTGTATATCATGACCCGCAGCCAGATACACCCTGTGAAGTGTAAAACACCCCCACTGTCCTCAGGAATATTAACACACTGACAGAGAACACAGATTAATATTAACACACTCACTGACACACTGTGTATATCATGACCCACAGTCAGATACACCCTGTGAAGTGTAAAACACTCCCACTGTCCTCAGGAATATTAACACACTGACAGAGAACACAGATTAATATTAACACACTCACTGACACACTGTGTATATCATGACCCACAGTCAGATACACCCTGTGAAGTGTAAAACACCCCCACTGTCCTCAGGAATATTAACACACTGACAGAGAACACAGATTAATATTAACACACTCACTGACACACTGTGTATATCATGACCCACAGTCAGATACACCCGGTGAAGTGTAAAACATCCCCACTGTCCTCAGTAATATTAACACACTGACAGAGAACACAGATTAATATTAACACACTCACTGACACACTGTGTATATCATGACCCACAGTCAGATACACCCGGTGAAGTGTAAAACACCCCCACTGTCCTCAGTAATATTAACACACTGACAGAGAACACAGATTAATATTAACACACTCACTGACACACTGTGTATATCATGACCCACAGTCAGATACACCCTGTGAAGTGTAAAACATCCCCACTGTCCTCAGGAATATTAACACACTGACAGAGAACACAGATTAATATTAACACACTCACTGACACACTGTGTATATCATGACCCACAGTCAGATAAACCCTGTGAAGTGTAAAACACCCCCACTGTCCTCAGTAATATTAACACACTGACAGAGAACACAGATTAATATTAACACACTCACTGACACACTGTGTATATCATGACCCACAGTCAGATACACCCTGTGAAGTGTAAAACACCCCCACTGTCCTCAGTAATATTAACACACTGACAGAGAACACAGATTAATATTAACACTCTCACTGCCACACTGTGTATATCATGACCCACAGTCAGATACACCCTGTGAAGTGTAAAACACCCCCACTGTCCTCAGGAATATTAACACACTGACAGAGAACACAGATTAATATTAACACACTCACTGACACACTGTGTATATCATGACCCACAGTCAGATACACCCTGTGAAGTGTAAAACATCCCCACTGTCCTCAGGAATATTAACACACTGACGGAGAACACAGATTAATATTAACACACTCACTGACACACTGTGTATATCATGACCCACAGTCAGATACACCCGGTGAAGTGTAAAACATCCCCACTGTCCTCAGTAATATTAACACACTGACAGAGAACACAGATTAATATTAACACACTCACTGACACACTGTGTATATCATGACCCACAGTCAGATACACCCTGTGAAGTGTAAAACACCCCCACTGTCCTCAGGAATATTAACACACTGACAGAGAACACAGATTAATATTAACACACTCACTGACACACTGTGTACATCATGACCCACAGTCAAATACACCCTGTGAAGTGTAAAATACCCCCACTGTCCTCAGGATTATTAACACACTGACAGAGAACACAGATTAATATTAACACACTCACTGACACACTATGTATATCATGACCCACAGTCAGATACACCCTGTGAAGTGTAAAACACCCCCACTGTCCTCAGGAATATTAACACACTGACAGAGAACACAAATTAATATTAACACACTCACTGACACACTGTGTACATCATGACACACAGTCAGATAAACCCTCTGAAGCGTAAAACATCCCCACTGTCCTCAGTAATATTAACACACTGACAGAGAACACAGATTAATATTAACACACTCACTGACACACTGTGTATATCATGACCCACTGTCAGATACACCCTGTGAAGTGTAAAACACCCCCACTGTCCTCAGTAATATTAACACACTGACAGAGAACACAGATTAATATTAACACACTCACTGACACACTGTGTACACCATGACCCAGAGTCAGATACACCCTGTGAAGTGTAAAACACCCCCACTGTCCTCAGGAATATTAACACACTGACAGAGAACACAGATTAATATTAACACTCTCACTGACACACTGTGTATATCATGACCCACAGTCAGATACACCCTGTGAAGTGTAAAACACCCCCACTGTCCTCAGTAATATTAACACACTGACAGAGAACACAGATTAATATTAACACACTCACTGACACACTGTGTACATCATGACCCACAGTCAGATACACCCTGTGAAGTGTAAAACACCCCCAATGTCCTCAGGAATATTAACACACTGACAGAGAACACAGATTAATATTAACAGACTCACTGACACACTGTGTATATCATGACCCACAGTCAGATACACCCGGTGAAGTGTAAAACACCCCCACTGTCCTCAGGAATATTAACACACTGACAGAGAACACAGATTAATATTAACACACTCACTGACACACTGTGTACATCATGACCCACAGTCAGATACACCCTGTGAAGTGTAAAACACCCCCACTGTCCTCAGGAATATTAACACACTGACAGAGAACACAGATTAATATTAACACAGTCACTGACACACTGTGTACATCATGACCCACAGTCAGATACACCCTGTGAAGTGTAAAATACCCCCACTGTCCTCAGGATTATTAACACACTGACAGAGAACACAGATTAATATTAACACACTCACTGACACACTATGTATATCATGACCCACAGTCAGATACACCCTGTGAAGTGTAAAACACCCCCACTGTCCTCAGGAATATTAACACACTGACAGAGAACACAAATTAATATTAACACACTCACTGACACACTGTGTACATCATGACCCACAGTCAGATACACCCTGTGAAGTGTAAAATACCCCCACTGTCCTCAGGATTATTAACACACTGACAGACAACACAGATTAATATTAACACACTCACTGACACACTATGTATATCATGACCCACAGTCAGATACACCCTGTGAAGTGTAAAACACCCCCACTGTCCTCAGGAATATTAACACACTGACAGAGAACACAAATTAATATTAACACACTCACTGACACACTGTGTACATCATGACACACAGTCAGATAAACCCTCTGAAGCGTAAAACATCCCCACTGTCCTCAGTAATATTAACACACTGACAGAGAACACAGATTAATATTAACACACTCACTGACACACTGTGTATATCATGACCCACTGTCAGATACACCCTGTGAAGTGTAAAACACCCCCACTGTCCTCAGTAATATTAACACACTGACAGAGAACACAGATTAATATTAACACACTCACTGACACACTGTGTACACCATGACCCAGAGTCAGATACACCCTGTGAAGTGTAAAACACCCCCACTGTCCTCAGGAATATGAACACACTGACAGAGAACACAGATTAATATTAACACTCTCACTGACACACTGTGTATATCATGACCCACAGTCAGATACACCCTGTGAAGTGTAAAACACCCCCACTGTCCTCAGTAATATTAACACACTGACAGAGAACACAGATTAATATTAACACACTCACTGACACACTGTGTACATCATGACCCACAGTCAGATACACCCTGTGAAGTGTAAAACACCCCCAATGTCCTCAGGAATATTAACACACTGACAGAGAACACAGATTAATATTAACAGACTCACTGACACACTGTGTATATCATGACCCACAGTCAGATACACCCGGTGAAGTGTAAAACACCCCCACTGTCCTCAGGAATATTAACACACTGACAGAGAACACAGATTAATATTAACACACTCACTGACACACTGTGTACATCATGACCCACAGTCAGATACACCCTGTGAAGTGTAAAACACCCCCACTGTCCTCAGGAATATTAACACACTGACAGAGAACACAGATTAATATTAACACACTCACTGACACACTGTGTACATCATGACCCACAGTCAGATACACCCTGTGAAGTGTAAAATACCCCCACTGTCCTCAGGATTATTAACACACTGACAGAGAACACAGATTAATATTAACACACTCACTGACACACTATGGATATCATGACCCACAGTCAGATACACCCTGTGAAGTGTAAAACACCCCCACTGTCCTCAGGAATATTAACACACTGACAGCGAACACAGTTTAATATTAACACACTCACTGACACACTGTGTACATCATGACCCACAGTCAGATACACCCTGTGAAGTGTAAAACACCCCCACTGTCCTCAGGAATATTAACACACTGACAGAGAACACAGATTAATATTAACACACTCACTGACACACTGTGTATATCATGACCCACAGTCAGATAAACGCTGTGAAGTGTAAAACACCCCCACTGTCCTCAGGAATATTAACACACTGACAGAGAACACAGATTAATATTAACACACTCACTGACACACTGTGTACACCATGACCCAGAGTCAGATACACCCTGTGAAGTGTAAAACACCCCCACTGTCCTCAGGAATATTAACACACTGACAGAGAACACAGATTAATATTAACACTCTCACTGACACACTGTGTATATCATGACCCACAGTCAGATACACCCTGTGAAGTGTAAAACACCCCCACTGTCCTCAGTAATATTAACACACTGACAGAGAACACAGATTAATATTAACACACTCACTGACACACTGTGTACATCATGACCCACAGTCAGATACACCCTGTGAAGTGTAAAACACCCCCAATGTCCTCAGGAATATTAACACACTGACAGAGAACACAGATTAATATTAACAGACTCACTGACACACTGTGTATATCATGACCCACAGTCAGATACACCCGGTGAAGTGTAAAACACCCCCACTGTCCTCAGGAATATTAACACACTGACAGAGAACACAGATTAATATTAACACACTCACTGACACACTGTGTACATCATGACCCACAGTCAGATACACCCTGTGAAGTGTAAAACACCCCCACTGTCCTCAGGAATATTAACACACTGACAGAGAACACAGATTAATATCAACACACTCACTGACACACTGTGTACATCATGACCCACAGTCAGATACACCCTGTGAAGTGTAAAATACCCCCACTGTCCTCAGGATTATTAACACACTGACAGAGAACACAGATTAATATTAACACACTCACTGACACACTATGGATATCATGACCCACAGTCAGATACACCCTGTGAAGTGTAAAACACCCCCACTGTCCTCAGGAATATTAACACACTGACAGCGAACACAGTTTAATATTAACACACTCACTGACACACTGTGTACATCATGACCCACAGTCAGATACACCCTGTGAAGTGTAAAACACCCCCACTGTCCTCAGGAATATTAACACACTGACAGAGAACACAGATTAATATTAACACACTCACTGACACACTGTGTATATCATGACCCACAGTCAGATAAACGCTGTGAAGTGTAAAACACCCCCACTGTCCTCAGGAATATTAACACACTGACAGAGAACACAGATTAATATTAACACACTCACTGACACACTGTGTACACCATGACCCACAGTCAGATACACCCTGTGAAGTGTAAAACACCCCCACTGTCCTCAGTAATATTAACACACTGACAGAGAACACAGATTAATATTAACACACTCACTGACACACTGTGTCTATCATGACCCACAGTCAGATACACCCGGTGAAGTGTAAAACATCCCCACTGTCCTCAGTAATATTAACACACTGACAGAGAACACAGATTAATATTAACACACTCACTGACACACTGTGTACATCATGACCCACAGTCAGATACACCCGGTGAAGTGTAAAACACCCCCACTGTCCTCAGTAATATTAACACACTGACAGAGAACACAGATTAATATTAACACACTCACTGACACACTGTGTATTTCATGACTCACAGTCAGATAAACCCTGTGAAGTGTAAAACATCCCCACTGTCCTCAGCAATATTAACACACTGACAGAGAAAACAGATTAGTATTAACACACTCACTGACACACTGTGTACATCATGACCCACAGTCAGATACACCCTGTGAAGTGTAAAACACCCCCACTGTCCTCAGGAATATTAACACCTGACAGAGAACACAGATTAATATTAACACACTCACTGACACACTGTGTATATCATGACCCACAGTCAGATACACCCTGTGAAGTGTATAACACCCCCACTGTCCTCAGTAATATTAACACACTGACAGAGAACACAGATTAATATTAACACACTCACTGACACACTGTGTACATCATGACCCACAGTCAGATACACCCTGTGAAGTGTAAAATGCCCCCACTGTCCTCAGTAATATTAACACACTGACAGAGAACACAGATTAATATTAACACACTCACTGACACACTATGTATATCATGACCCACAGTCAGATACACCCTGTGAAGTGTAAAACACCCCCACTGTCCTCAGGAATATTAACACACTGACAGAGAACACAAATTAATATTAACACACTCACTGACACACTGTGTACATCATGACACACAGTCAGATAAACCCTGTGAAGCGTAAAACATCCCCACTGTCCTCAGTAATATTAACACACTGACAGAGAACACAGATTAATATTAACACACTCACTGACACACTGTGTATATCATGACCCACTGTCAGATACACCCTGTGAAGTGTAAAACACCCCCACTGTCCTCAGTAATATTAACACACTGACAGAGAACACAGATTAATATTAACACACTCACTGACACACTGTGTACACCATGACCCAGAGTCAGATACACCCTGTGAAGTGTAAAACACCCCCACTGTCCTCAGGAATATTAACACACTGACAGAGAACACAGATTAATATTAACACTCTCACTGACACACTGTGTATATCATGACCCACAGTCAGATACACCCTGTGAAGTGTAAAACACCCCCACTGTCCTCAGTAATATTAACACACTGACAGAGAACACAGATTAATATTAACACACTCACTGACACACTGTGTATATCATGACCCACAGTCAGATACACCCTGTGAAGTGTAAAACACCCCCACTGTCCTCAGGAATATTAACACACTGACAGAGAACACAGATTAATATTAACAGACTCACTGACACACTGTGTATATCATGACCCACAGTCAGATACACCCGGTGAAGTGTAAAACACCCCCACTGTCCTCAAGAATATTAACACAATGACAGAGAACACAGATTAATATTAACACACTCACTGACACACTGTGTACATCATCACCCACAGTCAGATACACCCTGTGAAGTGTAAAACATCCCCACTGTCCTCAGTAATATTGACACACTGACAGAGAACACAGATTAATATTAACACACTCACTGACACACTGCGTATATCATGACAAACAGTCAGATACACCCTGTGAAGTGTAAAACACCCCCACTGTCCTCAGGAATATTAACACACTGACAGAGAACACAGATTAATATTAACACACTCACTGACACACTGTGTACATCATGACCCGCAGCCAGATACACCCTGTGAAGTGTAAAACACCCCCACTGTCCTCAGGAATATTAACACACTGACAGAGAACACAGATTAATATTAACACACTCACTGACACACTGTGTATATCATGACCCACAGTCAGATACACCCTGTGAAGTGTAAAACACCCCCACTGTCCTCAGGAATATTAACACACTGACAGAGAACACAGATTAATATTAACACACTCACTGACACACTGTGTACATCATGACCCACAGTCAGATACACCCTGTGAAGTGTAAAACACCCCCACTGTCCTCAGGATTATTAACACACTGACAGAGAACACAGATTAATATTAACACACTCACTGACACACTATGTATATCATGACCCACAGTCAGATACACCCTGTGAAGAGTAAAACACATCCACTGTCCTCAGGAATATTAACACACTGACAGAGAACACAGATTAATATTAACACACTCACTGACACACTGTGTACATCATGACTGACAGTCAGATACACCCTGTGAAGTGTAAAACACCCCCACTGTCCTCAGGAATATTAACACACTGAGAGAGAACACAGATTAATATTAACACACTCACTGACAAACTGTGTATATCATGACCCACAGTCAGATAAACCCTGTGAAGTGTAAAACACCCCCACTGTCCTCAGGAATATTAACACACTGACAGAGAACACAGATTAATATTAACACACTCACTGACACACTGTGTACACCATGACCCACAGTCAGATACACCCTGTGAAGTGTAAAACACCCCCACTGTCCTCAGTAATACTAACACACTGACAGAGAACACAGATTGATATTAACACACTCACTGACACACTGTGTATATCATGACCCACAGTCAGATACACACGGTGAAGTGTAAAACATCCCCACTGTCCTCAGTAATATTAACACACTGACAGAGAACACAGATTAATATGAACACACTCACTGACACACTGTGTACATCATGACCCACAGTCAGATACACCCGGTGAAGTGTAAAACACCCCCACTGTCCTCAGTAATATTAACACACTGACAGAGAACACAGATTAATATTAACACACTCACTGACACACTGTGTATATCATGACTCACAGTCAGATAAACCCTGTGAAGTGTAAAACACCCCCACTGTCCTCAGGTATATTAACACACTGACAGAGAACACAGATTAATATTAACACACTCACTGACACACTGTGTACATCATGACCCACAGTCAGATACACCCTGTGAAGTGTAAAACACCCCCACTGTCCTCAGTAATATTAACACACTGACAGAGAACACAGATTAATATTAACACACTCACTGACACACTGTGTATTTCATGACTCACAGTCAGATAAACCCTGTGAAGTGTAAAACATCCCCACTGTCCTCAGCAATATTAACACAAAAACAGAGAACACAGATTAATATTAACACACTCACTGACACACTGTGTACATCATGACCCACAGTCAGATACACCCTGTGAAGTGTAAAACACCCCCACTGTCCTCAGGAATATTAACACCTGACAGAGAACACCGATTAATATTAACACACTCACTGACACACTGTGTATATCATGACCCACAGTCAGATACACCCTGTGAAGTGTATAACACCCACACTGTCCTCAGCAATATTAACACACTGACAGAGAACACAGATTAATATTAACACACTCACTGACACACTGTGTATATCATGACCCACAGTCAGATACACCCTGTGAAGTGTAAAACACCCCCACTGTCCTCAGTAATATTAACACACTGACAGAGAACACAGATTAATATTAACACACTCACTGACACACTGTGTATATCATGACCCACAGTCAGATACACCCTGTGAAGTGTAAAACACCCCCACTGTCCTTAGCAATATTAACACACTGACAGAGAACACAGATTAATATTAACACACTCACTGACACACTGTGTATATCATGACCCACAGTCAGATACACCCTGTGAAGTGTAAAACACCCCCACTGTCCTCAGTAATATTAACACACTGACAGAGAACACAGATTAATATTAACACACTCACTGACACACTGTGTATATCATGACCCACAGTCAGATACACCCTGTGAAGTGTAAAGCATCCCCACTGTCCTCAGTAATATTAACACACTGACAGAGAACACAGATTAATATTAACACACTCACTGACACACTGTGTATATCATGACCCACAGTCAGATACACCCGGTGAAGTGTAAAACACCCCCACTGTCCTCAGTAATATTAACACACTGACAGAGAACACAGATTAATATTAACAGACTCACTGACACACTGTGTATATCATGACCCACAGTCAGATACACCCTGTGAAGTGTAAAACATCCCCACTGTCCTCAGTAATATTAACACACTGACAGAGAACACAGATTAATATTAGCACACTCACTGACACACTGTGTACATCATGACCCACAGTCAGATACACCCTGTGAAGTGTAAAACATCCCCACTGTCCTCAGCAATATTAACACACTGACAGAGAACACAGATTAATATTAACACACTCACTGACACACTGTGTATATCATGACCCAGAGTCAGATACACCCTGTGAAGAGTAAAACACCCCCACTGTCCTCAGGAATATTAACACACTGACAGAGAACACAGATTAATATTAACACACTCACTGACACACTGTGTATATCATGACCCACAGTCAGATAAACCCTGTGAAGTGTAAAACACCCCCACTGTCCTCAGGAATATTAACACACTGACAGAGAACACAGATTAATATTAACACACTCACTGACACACTGTGTACATCATGACCCACAGTCAGATACACTCTGTGAAGTGTAAAACATCCCCACTGTCCTCAGTAATATTAACACACTGACAGAGAACACAGATTAATATTAACACACTCACTGACACACTGCGTATATCATGACCCACAGTCAGATACACCCTGTGAAGTGTAAAACACCCCCACTGTCCTCAGTAATATTAACACACTGACAGAGAACACAGATTAATATTAACACACTCACTGACACACTGTGTATAACATGACCCACAGTCAGATACACCCTGTGAAGTGTAAAACACCCACACTGTCCTCAGGAATATTAACACACTGACAGAGAACACAAATTAATATTAACACACTCACTGACACACTCTGTACATCATGACCCACAGTCAGATAAACCCTGTGAAGCGTAAAACATCCCCACTGTCCTCAGTAATATTAACACACTGACAGAGAACACAGATTAATATTAACACACTCACTGACACACTGTGTATGTCATGACCCACAGTCAGATACACCCTGTGAAGTGTAAAACATCCCCACTGTCCTCAGTAATATTAACACACTGACAGAGAACACAGATTAATATTAACACACTCACTGACACACTGTGTATCTCATGACCCACAGTCAGATACACCCTGTGAAGTGTAAAACATCCCCACTGTCCTCAGGTATATTAACACATTGACAGAGAACACAGATTAATATTAACACACTCACTGACACACTGTGTACACCATGACCCAGAGTCAGATACAACCTGTGAAGTGTAAAACACCCCCTCTGTCCTCAGGAATATTAACACACTGACAGAGAACACAGATTAATATTAACACTCTCACTGACACACTGTGTATATCATGACCCACAGTCAGATACACCCTGTGAAGTGTAAAACACCCCCACTGTCCTCAGTAATATTAACACACTGACAGAGAACACAGATTAATATTAACACACTCACTGACACACTGTGTATATCATGACCCACAGTCAGATACACCCTGTGAAGTGTAAAACACCCCCACTGTCCTCAGGAATATTAACACACTGACAGAGAACACAGATTAATATTAACACACTCACTGACACACTGTGTACATCATGACCCACAGTCAGATACACCCGGTGAAGTGTAAAACACCCCCACTGTCCTCAGGAATATTAACACACTGACAGAGAACACAGATTAATATTAACACACTCACTGACACACTGTGTACATCATGACCCACAGTCAGATACACCCTGTGAAGTGTAAAACACCCCCACTGTCCTCAGGAATATTAACACACTGACAGAGAACACAGATTAATATTAACACACTCACTGACACACTGTGTATATCATGACCCACAGTCAGATACACCCTGTGAAGTGTAAAACATCCCCACTGTCCTCAGTAATATTAACACACTGACAGAGAACACAGATTAATATTAACACACTCACTGACACACTGTGTATATCATGACCCACAGTCAGATACACCCTGTGAAGTGTAAAACACCCCCACTGTCCTCAGTAATATTAACACACTGACAGAGAACACAGATTAATATTAACACACTCACTGACACACTGTGTACATCATGACCCACAGTCAGATACACCCTGTGAAGTGTAAAACATCCCCACTGTCCTCAGTAATATTAACACACTGACAGAGAACACAGATTAATATTAACACACTCACTGACACACTGTGTATATCATGACCCACAGTCAGATACACACTGTGAAGTGTAAAACACCCCCACTGTCCTCAGGAATATTAACACACTGACAGGGAACACAGATTAATATTAACACACTCACTGACACACTGTGTATATCATGACCCACAGTCAGATACACCCTGTGAAGTATAAAACATCCCACTGTCCTCAGGAATATTAACACACTGACAGAGAACACAGATTAATATTAACACACTCACTGACACACTGCGTATATCATGACCCACAGTCAGATACACCCTGTGAAGTGTAAAACACCCCCACTGTCCTCAGGAATATTAACACACTGACAGAGAACACAGATTAATATTAACACACTCACTGACACACTGTGTACATCATGACCCACAGTCAGATACACCCTGTGAAGTGTAAAACACCCCCACTGTCCTCAGTAATATTAACACACTGACAGAGAACACAGATTAATATTAACACACTCACTGACACACTGTGTACATCATGACCCACAGTCAGATACACCCTGTGAAGTGTAAAACACCCCCACTGTCCTCAGTAATATTAACACCTGACAGAGAACACTGATTAATATTAACACACTCACTGACACACTGTGTATATCATGACCCACAGTCAGATACACCCTGTGAAGTGTAAAACACCCCCACTGTCCTCAGTAATATTAACACACTGACAGAGAACACAGATTAATATTAACACACTCACTGACACACTGTGTACATCATGACCCACAGTCAGATACACCCGGTGAAGTGTAAAACACCCCCACTGTCCTCAGTAATATTAACACACTGACAGAGAACACAGATTAATATTAACACACTCACTGACACACTGTGTGTATCATGACCCACAGTCAGATACACCCTGTGAAGTGTAAAACACCCCCACTGTCCTCAGCAATATTAACACACTGACAGAGAACACAGATTAATATTAACACACTCACTGACACACTGTGTACATCATGACCCACAGTCAGATACACCCTGTGAAGTGTAAAACAACCCCACTGTCCTCAGTAATATTAACACACTGACAGAGAACACAGATTAATATTAACACACTCACTGACACACTGTGTATATCATGACCCACAGTCAGATACACCCTGTGAAGTGTAAAACACCCCCACTGTCCTCAGTAATATTAACACATTGACATAGAACACAGATTAATATTAACACACTCACTGACACACTGTGTATATCATGACCCACAGTCAGATACACCCTGTAAAGTGTAAAACACCCCCACTGTCCTCAGTAATATTAACACACTGACAGAGAACACAGATTAATATTAACACACTCACTGACACACTGTGTACATCATGACCCACAGTCAGATGCACCCTGTGAAGTGTAAAACATCCCCACTGTCCTCAGTAATATTAACACCTGACAGAGAACACAGATTAATATTAACACACTCACTGACACACTGTGTATATCATGACCCACAGTCAGATACACCCTGTGAAGTGTAAAACACCCCCACTGTCCTCAGTAATATTATCACACTGACAGAGAACACAGATTAATATTAACACACTCACTGACACACTGTGTATATCATGACCCACAGTCAGATACACCCTGTGAAGTGTAAAACACCCCCACTGTCCTCAGTAATATTAACACACTGACAGAGAACACAGATTAATATTAACACACTCACTGACACACTGTGTATATCATGACCCACAGTCAGATACACCCTGTGAAGTGTAAAACACCCCCACTGTCCTCAGGAATATTAACACACTGACAGAGAACACAGATTAATATTAACACACTCACTGACACACTGTGTATATCATGACCCACAGTCAGATCCACCCTGTGAAGTGTAAAACACCCCCACTGTCCTCAGTAATATTAACATTCTGACAGAGAACACAGATTAATATTAACACACTCACTGACACACTGTGTACATCATGACTCACAGTCAGATACACCCTGTGAAGTGTAAAACATCCCCACTGTCCTCAGTAATATTAACACACTGACAGAGAACACAGATTAATATTAACACACTCACTGACACACTGTGTACATCATGACCCACAGTCAGATACACCCGGTGAAGTGTAAAACATCCCCACTGTCCTCAGTAATATTAACACACTGACAGAGAACACAGATTAATATTAACACACTCACTGACACACTGTGTATATCATGACCCACAGTCAGATACACCCTGTGAAGTGTAAAACACCCCCACTGTCCTCAGTAATATTAACACACTGACAGAGAACACAGATTAATATTAACACACTCACTGACACACTGTGTATATCATGACCCACAGTCAGATACACCCTGTGAAGTGTAAAACACCCCCACTGTCCTCAGGAATATTAACACACTGACAGAGAACACAGATTAATATTAACACACTCACTGACACACTGTGTACATCATGACCCACAGACAGATACACCCTGTGAAGTGTAAAACACCCCCACTGTCCTCAGTAATATTAACACAGTGACAGAGAACACAGATTAATATTAACACACTCACTGACACACTGTGTACATCATGACCCACAGTCAGATACACCCTGTGAAGTGTAAAACACCCCCACTGTCCTCAGTAATATTAACACACTGACAGAGAACACAGATTAATATTAACACACTCACTGCCACACTGTGTATATCATGACTCACAGTCAGATACACCCTGTGAAGTGTAAAACACCCCCACTGTCCTCAGGAATATTAACACACTGACAGAGAACACAGATTAATATTAACACACTCACTGACACACTGTGTACATCATGACTCACAGTCAGATACACCCTGTGAAGTGTAAAACACCCCCACTGTCCTCAGGAATATTAACACACTGACAGAGAACACAGATTAATATTAACACACTCACTGACACACTGTGTGTATCATGACCCACAGTCAGATACACCCTGTGAAGTGTAAAACACCCCCACTGTCCTCAGTAATATTAACACACTGACAGAGAACACAGATTAATATTAACACACTCACTGACACACTGTGTATATCATGACCCACAGTCAGATAAACCCTGTGAAGTGTAAAACACCCCCACTGTCCTCAGGAATATTAACACACTGACAGAGAACACAGATTAATATTAACACACTCACTGACACACTGTGTACATCATGACCCACAGTCAGATCCACCCTGTGAAGTGTAAAACACCCCCACTGTCCTCAGTAATATTAACACACTGACAGAGAACACAGATTAATATTAACACACTCACTGACACACTGTGTATATCATGACCCACAGTCAGATACACCCTGTGAAGTGTAAAACACCCCCACTGTCCTCAGGAATATTAACACACTGACAGAGAACACAGATTAATATTAACACACTCACTGACACACTGTGTATATCATGACCCACAGTCAGATACACCCTGTGAAGTGTAAAACACCCCCACTGTCCTCAGGAATATTAACACACTGACAGAGAACACAGATTAATATTAACACACTCACTGACACCCTGTGTATATCATGACCCACAGTCAGATACACCCTGTGAAGTGTAAAACACCCCCACTGTCCTCAGGAATATTAACACACTGACAGAGAACACA
Organism: Heterodontus francisci; assembly: GCF_036365525.1. Classification (NCBI taxonomy): domain Eukaryota; kingdom Metazoa; phylum Chordata; class Chondrichthyes; order Heterodontiformes; family Heterodontidae; genus Heterodontus; species Heterodontus francisci. The sequence continues at coordinate 81,564 of NW_027140672.1, forward strand.
GATTAATATTAACACACTCACTGACACACTGTGTATATCATGACCCACAGTCAGATACACCCTGTGAAGTGTAAAACACCCCCACTGTCCTCAGTAATATTAACACACTGACAGAGAACACAGATTAATATTAACACGCTCACTCTGGTAGTGCCATAGACATTTATAAGTGCAAAGTAATTGTACCTCGCAGTACAGGAACCTCTGACAGGGTAATTGTACCTCGCAGTGCAGGAACCTCTGACAGGGTAATTGTACCTCGCAGTGCAGGAACCTCTGACAGTGTAATTGTACCTCGCAGTACAGGATCCTCTGACAGGTTAATTGTACCTCGCAGTGCAGGAACCTCTGACAGGGTAATTGTACCTCGCAGTGCAGGAACCTCTGACAGGGTAATTGTACCTCGCAGTACAGGAACCTCTGACAGGGTAATTGTACCTCGCAGTACAGGAACCTCTGACAGGGTAATTGTACCTCGCAGTACAGGAACCTCTGACAGTGTAATTGTACCTCGCAGTGCAGGAACCTCTGACAGGGTAATTGTACCTCGCAGTGCAGGAACCTCTGACAGGGTAATTGTACCTCGCAGTGCAGGAACCTCTGACAGTGTAATTGTACCTCGCAGTACAGGAACCTCTGACAGGTTAATTGTACCTCGCAGTGCAGGAACCTCTGACAGGGTAATTGTACCTCGCAGTGCAGGAACCTCTGACAGGGTAATTGTACCTCGCAGTACAGGAACCTCTGACAGGATAATTGTACCTCGCAGTACAGGAACCTCTGACAGGGTAATTGTACCTCGCAGTACAGGAACCTCTGACAGGGTAATTGTACCTCACAGTACAGGAACCTCTGACAGGGTAATTGTACCTCGCAGTACAGGAACCTCTGACAGGGTAATTGTACCTCGCAGTGCAGGAACCTCTGACAGTGTAATTGTACCTCACAGTGCAGGAACCTCTGACAGGGTAATTGTACCTCGCAGTACAGGAACCTCTGACAGTGTAATTGTACCTCGCAGTACAGGAACCTCTGACAGGGTAATTGTACCTCGCAGTACTGGAACCTCTGACAGGGTAATTGTACCTCGCAGTACAGGAATCTCTGACAGGGTAATTGTACCTCGCAGTACAGGAACCTCTGACAGGGTAATTGTACCTCGCAGTGCAGGAACCTCTGACAGGATAATTGTACCTCGCAGTCCAGGAACCTCTGACAGGGTAATTGTACATCGCAGTGCAGGAACCTCTGACAGTGTAATTGTACCTCGCAGTGCAGGAACCTCTGACAGGGTAATTGTACCTCGCAGTGCAGGAACCTCTGACAGGATAATTGTACCTCGCAGTACAGGAACCTCTGACTGGGTAATTGTACCTCACAGTGCAGGAACCTCTGACAGGGTAATTGTACCTCGCAGTACAGGAACCTCTGACAGGGTAATTGTACCTCGCAGGACAGGAACCTCTGACAGGGTAATTGTACCTCGCAGTACAGGAACCTCTGACAGTGTAATTGTACCTCGCAGTACAGGAACCTCTGACAGTGTAATTGTACCTCGCAGTACAGGAACCTCTGACAGGGTAATTGTACCTCGCAGTACAGGAACCTCTGACAGGGTAATTGCACCTCGCAGTACAGGAACCTCTGACAGGGTAATTGTACCTCGCAGTACAGGAACCTCTGACAGGGTAATTGTACCTCGCAGTACAGGAACCTCTGACAGGGTAATTGTACCTCGCAGTACAGGAACCTCTGACAGGGTAATTGTACCTCGCAGTACAGGAACCTCTGACAGTGTAATTGTACCTCGCAGTGCAGGAACCTCTGACAGGGTAATTGTACCTCGCAGTACAGGAACCTCTGACAGGGTAATTGTACCTCGCAGTACAGGAACCTCTGACAGTGTAATTGTACCTCGCAGTGCAGGAACCTCTGACAGGGTAATTGTCCCTCGCAGTACAGGAACCTCTGACAGTGTAATTGTACCTCGCAGTACAGGAACCTCTGACAGGGTAATTGTACCTCGCAGTACAGGAACCTCTGACAGGGTAATTGTACCTCACAGTACAGGAACCTCTGACAGGGTAATTGTACCTCGCAGTACAGGAACCTCTGACAGGGTAATTGTACCTCGCAGTACAGGAACCTCTGACAGGGTAATTGTATCTCGCAGTACAGGAACCTCTGACAGGGTAATTGTACCTCGCAGTACAGGAACCTCTGACAGGGTAATTGTACCTCGCAGTGCAGGAACCTCTGACAGGGTAATTGTACCTCGCAGTGCAGGAACCTCTGACAGGGTAATTGTACCTCGCAGTGCAGGAACCTCTGACAGGGTAATTGTACCTCGCAGTACAGGAACCTCTGACAGGGTAATTGTACCTCGCAGTGCAGGAACCTCTGACAGGGTAATTGTACCTCGCAGTGCAGGAACCTCTGACAGGGTAATTGTACCTCACAGTGCAGGAACCTCTGACAGGGTAATTGTACCTCGCAGTACAGGAACCTCTGACAGGGTAATAGTACCTCGCAGTACAGGAACCTCTGACAGGGTAATTGTACCTCGCAGTATAGGAACCTCTGACAGGGTAATTGTACCTCGCAGTGCAGGAACCTCTGACAGGGTAATTGTACCTCGCAGTGCAGGAACCTCTGACAGTGTAATTGTACCTCGCAGTGCAGGAACCTCTGACAGGGTAATTGTACCTCGCAGTGCAGGAACCTCTGACAGGGTAATTGTACCTCGCAGTACAGGAACCTCTGACAGGGTAATTGTACCTCGCAGTCCAGGAACCTCTCGCAGCACAATAGCATCTTGCAATGCAGAGGCCTTTCCTGTGCATTTGCCCATGTAATGCAATGGGACTTGCTATGTAAAATCCAATTGTAATGCAAATTTCCCATGCAGTGCTGCAGCCCCTTGTGGTGCAAAAAGCACCTTGTGATGTCATAGAATTTTGCAATGCAACAAGCATTTGAAATCCCATTGAAGTTATGGTGTACTAGACCCTTACAATGCAACACAAAAACTTGTAGTACAATAGCCTTTGCAGTACAACATCCACTAACAAAGCAATAGCCCCATGCAGTGCAATCTCCACTCACAGTGTAAAAACAACATGCAATGTAAAAGTCTCTAAGAGTGACATAGCAATAACGTGAAGAAATGCTATAGCCTTTTGAACACAACAGACCATGACAATTCAATAGCCTCTTGCAGTGCAAAAGCTCTTTGGTGTGCAATAGACCCTGACAATGTATTTTCCCCTTACAGTGCAACAGTTCTATGCTTTGCATAACATGCTTATGGTACAAAAGCCAGGTGCAGTCCAAGAGCAAATTGCCTTTTGATACCCTATTGAAATATAATATCCTCTCACAATGGAAACCATCTCGCAATACAAAATTTCCCTGCAGTGCAATAGCTATTTGTTTTGCAATTGTGACTTTCAATACAATAGGCACTTGCCATGTAACATCCAGTTGCAATGTAATGGAACCATTAGTGTGCATGATCCTTGTATTGCAATAACCTTTTGCAGTGCAATAGCAGCTTGCAATGCAGGGACCTTTGGTAGTGCAATAACTCCTTCCAATGCAAAGGTCTTTGAGTTTGCAATGGAGCATGGTGTGCAACATCCACTTGCAATGAAAATGCAAAGGCACCTTGCAATACAAGAACTATTTGCAGAGCAAAAACTCCAGCAATGCAACACGCATTTCATTGCAATAGCGCTTGCAGTCCAACAGTCCCTCCCTTGCAGACTATTATCCTTGCAATGTCAGAGCCCCTTTCAATGCAACATCCACATGCAACGCAAGAAAACCAAGAATGTTTGGCAATGCACTGAAACAACTACTTGCAATGCAATAGGGCTAAGTCATGCAATCTCACATTGATAACATTGCACACTGGCAAAGTCATGGACTTTTACAGAGCAATAGCTCATCGGAGGGCAATTGCCCTTTGCAATGCAATAACCTGAAGCAGTACATTGGGGGCTTACAATACAGTATCCATGATTAATACAATAACACTTTGCATTACAATGGCCTCTTACACTGTAATATCTTCTTGTAGTGTGAACACTCTTGCAGTTCAATAGCTACGTGCTGGAAAGCAGAAGCCTCTTGCAAAGAAATACCCTTTGTAATTCAATCACCTCTTGCACGGTGACAGCACCTTGCAATGCAGGATACACTGACAGTTTAATAGTCCTTTGTAATTCAATCACCTCTTGCACGGTGACAGCACCTTGCAATGCAGGATACACTGACAGTTTAATAGTCCTTTGTAATTCAATCACCTCTTGCACGGTGACAGCACCTTGCAATGCAGGATACACTGACAGTTTAATAGTCCTTTGTAATTCAATCATCTCTTGCACGGTGACAGCACCTTGCAATGCAGGATACAATGACAGTTTAATAGTCCTTTGTAATTCAATCACCTCTTGCACGGTGACAGCACCTTGCAATGCAGGATACACTGACAGTTTAATAGCCCTTTGTAATTCAATCACCTCTTGCACGGTGACAGCACCTTGCAATGCAGGATACACTGACAGTTTAATAGTCCTTTGTAATTCAATCACCTCTTGCACGGTGACAGCACCTTGCAATGCAGGATACACTGACAGTTTAATAGTCCTTTGTAATTCAATCACCTCTTGCACGGTGACAGCACCTTGCAATGCAGGATACACTGACAGTTTAATAGTCCTTTGTAATTCAATCACCTCTTGCACGGTGACAGCACCTTGCAATGCAGGATACACTGACAGTTTAATAGTCCTTTATAATTCAATCACCTCTTGCACGGTGACAGCACCTTGCAATGCAGGATACACTGACAGTTTAATAGTCCTTTGTAATTCAATCACCTCTTGCACGGTGACAGCACCTTGCAATGCAGGATACACTGACAGTTTAATAGTCCTTTGCAATTCAATCACCTCTTGCACGGTGACAGCACCTTGCAATGCAGGATACACTGACAGTTTAATAGTCCTTTGTAATTCAATCACCTCTTGCACGGTGACAGCACCTTGCAATGCAGGATACACTGACAGTTTAATAGTCCTTTATAATTCAATCACCTCTTGCACGGTGACAGCACCTTGCAATGCAGGATACACTAACTGTTTAATAGTCCTTTGTAATTCAATCACCTCTTGCACGGTGACAGCACCTTGCAATGCAGGATACACTGACAGTTTAATAGTCCTTTGTAATTCAATCACCTCTTGCACGGTGACAGCACCTTGCAATGCAGGATACACTGACAGTTTAATAGTCCTTTGTAATTCAATCACCTCTTGCACGGTGACAGCACCTTGCAATGCAGGATACACTGACAGTTTAATAGTCCTTTGTAATTCAATCACCTCTTGCACGGTGACAGCACCTTGCAATGCAGGATACACTGACAGTTTAATAGTCCTTTGTAATTCAATCACCTCTTGCACGGTGACAGCACCTTGCAATGCAGGATACACTGACAGTTTAATAGTCCTTTGTAATTCAATCACCTCTTGCACGGTGACAGCACCTTGCAATGCAGGATACACTGACAGTTTAATAGTCCTTTGTAATTCAATCACCTCTTGCACGGTGACAGCACCTTGCAATGCAGGATACACTGACAGTTTAATAGTCCTTTGTAATTCAATCACCTCTTGCACGGTGACAGCACCTTGCAATGCAGGATACACTGACAGTTTAATAGTCCTTTGTAATTCAATCACCTCTTGCACGATGACAGCACCTTGCAATGCAGGATACACTGACAGTTTAATAGTCCTTTGTAATTCAATCACCTCTTGCACGGTGACAGCACCTTGCAATGCAGGATACACTGACAGTTTAATAGTCCTTTGTAATTCAATCACCTCTTGCACGGTGACAGCACCTTGCAATGCAGGATACAATGACAGTTTAATAGTCCTTTGTAATTCAATCACCTCTTGCACGGTGACAGCACCTTGCAATGCAGGATACACTGACAGTTTAATAGTCCTTTGTAATTCAATCACCTCTTGCACGGTGACAGCACCTTGCAATGCAGGATACAATGACAGTTTAATAGTCCTTTGTAATTCAATCACCTCTTGCACGGTGACAGCACCTTGCAATGCAGGATACACTGACAGTTTCATAGTCCTTTGTAATTCAATCACCTCTTGCACGGTGACAGCACCTTGCAATGCAGGATACACTGACAGTTTCATAGTCCTTTGTAATTCAATCAGCTCTTGCACAGTGACAGCACCTTGCAATGCAGGATACAATGACAGTTTAATAGTCCTTTGTAATTCAATCACCTCTTGCACGGTGACAGCACCTTGCAATGCAGGATACACTGACAGTTTCATAGTCCTTTGTAATTCAATCACCTCTTGCACGGTGACAGCACCGTGCAATGCAGGATACAATGACAGTTTAATAGTCCTTTGTAATTCAATCACCTCTTGCACGGTGACAGCACCTTGCAATGCAGGATACACTGACAGTTTAATAGTCCTTTGTAATTCAATCACCTCTTGCACGGTGACAGCACCTTGCAATGCAGGATACACTGACAGTTTAATAGTCCTTTGTAATTCAATCACCTCTTGCACGGTGACAGCACCTTGCAATGCAGGATACACTGACAGTTTAAGGACTGGAGAGGCCTTTGACAGTGCAATCATCCTTGCAGTTTAACATCCACATGGAGTTGTCACACAAACCACAGCTGTGATAATACAACAATCTTGAAAATAACTCCAAAGAGCTCCAGAAACCATCTTTGTCTTTAAGGAAAAAAAATCAGCCTTTAATTTACAAAATGAACTATGTATCCAAAATGGCATTGAAAGAAAACAAATCTTGGTCTTTGTGTGTTGAAACTGTCTGACAAGGACAAAGGACAAATGGTCAAAGCTAACAGGTGTCAAATGAACACATCCTATACCATGCTAAAACATTCCTGAATTGAATATCTCCTACTGAAAGAAAGAAGATGTGAAGTCACCATATTCTGGGTCACAGTGCAGTCACCATGGGTCAGAGAGCAGAGTGTCTGCTTCCAGGAGGTACAAGATAACAGAGCTTTACATTAAAGTGTCTTTCAGCAAAACATTAACATATTGTTAGTCTTTGCTCCATGACCTTCTGGTCTGTTAGTCTGTGACCTTGTCCTATCAACACCTTCTCTTTTGTTATCTTTTACCCCACCCCCGCTTTACTTGCTTAAAAACTTTTACATTTCTTTTATCTGTTAGTTCTGGTGAAGGGTCACAGACCTGAAACGTTAACTCCGTTTCTCTCTGCACAGATGTTGCCCGACCTGCTGAGTATTTCCAGCACTCTCTGTTTTTATTAACTCTGTTTCTCTCTCCACAGATGTTGCCCGACCTGCTGAATATTTCCAGCACTCTCTGTTTTTATTAACTCCGTTTCTCTCTCCACAGATGTTGCCCGACCTGCTGAGTATTTCCAGCACTCTCTGTTTTTATTAACTCTGTTTCTCTCTCCACAGATGTTGCCCGACCTGCTGAATATTTCCAGCACTCTCTGTTTTTATGAACTCTGTTTCTCTCTCCACAGATGTTGCCCGACCTGCTGAATATTTCCAGCACTCTCTGTTTTAATGAAATCTGTCTGGAGACGCTGTCAATCAGCCTCTCAATGTAACAGAGTATTGTTTTTGTAACAAGTATTGGTGCCACAGTCTCACAGCTCCAGTGTCCCGGGTTCGGTTCTGTTTACTGCCACAGTCTCACAGCTCCAGTGACCTGGGTTCGGTTCTGTTTCCTGCCACAGTCTCACAGCTCCAGTGTCCTGGGTTCGGTTCTGTTTACTGCCACAGTCTCACAGCTCCAGTGACCTGGGTTCGGTTCTGTTTACTGCCACAGTCTCACAGCTCCAGTGACCCGGGTTCGGTTCTGTTTACTGCCACAGTCTCACAGCTCCAGTGACCTGGGTTCGGTTCTGTTTACTGCCACAGTCTCACAGCTCCAGTGTCCCGGGTTCGGTTCTGTTTACTGCCACAGTCTCACAGCTCCAGTGACCTGGGTTCGGTTCTGTTTACTGCCACAGTCTCACAGCTCCAGTGACCTGGGTTCGGTTCTGTTTACTGCCACAGTCTCACAGCTCCAGTGACCTGGGTTCGGTTCTGTTTACTGCCACAGTCTCACAGCTCCAGTGACCTGGGTTCGATTCTGTTTACTGCCACAGTCTCACAGCTCCATGTACCTGGGTTCGGTTCTGTTTACTGCCACAGTCTCACAGCTCCAGTGTCCCGGGTTCGGTTCTGTTTTCTGCCACAGTCTCACAGCTCCAGTGACCCGGGTTCGGTTCTGTTTACTGCCACAGCCTCACAGTTCCAGTGTCCCGGGTTCGGTTCTGTTTACTGCCACAGTCTCACAGCTCCAGTGTCCCGGGTTCGGTTCTGTTTACTGCCACAGCCTCACAGTTCCAGTGACCTGGGTTTGGTTCTGTTTACTGCCACAGCCTCACAGTTCCAGTGACCTGGGTTCGGTTCTGTTTACTGTCACAGTCTCACAGCTCCAGTGTCCTGGGTTCGGTTCTGTTTACTGCCACAGTCTCACAGCTCCAGTGACCTGGGTTCAGTTCTGTTTACTGTCACAGTCTCACAGCTCCAGTGACCTGGGTTCGGTTCTGTTTACTGCCACAGTCTCACAGCTCCAGTGACCTGTGTTCGGTTCTGTTTACTGCCACAGTCTCACAGCTCCAGTGACCTGGGTTCAGTTCTGGGGACTGCCACAGTCTCACAGCTCCAGTGACCCGGGTTCGGTTCTGTTTACTGCCACAGCCTCACAGCTCCAGTGACCCGGGTTCGGTTCGGTTTACTGCCACAGTCTCACAGCTCCCGTGACCCGGGTTCGGTTCTGTTTACTGCCACAGTCTCACAGCTCCAGTGTCCTGGGTTCGGTTCTGTTTACTGCCACAGCCTCACAGCTCCAGTGACCCGGGTTCGGTTCGGTTTACTGCCACAGTCTCACAGCTCCAGTGTCCCGGGTTCGGTTCTGTTTACTGCCACAGTCTCACAGCTCCAGTGTCCCGGGTTCGGTTCTGTTTACTGTCACAGTCTCACAGCTCCAGTGTCCTGGGTTCGGTTCTGTTTACTGCCACAGTCTCACAGCTCCAGTGACCCGGGTTCGGTTCTGTTTACTGCCACAGTCTCACAGCTCCAGTGTCCCGGGTTCGGTTCTGTTTACTGCCACAGTCTCACAGCTCCAGTGTCCTGGGTTCAGTTCTGTTTACTGCCACAGTCTCACAGCTCCAGTGACCCGGGTTCGGTTCTGTTTACTGCCACAGTCTCACAGCTCCAGTGACCGGGTTCGGTTCTGTTTACTGCCACAGTCTCACAGCTCCAGTGACCTGGGTTCGGTTCTGTTTACTGCCACAGTCTCACAGCTCCAGTGACCTGGGTTCAGTTCTGTTTACTGCCACAGTCTCACAGCTCCAGTGACCCGGGTTCAGTTCTGTTTACTGCCACAGTCTCACAGCTCCAGTGACCCGGGTTCGGTTCTGTTTACTGCCACAGTCTCACAGCTCCAGTGACCTGGGTTCGGTTCTGTTTACTGCCACAGTCTCACAGCTCCAGTGACCCGGGTTCGGTTCTGTTTACTGCCACAGTCTCACAGCTCCAGTGTCCTGGGTGCGGTTCTGTTTACTGCCACAGTCTCACAGCTCCAGTAACCTGGGTTCGGTTCTGTTTACTGTCACAGTCTCACAGCTCCAGTGTCCTGGGTTCGGATCTGTTTACTGCCACAGTCTCACAGCTCCAGTGACCCGGGTTCGGTTCTGTTTACTGCCACAGTCTCACAGCTCCAGTGTCCCGGGTTCGGTTCTGTTTACTGCCACAGTCTCACAGCTCCAGTGTCCTGGGTTCAGTTCTGTTTACTGCCACAGTCTCACAGCTCCAGTGACCCGGGTTCGGTTCTGTTTACTGCCACAGTCTCACAGCTCCAGTGACCGGGTTCGGTTCTGTTTACTGCCACAGTCTCACAGCTCCAGTGACCTGGGTTCGGTTCTGTTTACTGCCACAGTCTCACAGCTCCAGTGACCTGGGTTCAGTTCTGTTTACTGCCACAGTCTCACAGCTCCAGTGACCCGGGTTCAGCTCTGTTTACTGCCACAGTCTCACAGCTCCAGTGACCCGGGTTCGGTTCTGTTTACTGCCACAGTCTCACAGCTCCAGTGACATGGGTTCGGTTCTGTTTACTGCCACAGTCTCACAGCTCCAGTGTCCCGGGTTCGGTTCTGTTCACTGCCACAGTCTCACAGCTCCAGTGTCCCGGGTTCGGTTCTGTTTACTGCCACAGTCTCACAGCTCCAGTGTCCCGGGTTCGGTTCTGTTTACTGCCACAGTCTCACAGCTCCAGTGACCCGGATCGGTTCTGTTTACTGCCACAGTCTCACACCTCCAGTGACCTGGGTTCGGTTCTGTTTATTGTCACAGTCTCACAGCTCCAGAGACCCGGGTTCGGTTCTGTTTACTGCCACAGTCTCACAGCTCCAGTGACCTGGGTTCGGTTCTGTTTACTGCCACAGTCTCACAGCTCCAGTGACCGGGGTTCGGTTCTGTTTACTGTCACAGTCTCACAGCTCCAGTGACCCGGGTTCAGTTCTGTTTACTGCCACAGTCTCACAGCTCAAGTGTCCCGGGTTCGGTTCTGTTTACTGCCACAGTCTCACAGCTCCAGTGACCTGGGTTCGGTTCTGTTTACTGTCACAGTCTCACAGCTCCAGTGACCCGGGTTCAGTTCTGTTTACTGCCACAATCTCACAGCTCCAGTGACCTGGGTTCGGTTCTGTTTACTGCCACAGTCTCACAGCTCCAGTGACCTGGGTTCGGTTCTGTTTAATGTCACAGTCTCACAGCTCCAGTGACCCGGGTTCAGTTCTGTTTACTGCCACAGTCTCACAGCTCAAGTGTCCCGGGTTCGGTTCTGTTTACTGCCACAGTCTCACAGCTTCAGTGACCTGGGTTCGGTTCCGTTTACTGCCACAGTCTCACAGCTCCAGTGACCTGGGTTCGGTTCTGTTTACTGCCACAGTCTCACAGCTCCAGTGACCTGGGTTCGGTTCTGTTTACTGTCACAGTCTCACAGCTCCAGTGACCCGGGTTCAGTTCTGTTTACTGCCACAGTCTCACAGCTCCAGTGACCTGGGTTCGGTTCTGTTTACTGCCACAGTCTCACAGCTCCAGTGACCTGGGTTCGGTTCTGTTTACTGCCACAGCCTCACAGCTCCAGTGACCCGGGTTCGGTTCTGTTTACTGCCACAGTCTCACAGCTCCAGTGACCTGGGTTCGGTTCTGTTTACTGCCACAGTCTCACAGCTCCAGTGACCCGGGTTCAGTTCTGTTTACTGCCACAGTCTCACAGCTCCAGTGACCCGGGTTCAGTTCTGTTTACTGCCACAGTCTCACCGCTCCAGTGTCCTGGGTTCAGTTCTGTTTACTGCCACAGTCTCACAGCTCCAGTGTCCCGGGTTCGGTTCTGTTTACTGCCACAGTCTCACAGCTCCAGTGACCCGGGTTCGGTTCTGTTTACTGTCACAGTCTCACAGCTCCAGTGACCTGGGTTCGGTTCTGTTTACTGCCACAGTCTCACAGCTCCAGTGTCCCGGGTTCGGTTCTGTTCACTGCCACAGTCTCACAGCTCCAGTGTCCCGGGTTCGGTTCTGTTTACTGCCACAGTCTCACAGCTCCAGTGACCCGGGTTCGGTTCTGTTTACTGCCACAGTCTCACAGCTCCAGTGACCTGGGTTCGGTTCTGTTTACTGCCACAGTCTCACAGCTCCAGTGACCTGGGTTCGGTTCTGTTTACTGTCACAGTCTCACAGCTCCAGTGACCCGGGTTCAGTTCTGTTTACTGCCACAGTCTCACAGCTCAAGTGTCCCGGGTTCGGTTCTGTTTACTGCCACAGTCTCACAGCTTCAGTGACCTGGGTTCGGTTCTGTTTACTGCCACAGTCTCACAGCTCCAGTGACCTGGGTTCGGTTCTGTTTACTGCCACAGTCTCACAGCTCCAGTGACCTGGGTTCGGTTCTGTTTACTGTCACAGTCTCACAGCTCCAGTGACCCGGGTTCAGTTCTGTTTACTGCCACAGTCTCACAGCTCCAGTGACCTGGGTTCGGTTCTGTTTACTGCCACAGTCTCACAGCTCCAGTGACCCGGGTTCGGTTCTGTTTACTGCCACAGTCTCACAGCTCCAGTGACCCGGGTTCAGTTCTGTTTCCTGCCACAGTCTCACAGCTCCAGTGACCTGGGTTCGGTTCTGTTTACTGCCACAGCCTCACAGCTCCAGTGTCCCGGGTTCGGTTCTGTTTACTGCCACAGTCTCACAGCTCCAGTGACCCGGGTTCAGTTCTGTTTACTGCCACAGTCTCACAGCTCCAGTGACCCGGGTTCGGTTCTGTTTACTGTCACAGTCTCACAGCTCCAGTGACCCGGGTTCAGTTCTGTTTACTGCCACATTCTCACAGCTCCAGTGACCCGGGTTCGGTTCTGTTTACTGTCACAGTCTCACAGCTCCGGTGACCTGGGTTCGGTTCTGTTTACTGCCACAGTCTCACAGCTCCAGTGTCCCGGGTTCGGTTCTGTTTAGTGTCACAGTCTCATAGCTCCAGTGACCTGGGTTCGGTTCTGTTTACTGTCACAGTCTCACAGCTCCGGTGACCTGGGTTCGGTTCTGTTTACTGCCACAGTCTCACAGCTCCAGTGACCCGGGTTCGGTTCTGTTTACTGCCACAGTCTCACAGCTCCAGTGTCCCGGGTTCGGTTCTGTTTAGAGTCACAGTCTCATAGCTCCAGTGACCTGGGTTCGGTTCTGTTTACTGTCACAGTCTCACAGCTCCAGTGTCCCGCGTTCGGTTCTGTTTACTGCCACAGTCTCACAGCTCCGGTGACCTGGGTTCGGTTCTGTTTACTGCCACAGTCTCACAGCTCCAGTGTCCCGGGTTCGGTTCTGTTTACTGCCACAGTCTCATAGCTCCAGTGACCTGGGTTCGGTTCTGTTTACTGCGACAGTCTCACAGCTCCAGTGACCTGGGTTCGGTTCTGTTTACTGCCACAGTCTCACAGCTCCAGTGACCTGGGTTCGGTTCTGTTTACTGCCACAGTCTCACAGCTCCAGTGTCCCGGGTTCGGTTCTGTTTACTGCCACAGTCTCACAGCTCGGTTCTGTTTACTGCCACAGCCTCACAGCTCCAGTGACCTGGGTTCGGTTCTGTTTACTGCCACACTCTCACAGCTCGGTTCTGTTTACTGCCACAGCCTCACAGCTCCAGTGACCTGGGTTCGGTTCTGTTTACTGCCACAGTCTCACAGCTCCAGTGACCTGGGTTCGGTTCTGTTTACTGCCACAGTCTCACAGCTCCAGTGACCTGGGTTCGGTTCTGTTTACTGCCACAGTCTCACAGCTCGGTTCTGTTTACTGCCACAGTCTCACAGCTCCAGTGACCCGGGTTCGGTTCTGTTTACTGCCACAGTCTCACAGGTCCAGTGACCTGTGTTCGGTTCTGTTTACTGCCACAGTCTCACAGCTCCAGTGACCTGGGTTCGGTTCTGTTTACTGCCGCAACCTCACAGCTCCAGTGACCTGGGTTCGGTTCTGTTTACTGCCGCAACCTCACAGCTCCAGTGACCCGGGTTCGGTTCTGTTTACTGCCGCAACCTCACAGCTCCAGTGACCTGGGTTCGGTTCTGTTTACTGCCGCAACCTCACAGCTCCAGTGTCCCGGGTCCGGTTCTGTTCACTGCCACAGTCTCACAGCTCCAGTGTCCCGGGTTCAGTTCTGTTTACTGCCACAGTCTCACAGCTCCAGTGACCTGGGTTCGGTTCAGTTTACTGCCGCAACCTCACAGCTCCAGTGACCTGGGTTCGGTTCTGTTTACTGCCACAGTCTAACAGCTCCAGTGTCCCGGGTTCGGTTCTGTTTAGTGTCACAGTCTCATAGCTCCAGTGACCTGGGTTCGGTTCTGTTTACTGTCACAGTCTCACAGCTCCAGTGACCTGGGTTCGGTTCTGTTTACTGCCACAGTCTCACAGCTCCGGTGACCTGGGTTCGGTTCTGTTTACTGCCACAGTCTCACAGCTCCAGTGACCTGGGTTCGGTTCTGTTTACTACCACAGTCTCACAGCTCCGGTGACCTGGGTTCGGTTCTGTTTACTGCCACAGTCTCACAGCTCCAGTGTCCCGGGTTCAGTTCTGTTTACTGCCACAGTCTCACAGCTCCGGTGACCTGGGTTCGGTTCTGTTTACTGCCACAGTCTCACAGCTCCAGTGTCCCGGGTTCGGTTCTGTTTACTGCCACAGTCTCACAGCTCCAGTGACCCGGGTTCGGTTCTGTTTACTGCCACAGTCTCATAGCTCCAGTGACCTGGGTTCGGTTCTGTTTACTGTCACAGTCTCACAGCTCCAGTGTCCCGCGTTCGGTTCTGTTTACTGCCACAGTCTCATAGCTCCAGTGACCTGGGTTCGGTTCTGTTTACTTCGACAGTCTCACAGCTCCAGTGACCTGGGTTCGGTTCTGTTTACTGCCACAGTCTCACAGCTCCAGTGACCCGGGTTCGGTTCTGTTTACTGCCACAGTCTCACAGCTCCAGTGACCCGGGTTCGGTTCTGTTTACTGTCACCGTCTCACAGCTCCAGTGTCCCGGGTTCGGTTCTGTTTACTGCCACAGTCTCACAGCTCGGTTCTGTTTACTGCCACAGCCTCACAGCTCCAGTGACCTGGGTTCGGTTCTGTTTACTGCCACAGTCTCACAGCTCCAGTGACCTGGGTTCGGTTCTGTTTACTGCCACAGTCTCACAGCTCCAGTGACCTGGGTTCGGTTCTGTTTACTGCCACAGTCTCACAGCTCGGTTCTGTTTACTGCCACAGTCTCACAGCTCCAGTGACCCGGGTTCGGTTCTGTTTACTGCCACAGTCTCACAGGTCCAGTGACCTGGGTTCGGTTCTGTTTACTGCCGCAACCTCACAGCTCCAGTGTCCCGGGTCCGGTTCTGTTCACTGCCACAGTCTCACAGCTCCAGTGTCCCGGGTTCAGTTCTGTTTACTGCCACAGTCTCACAGCTCCAGTGACCTGGGTTCGGTTCAGTTTACTGCCGCAACCTCACAGCTCCAGTGACCTGGGTTCGGTTCTGTTTACTGCCACAGTCTCACAGCTCCAGTGTCCCGGGTTCGGTTCTGTTTAGTGTCACAGTCTCATAGCTCCAGTGACCTGGGTTCGGTTCTGTTTCCTGTCACAGTCTCACAGCTCCAGTGACCTGGGTTCGGTTCTGTTTACTGCCACAGTCTCACAGCTCCGGTGACCTGGGTTCGGTTCTGTTTACTGCCACAGTCTCACAGCTCCAGTGACCTGGGTTCGGTTCTGTTTACTGCCACAGTCTCACAGCTCCAGTGACCTGGGTTCGGTTCTGTTTACTGCCACAGTCTCACAGCTCCAGTGACCTGGGTTCGGTTCTGTTTACTGCCGCAACCTCACAGCTCCAGTGACCCGGGTTCGGTTCTGTTTACTGCCGCAACCTCACAGCTCCAGTGACCTGGGTTCGGTTCTGTTTACTGCCGCAACCTCACAGCTCCAGTGTCCCGGGTCCGGTTCTGTTCACTGCCACAGTCTCACAGCTCCAGTGTCCCGGGTTCAGTTCTGTTTACTGCCACAGTCTCACAGCTCCAGTGACCTGGGTTCGGTTCAGTTTACTGCCGCAACCTCACAGCTCCAGTGACCTGGGTTTGGTTCTGTTTACTGCCACAGTCTCACAGCTCCAGTGTCCCGGGTTCGGTTCTGTTTAGTGTCACAGTCTCATAGCTCCAGTGACCTGGGTTCGGTTCTGTTTACTGTCACAGTCTCACAGCTCCAGTGACCTGGGTTCGGTTCTGTTTACTGCCACAGTCTCACAGCTCCGGTGACCTGGGTTCGGTTCTGTTTACTGCCACAGTCTCACAGCTCCAGTGACCTGGGTTCGGTTCTGTTTACTGCCACAGTCTCACAGCTCCGGTGACCTGGGTTCGGTTCTGTTTACTGCCACAGTCTCACAGCTCCAGTGTCCCGGGTTCAGTTCTGTTTACTGCCACAGTCTCACAGCTCCGGTGACCTGGGTTCGGTTCTGTTTACTGCCACAGTCTCACAGCTCCAGTGTCCCGGGTTCGGTTCTGTTTACTGCCACAGTCTCACAGCTCCAGTGACCCGGGTTCGGTTCTGTTTACTGCCACAGTCTCACAGCTCCAGTGACCTGGGTTCGGTTCTGTTTACTGCCACAGTCTCACAGCTCCAGTGTCCCGGGTTCGGTTCTGATTACTGCCACAGTCTCACAGCTCCAGTGTCCCGGGTTCGGTTCTGTTTACTGCCACAGTCTCACAGCTCCAGTGACCTGGGTTCGGTTCTGTTTACTGCCACAGTCTCACAGCTCCAGTGACCTGGGTTTGGTTCTGTTTACTGCCACAGTCTCACAGCTCCAGTGACCTGGGTTCGGTTCTGTTTACTGCCACAGTCTCACAGCTCCAGTGACCAGGGTTCGATTCTGTTTACTGCCACAGTCTCACAGCTCCAGTGACCTGGGTTCGGTTCTGTTTACTGCCACAGCCTCACAGTTCCAGTGTCCCGGGTTCGGTTCTGTTTACTGCCACAGTCTCACAGCTCCAGTGTCCCGGGTTCGGTTCTGTTTACTGCCACAGCCTCACAGTTCCAGTGACCTGGGTTTGGTTCTGTTTACTGCCACAGCCTCACAGTTCCAGTGACCTGGGTTCGGTTCTGTTTACTGCTACAGTCTCACAGCTCCAGTGTCCTGGGTTCGGTTCTGTTTACTGCCACAGTCTCACAGATCCAGTGACCTGGGTTCAGTTCTGTTTACTGTCACAGTCTCACAGCTCCAGTGACCTGGGTTCGGTTCTGTTTACTGCCACAGTCTCACAGCTCCAGTGTCCTGGGTTCGGTTCTGTTTACGGTCACACTCTCACAGCTCCAGTGACCTGGGTTCGGTTCTGTTTACTGCCACAGTCTCACAGCTCCAGTGACCTGGGTTCAGTTCTGGGGACTGCCACAGTCTCACAGCTCCAGTGACCCGGGTTCGGTTCTGTTTACTGCCACAGCCTCACAGCTCCAGTGACCCGGGTTCGGTTCGGTTTACTGCCACAGTCTCACAGCTCCCGTGACCCGGGTTCGGTTCTGTTTACTGCCACAGCCTCACAGCTCCAGTGACCCGGGTTCGGTTCGGTTTACTGCCACAGTCTCACAGCTCCAGTGTCCCGGGTTCGGTTCTGTTTACTGCCACAGTCTCACAGCTCCAGTGTCCCGGGTTCGGTTCTGTTTACTGTCACAGTCTCACAGCTCCAGTGTATTGGGTTCGGTTCTGTTTACTGCCACAGTCTCACAGCTCCAGTGACCCGGGTTCGGTTCTGTTTACTGCCACAGTCTCACAGCTCCAGTGTCCCGGGTTCGGTTCTGTTTACTGCCACAGTCTCACAGCTCCAGTGTCCTGGGTTCAGTTCTGTTTACTGCCACAGTCTCACAGCTCCAGTGACCCGGGTTCGGTTCTGTTTACTGCCACAGTCTCACAGCTCCAGTGACCGGGTTCGGTTCTGTTTACTGCCACAGTCTCACAGCTCCAGTGACCTGGGTTCGGTTCTGTTTACTGCCACAGTCTCACAGCTCCAGTGACCTGGGTTCAGTTCTGTTTACTGCCACAGTCTCACAGCTCCAGTGACCCGGGTTCAGTTCTGTTTACTGCCACAGTCTCACAGCTCCAGTGACCCGGGTTCGGTTCTGTTTACTGCCACAGTCTCACAGCTCCAGTGACCCGGGTTCGGTTCTGTTTACTGCCACAGTCTCACAGCTCCAGTGACCTGGGTTCGGTTCTGTTTACTGCCACAGTCTCACAGCTCCAGTGACCCGGGTTCAGTTCTGTTTACTGCCACAGTCTCACCGCTCCAGTGTCCTGGGTTCAGTTCTGTTTACTGCCACAGTCTCACAGCTCCAGTGTCCCGGGTTCGGTTCTGTTTACTGCCACAGTCTCACAGCTCCAGTGACCCGGGTTCGGTTCTGTTTATTGCCACAGTCTCACAGCTCCAGTGACCTGGGTTCGGTTCTGTTTACTGCCACAGTCTCACAGCTCCAGTGTCCCGGGTTCGGTTCTGTTCACTGCCACAGTCTCACAGCTCCAGTGTCCCGGGTTCGGTTCTGTTTACTGCCACAGTCTCACAGCTCCAGTGTCCCGGGTTCGGTTCTGTTTACTGCCACAGTCTCACAGCTTCAGTGTCCTGGGTTCGGTTCTGTTTACTGCCACAGTCTCACGGCTCCAGTGTCCTGGGTTCGGTTCTGTTTACTGCCACAGTCTCACGGCTCCAGTGTCCCGGGTTCGGTTCTGTTTACTGCCACAGTCTCACAGCTCCAGTGATCTGGGTTCTGTTCTCCGTACTGCCACATCCTCACAGCTCCAGTGACCTGGGTTCGGTTCTGTTTACTGCCACAGTCTCACAGCTCCAGTGTCCCGGGTTCGGTTCTGTTTACTGCCACATTCTCACAGCTCCAGTGTCCCGGGTTCGGTTCTGTTTACTGCCACAGTCTCACAGCTCCAGTGACCTGGGTTCGGTTCTGTTTACTGCCACAGCCTCACTGCTCCAGTGAGCTGGGTTCGGTTCTGTTTACTGCCACAGCTTCACAGCTCCAGTGTCCCGGTTTCGGTTCTGTTCACTGCCACAGACTCACAGCTCCAGTGACCCGGGTTCGGTTCTGTTCACTGCCACAGCCTCACAGCTCCAGTGACCCGGGTTCGGTTCTGTTTACTGCGACAGCCTCACAACTCCAGTGTCCCGGGTTCGGTTCTGTTTACTGCCACAGTCTCACAGCTCCATGACCTGGGTTCAGTTCTGTTTACTGCCACAGTCTCACAGCTCCAGTGTCCCGGGTTCGGTTCTGTTTACTGCCACAGTCTCACTGCTCCAGTGACCTGGGTTCGGTTCTGTTTACTGCCACAGTCTCACAGCTCCAGTGTCCCGCGTTCGGTTCTGTTTACTGCCACAGTCTCACAGCTCCAGTGACCTGGGTTCGGTTCTGTTTACTGCCACAGTCTCACAGCTCCAGTGACCTGGGTTCGGTTCTGTTTACTGCCACAGTCTCACCGCTCCAGTGACCCGGGTTCGGTTCTGTTTACTGTCACAGTTTCACAGCTCCAGTGACCTGGGTTCGGTTCTGTTTACTGTCACAGTTTCACAGCTCCAGTGACCTGGGTTCAGTTCTGTTTACTGTCACAGTCTCACAGCTCCAGTGACCTGGGTTCGGCTCTGTTTACTGCCACAGTCTCACAGCTCCAGTGACCTGTGTTCGGTTCTGTTTACTGCCACAGTCTCACAGCTCCAGTGTCCCGGGTTCGGTTCTGTTTACTGCCACAGTCTCACAGCTCCAGTGACCTGGGTTCGGTTCTGTTTACTGCCACAGTCTCACAGCTCCAGTGACCCGGGTTCGGTTCTGTTTACTGCCACAGTCTCACGGCTCCAGTGTCCTGGGTTCGGTTCTGTTCACTGCCACAGTCTCACAGCTCCAGTGACCTGGGTTCGGTTCTGTTTACTGCCACAGTCTCACAGCTCCAGTGACCCGGGTTCGGTTCTGTTTACTGCCACAGTCTCACAGCTCCAGTGTCCTGGGTTCGGTTCTGTTCACTGCCACAGTCTCACAGCTCCAGTGACCTGGGTTCGGTTCTGTTTACTGCCACAGTCTCACAGCTCCAGTGTCCTGGGTTCGGTTCTGCTTACTGCCACAGTCTCACAGCTGCAGTGTCCCGGGTTCGGTTCTGTTTACTGCCACAGTCTCACAGCTCCAGTGACCCGGGTTCGTTTCTGTTCACTGCCACATTCTCACAGCTCCAGTGTCCTGGGTTCGGTTCTGTTTACTGCCACAGCCTCACAGCTCCAGTGACCTGGGTTCGGTTCTGTTTACTGCCACAGTCTCACAGCTCCAGTGTCCCGGGTTCGGTTCTGTTTACTGCCACAGTCTCACAGCTCCAGTGAACCGGGTTCGGTTCTGTTCACTGCCACAGTCTCACAGCTCCAGTGTCCCGGGTTCGGTTCTGTTTACTGCCACAGCCTCACAGCTCCAGTGACCTGGGTTCGGTTCTGTTTACTGCCACAGTCTCACAGCTCCAGTGACCTGGGTTCGGTTCTGTTTACTGCCACAGTCTCACAGCTCCAGTGACCCGGGTTCGGTTCTGTTTACTGCCACAGCCTCACAGCTCCAGTGACCCGGGTTCGGTTCTGTTTACTGCCACAGTCTCACAGCTCCAGTGACCTGGGTTCAGTTCTGTTTACTGCCACAGTCTCACAGCTCCAGTGTCCCGGGTTCGGTTCTGTTTACTGCCACAGTCTCACAGCTCCAGTGACCCGGGTTCGGTTCTGTTCACTGCCACAGTCTCACAGCTCCAGTGTCCCGGGTTCGGTTCTGTTTACTGCCACAGCCTCACAGCTCCAGTGACCTGGGTTCGGTTCTGTTTACTGCCACAGTCTCACAGCTCCAGTGACCTGGGTTCGGTTCTGTTTACTGCCACAGTCTCACAGCTCCAGTGACCCGGGTTCGGTTCTGTTTACTGCCACAGCCTCACAGCTCCAGTGACATGGGTTCGGTTCTGTTTACTGCCACAGCCTCACAGCTCCAGTGACCCGGGTTCGGTTCTGTTTACTGCCACAGTCTCACAGCTCCAGTGACCTGGGTTCAGTTCTGTTTACTGCCACAGTCTCACAGCTCCAGTGTCCCGGGTTCGGTTCTGTTTACTGCCACAGTCTCACAGCTCCAATGAGCTGGGTTCGGTTCTGTTTACTGCCACAGCTTCACAGCTCCAGTGTCCCGGGTTCGGTTCTGTTTACTGCCATAGTCTCACAGCTCCAGTGTCCTGGGTTCGGTTCTGTTTACTGCCACAGTCTCACAGCTCCAGTGTCCTGGGTTCGGTTCTGTTTACTGCCACAGTCTCACGGCTCCAGTGTCCTGGGTTCGGTTCTGTTTACTGCCACAGTCTCACAGCTTCAGTGTCCTGGCTTCGGTTTTGTTTACTGCCACAGTCTCACGGCTCCAGTGTCCAGGGTTCGGTTCTGTTTACTGCCACAGTCTCACGGCTCCAGTGTCCCGGGTTCGGTTCTGTTTACTGCCACAGTCTCACAGCTCCAGTGATCTGGGTTCTGTTCTGCGTACTGCCACAGCCTCACAGCTCCAGTGACCTGGGTTCGGTTCTGTTTACTGCCACAGTCTCACGGCTCCAGTGTACCGGGTTCGGTTCTGTTTACTGCCACAGTCTCACAGCTCCAGTGATCTGGGTTCTGTTCTGCGTACTGCCACAGCCTCACAGCTCCAGTGACCTGGGTTCGGTTCTGTTTACTGCCACAGTCTCACAGCTCCAGTGACCTGGGTTCGGTTCTGTTTACTGCCACAGTCTCACAGCTCCAGTGACCTGGGTTCGGTTCTGTTTACTGCTACAGTCTCACAACTCCAGTAACCTGGGTTCGGTTCTGTTTACTGCCACAGTCTCACCGCTCCAGTGACCCGGGTTCGGTTCTGTTTACTGTCACAGTTTCACAGCTCCAGTGACCTGGGTTCGGTTCAGTTTACTGCCACAGTCTCACAGCTCCAGTGACCCGGGTTCAGTTCTGTTTACTGCCACAGTCTCACAGCTCCAGTGACCTGGGTTCGGCTCTGTTTACTGCCACAGTCTCACAGCTCCAGTGACCTGGGTTCGGTTCTGTTTACTGCCACAGTCTCACAGCTCCAGTGTCCCGGGTTCGGTTCTGTTTACTGCCACAGTCTCACAGCTCCAGTGACCTGGGTTCGGTTCTGTTTACTGCCACAGTCTCACAGATCCAGTGACCCGGGTTCGGTTCTGTTTACTGCCACAGTCTCACAGCTCCAGTGTCCTGGGTTCGGTTCTTTTCACTGCCACAGTCTCACAGCTCCAGTGACCTGGGTTCGGTTCTGTTTACTGCCACAGTCTCACAGCTCCAGTGTCCTGGGTTCGGTTCTGTTTACTGCCACAGCCTCACAGCTCCAGTGACCCGGGTTCGGTTCTGTTTACTGCCACAGTCTCACAGCTCCAGTGACCTGGGTTCAGTTCTGTTTACTGCCACAGTCTCACAGCTCCAGTGTCCCGGGTTCGGTTCTGTTTACTGCCACAGTCTCACAGCTCCAGTGAGCTGGGTTCGGTTCTGTTTACTGCCACAGCTTCACAGCTCCAGTGTCCCGGGTTCGGTTCTGTTTACTGCCATAGTCTCACAGCTCCAGTGACCCGGGTTCAGTTCTGTTTACTGCCACAGTCTCACAGCTCCAGTGTCCTGGGTTCGGTTCTGTTTACTGCCACAGTCTCACAGCTCCAGTGTCCTGGGTTCGGTTCTGTTTACTGCCACAATCTCACGGCTCCAGTGTCCTGGGTTCGGTTCTGTTTACTGCCACAGTCTCACAGCTTCAGTGTCCTGGGTTCGGTTCTGTTTACTGCCACAGTCTCACGGCTCCAGTGTCCAGGGTTCGGTTCTGTTTACTGCCACAGTCTCACGGCTCCAGTGTCCCGGGTTCGGTTCTGTTTACTGCCACAGTCTCACAGCTCCAGTGATCTGGGTTCTGTTCTGTTTACTGCCACAGTCTCACAGCTCCAGTGACCTGGGTTCGGTTCTGTTTACTGCCACAGTCTCACAGCTCCAGTGACCTGGGTTCGGTTCTGTTTACTGCCACAGTCTCACAGCTCCAGTGTCCCGGGTTCGGTTCTGTTTACTGCCACAGTCTCACAGCTCCAGTTACCCGGGTTCGGTTCTGTTTACTGCCACAGCCTCACAGCTCCAGTGTCCTGGGTTCGGTTCTGTTTACTGCCACAGCCTCACAGCTCCAGTGACCCGGGTTCGGTTCTGTTTACTGCCACAGTCTCACAGCTCCCGTGACCTGGGTTCAGTTCTGTTTACTGCCACAGTCTCACAGCTCCAGTGTCCCGGGTTCGGTTCTGTTTACTGCCACAGTCTCACAGCTCCAGTGAGCTGGGTTCGGTTCTGTTTACTGCCACAGCTTCACAGCTCCAGTGTCTCGGGTTCGGTTCTGTTTACTGCCATAGTCTCACAGCTCCAGTGACCCGGGTTCAGTTCTGTTTACTGCCACAGTCTCACAGCTCCAGTGTCCTGGGTTCGGTTCTGTTTACTGCCACAGTCTCACAGCTCCAGTGTCCTGGGTTCGGTTCTGTTTACTGCCACAGTCTCACGGCTCCAGTGTCCTGGGTTCGGTTCTGTTTACTGCCACAGTCTCACAGCTTCAGTGTCCTGGGTTCGGTTCTGTTTACTGCCACAGTCTCACGGCTCCAGTGTCCTGGGTTCGGTTCTGTTTACTGACACAGTCTCACGGGTCCAGTGTCCCGGGTTCGGTTCTGTTTACTGCCACAGTCTCACAGCTCCAGTGATCTGGGTTCTGTTCTGCGTACTGCCACAGCCTCACAGCTCCAGTGACCTGGGTTCGGTTCTGTTTACTGCCACAGTCTCACAGCTCCAGTGACCCGGGTTCGGTTCTGTTCACTGCCACATTCTCACAGCTCCAGTGTCCCGGGTTCGGTTCTGTTTACTGCCACACTCTCACAGCTCCAGTGACCTGGGTTCGGTTCTGTTTACTGCCACAGCCTCACAGCTCCAGTGAGCTGGGTTCGGTTCTGTTTACTGCCACAGCTTCACAGCTCCAGTGTCCCGGGTTCGGTTCTGTTCACTGCCACAGTCTCACAGCTCCAGTGACCCGGGTTCGGTTCTGTTCACTGCCACAGCCTCACAGCTCCAGTGACCCGGGTTCGGCTCTGTTTACTGCCACAGCCTCACAGCTCCAGTGTCCCGGGTTCGGTTCTGTTTACTGCCACAGTCTCACAGCTCCAGTGACCTGGGTTCAGTTCTGTTTACTGCCACAGTCTCACAGCTCCAGTGTCCTGGGTTCGGTTCTGTTTACTGCCACAGTCTCACAGCTCCAGTGTCCTGGGTTCGGTTCTGTTTACTGCCACAGTCTCACGGCTCCAGTGTCCTGGGTTCGGTTCTGTTTACTGCCACAGTCTCACAGCTTCAGTGTCCTGGGTTCGGTTCTGTTTACTGCCACAGTCTCACGGCTCCAGTGTCCAGGGTTCGGTTCTGTTTACTGCCACAGTCTCACTGCTCCAGTGACCTGGGTTCGGTTCTGTTTACTGCCACAGTCTCACAGCTCCAGTGTCCCGCGTTCGGTTCTGTTTACTGCCACAGTCTCACAGCTCCAGTGACCTGGGTTCGGTTCTGTTTACTGCCACAGTCTCACAGCTCCAGTGACCTGGGTTCAGTTCTGTTTACTGCTACAGTCTCACAGCTACTGTAACCTGGGTTCGGTTCTGTTTACTGCCACAGTCTCACCGCTCCAGTGACCTGGGTTCGGTTCTGTTTACTGTCACAGTTTCACAGCTCCAGTGACCTGGGTTCGGTTCTGTTTACTGCCACAGTCTCACAGCTCCAGTGACCCGGGTTCAGTTCTGTTTACTGCCACAGTCTCACAGCTCCAGTGATCTGGGTTCGGCTCTGTTTACTGCCACAGTCTCACAGCTCCAGTGACCTGGGTTCGGTTCTGTTTACTGCCACAGTCTCACAGCTCCAGTGTCCCGGGTTCGGTTCTGTTTACTGCCACAGTCTCACAGCTCCAGTGACCTGGGTTCGGTTCTGTTTACTGCCACAGTCTCACAGCTCCAGTGACCCGGGTTCGGTTCTGTTTACTGCCACAGTCTCACAGCTCCAGTGTCCTGGGTTCGGTTCTGTTCACTGCCACAGTCTCACAGCTCCAGTGACCTGGGTTCGGTTCAGTTCACTGACACAGTCTCACAGCTCCAGTGACCCGGGTTCAGTTCTGTTTACTGCCACAGTCTCACAGCTCCAGTGACCTGGGTTCGGCTCTGTTTACTGCCACAGTCTCACAGCTCCAGTGACCTGGGTTCGGTTCTGTTTACTGCCACAGTCTCACAGCTCCAGTGTCCCGGGTTCGGTTCTGTTTACTGCCACAGTCTCACAGCTCCAGTGACCTGGGTTCGGTTCTGTTTACTGCCACAGTCTCACAGCTCCAGTGACCCGGGTTCGGTTCTGTTTACTGCCACAGTCTCACAGCTCCAGTGTCCTGGGTTCGGTTCTGTTCACTGCCACAGTCTCACAGCTCCAGTGACCTGGGTTCGGTTCTGTTTACTGCCACAGTCTCACAGCTCCAGTGTCCTGGGTTCGGTTCTGTTTACTGCCACAGCCTCACAGCTCCAGTGACCCGGGTTCGGTTCTGTTTAATGCCACAGTCTCACAGCTCCAGTGACCTGGGTTCAGTTCTGTTTACTGCCACAGTCTCACAGCTCCAGTGTCCCGGGTTCGGTTCTGTTTACTGCCACAGTCTCACAGCTCCAGTGAGCTGGGTTCGGTTCTGTTTACTGCCACAGCTTCACAGCTCCAGTGTCCCGGGTTCGGTTCTGTTTACTGCCATAGTCTCACAGCTCCAGTGACCCGGGTTCAGTTCTGTTTACTGCCACAGTCTCACAGCTCCAGTGTCCTGGGTTCGGTTCTGTTTACTGCCACAGTCTCACAGCTCCAGTGTCCTGGGTTCGGTTCTGTTTACTGCCACAGTCTCACGGCTCCAGTGTCCTGGGTTCGGTTCTGTTTACTGCCACAGTCTCACAGCTTCAGTGTCCTGGGTTCGGTTCTGTTTACTGCCACAGTCTCACGGCTCCAGTGTCCAGGGTTCGGTTCTGTTTACTGCCACAGTCTCACGGCTCCAGTGTCCCGGGTTCGGTTCTGTTTACTGCCACAGTCTCACAGCTCCAGTGATCTGGGTTCTGTTCTGCGTACTGCCACAGCCTCACAGCTCCAGAGACCTGGGTTCGGTTCTGTTTACTGCCACAGTCTCACGGCTCCAGTGTCCCGGGTTCGGTTCTGTTTACTGCCACAGTCTCACAGCTCCAGTGATCTGGGTTCTTGTCTGCGTACTGCCACAGCCTCACAGCTCCAGTGACCTGGGTTCGGTTCTGTTTACTGCCACAGTCTCACAGCTCCAGTGACCTGGGTTCGGTTCTGTTTACTGCCACAGTCTCACAGCTCCAGTGACCTGGGTTCGGTTCTGTTTACTGCTACAGTCTCACAACTCCAGTAACCTGGGTTCGGTTCTGTTTACTGCCACAGTCTCACCGCTCCAGTGACCCGGGTTCGGTTCTGTTTACTGTCACAGTTTCACAGCTCCAGTGACCTGGGTTCGGTTCAGTTTACTGCCACAGTCTCACAGCTCCACTGACCCGGGTTCAGTTCTGTTTACTGCCACAGTCTCACAGCTCCAGTGACCTGGGTTCGGCTCTGTTTACTGCCACAGTCTCACAGCTCCAGTGACCTGGGTTCGGTTCTGCTTACTGCCACAGTCTCACAGCTCCAGTGTCCCGGGTTCGGTTCTGTTTACTGCCACAGTCTCACAGCTCCAGTGACCTGGGTTCGGTTCTGTTTACTGCCACAGTCTCACAGCTCCAGTGACCCGGGTTCGGTTCTGTTTACTGCCACAGTCTCACAGCTCCAGTGTCCTGGGTTCGGTTCTGTTCACTGCCACAGTCTCACAGCTCCAGTGACCTGGGTTCGGTTCTGTTTACTGCCACAGTCTCACAGCTCCAGTGTCCTGGGTTCGGTTCTGTTTACTGCCACAGTCTCACAGCTCCAGTGTCCCGGGTTCGGTTCTGTTTACTGCCACAGTCTCACAGCTCCAGTGACCCGGGTTCGGTTCTGTTCACTGCCACATTCTCACAGCTCCAGTGTCCCGGGTTCGGTTCTGTTTACTGCCACAGCCTCACAGCTCCAGTGACCTGGGTTCGGTTCTGTTTACTGCCACACTCTCACAGCTCCAGTGTCCCGGGTTCGGTTCTGTTTACTGCCACAGTCTCACAGCTCCAGTGACCCGGGTTCGGTTCTGTTCACTGCCACAGTCTCACAGCTCCAGTGTCCCGGGTTCGGTTCTGTTTACTGCCACAGCCTCACAGCTCCAGTGACCTGGGTTCGGTTCTGTTTACTGCCACAGTCTCACAGCTCCAGTGACCTGGGTTTGGTTCTGTTTACTGCCACAGTCTCACAGCTCCAGTGTCCCGGGTTCGGTTCTGTTTACTGCCACAGTCTCACAGCTCCAGTTACCCGGGTTCGGTTCTGTTTACTGCCACAGTCTCACAGCTCCAGTTACCCGGGTTCGGTTCTGTTTACTGCCACAGCCTCACAGCTCCAGTGACCTGGGTTCGGTTCTGTTTACTGCCACAGCCTCACAGCTCCAGTGACCCGGGTTCGGTTCTGTTTCCTGCCACAGTCTCACAGCTCCCGTGACCTGGGTTCAGTTCTGTTAACTGCCACAGTCTCACAGCTCCAGTGTCCCGGGTTCGGTTCTGTTTACTGCCGCAGTCTCACAGCTCCAGTGAGCTGGGTTCGGTTCTGTTTACTGCCACAGCTTCACAGCTCCAGTGTCCCGGGTTCGGTTCTGTTTACTGCCATAGTCTCACAGCTATAGTGACCCGGGTTCAGTTCTGTTTACTGCCACAGTCTCACAGCTCCAGTGTCCTGGGTTCGGTTCTGTTTACTGCCACAGTCTCACAGCTCCAGTGTCCTGGGTTCGGTTCTGTTTACTGCCACAGTCTCACGGCTCCAGTGTCCTGGGTTCGGTTCTGTTTACTGCCACAGTCTCACAGCTTCAGTGTCCTGGGTTCGGTTCTGTTTACTGCCACAGTCTCACGGCTCCAGTGTCCTGGGTTCGGTTCTGTTTACTGACACAGTCTCACGGGTCCTGTGTCCCGGGTTCGGTTCTGTTTACTGCCACAGTCTCACAGCTCCAGTGATCTGGGTTCTGTTCTGCGTACTGCCACAGCCTCACAGCTCCAGTGACCTGGGTTCAGTTCTGTTTACTGCCACAGTCTCACAGCTCCAGTGACCCGGGTTCTGTTCTGTTCACTGCCACATTCTCACAGCTCCAGTGTCCCGGGTTCGGTTCTGTTTACTGCCACACTCTCACAGCTCCAGTGACCTGGGTTCGGTTCTGTTTACTGCCACAGCCTCACAGCTCCAGTGAGCTGGGTTCGGTTCTGTTTACTGCCACAGCTTCACAGCTCCAGTGTCCCGGGTTCGGTTCTGTTCACTGCCACAGTCTCACAGCTCCAGTGACCCGGGTTCGGTTCTGTTCACTGCCACAGCCTCACAGCTCCAGTGACCCGGGTTCGGCTCTGTTTACTGCCACAGCCTCACAGCTCCAGTGTCCCGGGTTCGGTTCTGTTTACTGCCACAGTCTCACAGCTCCATGACCTGGGTTCAGTTCTGTTTACTGCCACAGTCTCACAGCTCCAGTGTCCCGGGTTCGGTTCTGTTTACTGCCACAGTCTCACTGCTCCAGTGACCTGGGTTCGGTTCTGTTTACTGCCACAGTCTCACAGCTCCAGTGTCCCGCGTTCGGTTCTGTTTACTGCCACAGTCTCACAGCTCCAGTGACCTGGGTTCGATTCTGTTTACTGCCACAGTCTCACAGCTCCAGTGACCTGGGTTCGGTTCTGTTTACTGCTACAGTCTCACAGCTCCAGTAACCTGGGTTCGGTTCTGTTTACTGCCACAGTCTCACCGCTCCAGTGACCTGGGTTCGGTTCTGTTTACTGTCACAGTTTCACAGCTCCAGTGACCTGGGTTCGGTTCTGTTTACTGCTACAGTCTCACAGCTCCAGTAACCTGGGTTCGGTTCTGTTTACTGCCACAGTCTCACCGCTCCAGTGACCTGGGTTCGGTTCTGTTTACTGTCACAGTTTCACAGCTCCAGTGACCCGGGTTCAGTTCTGTTTACTGCCACAGTCTCACAGCTCCAGTGATCTGGGTTCGGCTCTGTTTACTGCCACAGTCTCACAGCTCCAGTGACCTGGGTTCGGTTCTGTTTACTGCCACAGTCTCACAGCTCCAGTGTCCCGGGTTCTGTTCTGTTTACTGCCACAGTCTCACAGCTCCAGTGACCTGGGTTCGGTTCTGTTTACTGCCACAGTCTCACAGCTCCAGTGACCCGGGTTCGGTTCTGTTTACTGCCACAGTCTCACAGCTCCAGTGTCCTGGGTTCGGTTCTGTTCACTGCCACAGTCTCACAGCTCCAGTGACCTGGGTTCGGTTCTGTTTACTGCCACAGTCTCACAGCTCCAGTGTCCTGGGTTCGGTTCTGTTTACTGCCACAGTCTCACAGCTCCAGTGTCCCGGGTTCGGTTCTGTTTACTGTCACAGTTTCACAGCTCCAGTGACCTGGGTTCGGTTCTGTTTACTGCTACAGTCTCACAGCTCCAGTAACCTGGGTTCGGTTCTGTTTACTGCCACAGTCTCACCGCTCCAGTGACCTGGGTTCGGTTCTGTTTACTGTCACAGTTTCACAGCTCCAGTGACCCGGGTTCAGTTCTGTTTACTGCCACAGTCTCACAGCTCCAGTGATCTGGGTTCGGCTCTGTTTACTGCCACAGTCTCACAGCTCCAGTGACCTGGGTTCGGTTCTGTTTACTGCCACAGTCTCACAGCTCCAGTGTCCCGGGTTCGGTTCTGTTTACTGCCACAGTCTCACAGCTCCAGTGACCTGGGTTCGGTTCTGTTTACTGCCACAGTGTCACAGCTCCAGTGACCCGGGTTCGGTTCTGTTTACTGCCACAGTCTCACAGCTCCAGTGTCCTGGGTTCGGTTCTGTTCACTGCCACAGTCTCACAGCTCCAGTGACCTGGGTTCGGTTCTGTTTACTGCCACAGTCTCACAGCTCCAGTGTCCTGGGTTCGGTTCTGTTTACTGCCACAGTCTCACAGCTCCAGTGTCCCGGGTTCGGTTCTGTTTACTGCCACAGTCTCACAGCTCCAGTGACCCGGGTTCGGTTCTGTTCACTGCCACATTCTCACAGCTCCAGTGTCCCGGGTTCGGTTCTGTTTACTGCCACAGCCTCACAGCTCCAGTGACCTGGGTTCGGTTCTGTTTACTGCCACAGTCTCACAGCTCCAGTGTCCCGGGTTCGGTTCTGTTTACTGCCACAGTCTCACAGCTCCAGTGACCCGGGTTCGGTTCTGTTCACTGCCACAGTCTCACAGCTCCAGTGTCCCGGGTTCGGTTCTGTTTACTGCCAAAGCCTCACAGCTCCAGTGACCTGGGTTCGGTTCTGTTTACTGCCACAGTCTCACAGCTCCAGTGACCCGGGTTCGGTTCTGTTTACTGCCACAGCCTCACAGCTCCAGTGACCTGGGTTCGGTTCTGTTTACTACCACAGCCTCACATCTCCAGTGACCCGGGTTCGGTTCTGTTTACTGCCACAGTCTCACAGCTCCAGTGACCTGGGTTCAGTTCTGTTTACTGCCACAGTCTCACAGCTCCAGTGTCCCAGGTTCGGTTCTGTTTACTGCCACAGTCTCACAGCTCCAGTGAGCTGGGTTCGGTTCTGTTTACTGCCACACCTTCACAGCTCCAGTGTCCCGGGTTCGGTTCTGTTTACTGCCATAGTCTCACAGCTCCAGTGACCCAGGTTCAGTTCTGTTTACTGCCACAGTCTCACAGCTCCAGTGTCCTGGGTTCGGTTCTGTTTACTGCCACAGTCTCACGGCTCCAGTGTCCTGGGTTCGGTTCTGTTTACTGCCACAGTCTCACAGCTTCAGTGTCCTGGGTTCGGTTCTGTTTACTGCCACAGTCTCACGGCTCCAGTGTCCTGGGTTCGGTTCTGTTTACTGCCACAGTCTCACGGCTCCAGTGTCCCGGGTTCGGTTCTGTTTACTGCCACAGTCTCACAGCTCCAGTGATCTGGGTTCTGTTCTGCGTACTGCCACAGCCTCACAGCTCCAGTGACCCGGGTTCGGCTCTGTTTACTGCCACAGTCTCACAGCTCCAGTGACCCGGGTTCGGTTCTGTTCACTGCCACATTCTCACAGCTCCAGTGTCCCGGGTTCGGTTCTGTTTACTGCCACAGTCTCACAGCTCCAGTGACCTGGGTTCGGTTCTGTTTACTGCCACAGCCTCACAGCTCCAGTGAGCTGGGTTCGGTTCTGTTTACTGCCACAGCTTCACAGCTCCAGTGTCCCGGGTTCGGTTCTGTTTACTGCCACAGTCTCACGGCTCCAGTGTCCTGGGTTCGGTTCTGTTTACTGCCACAGTCTCACGGCTCCAGTGTCCCGGGTTCGGTTCTGTTTACTGCCACAGTCTCACAGCTCCAGTGATCTGGGTTCTGTTCTGCGTACTGCCACAGCCTCACAGCTCCAGTGACCTGGGTTCGGTTCTGTTTACTGCCACAGTCTCACAGCTCCAGTGACCCGGGTTCGCTTCTGTTCACTGCCACATTCTCACAGCTCCAGTGTCCCGGGTTCGGTTCTGTTTACTGCCACAGTCTCACAGCTCCAGTGACCTGGGTTCGGTTCTGTTTACTGCCACAGCCTCACAGCTCCAGTGAGCTGGGTTCGGTTCTGTTTACTGCCACAGCTTCACAGCTCCAGTGTCCCGGGTTCGGTTCTGTTCACTGCCACAGTCTCACAGCTCCAGTGACCCGGGTTCAGTTCTGTTTACTGCCACAGTCTCACAGCTCCAGTGTCCTGGGTTCGGTTCTGTTTTTCTGCCACAGTCTCACGGCTCCAGTGTCCAGGGTTCGGTTCTGTTTACTGCCACAGTCTCACAGCTCCAGTGTCCCGGGTTCGGTTCTGTTTACTGCCACAGTCTCACAGCTCCAGTGACCTGGGTTCGGTTCTGTTTACTGCCACAGTCTCACAGCTCCAGTGTCCCGGGTTCGGTTCTGTTTACTGCCACAGTCTCACAGCTCCTGTGACCCGGGTTCGGTTCTGTTTACTGCCACAGCCTCACAGCTCCAGTGACCTGGGTTCGGTTCTCTTTACTGCCACAGCCTCACAGCTCCAGTGACCCGGGTTCGGTTCTGTTTACTGCCACAGTCTCACAGCTCCAGTGACCTGGGTTCAGTTCTGTTTACTGCCACAGTCTCACAGCTCCAGTGTCCCGGGTTCGGTTCTCTTTACTGCCACAGTCTCACAGCTCCAGTGAGCTGGGTTCGGTTCTGTTTACTGCCACAGCTTCACAGCTCCAGTGTCCCGGGTTCGGTTCTGTTTACTGCCGCAGTCTCACAGCTCCAGTGACCCGGGTTCAGTTCTGTTTACTGCCACAGTCTCACAGCTCCAGTGTCCTGGGTTCGGTTCTGTTTACTGCCACAGTCTCACAGCTCCAGTGTCCTGTGTTCGGTTCTGTTTACTGCCACAGTCTCACGGCTCCAGTGTGCTGGGTTCGGTTCTGTTTACTGCCACAGTCTCACAGCTTCAGTGTCCTGAGTTCGGTTCTGTTTACTGCCACAGTCTCACGGCTCCAGTGTCCTGGGTTCGGTTCTGTTTGCTGCCACAGTCTCACGGCTCCAGTGTCCCGGGTTCGATTCTGTTTACTGCCACAGTCTCACAGCTCCAGTGATCTGGGTTCTGTTCTGCGTACTGCCACAGCCTCACAGCTCCAGTGACCTGGGTTCGGTTCTGTTTACTGCCACAGTCTCACAGCTCCAGTGACCCGGGTTCGGTTCTGTTCACTGCCACATTCTCACAGCTCCAGTGTCCCGGGTTCGGTTCTGTTTACTGCCACAGTCTCACAGCTCCAGTGACCTGGGTTCGGTTCTGTTTACTGCCACAGCCTCACAGCTCCAGTGACCTGGGTTCGGTTCTGTTTACTGCCACAGCCTCACAGCTCCAGTGACCCGGGTTCGGTTCTGTTTACTGCCACAGTCTCACAGCTCCAGTGACCCGGGTTCGGTTCCGTTTACTGCCACAGCTTCACAGCTCCAGTGTCCCGGGTTCGGTTCTGTTCACTGCCACAGTCTCACAGCTCCAGTGACCCGGGTTCAGTTCTGTTTACTGCCACAGTCTCACAGCTCCAGTGTCCTGGGTTCGGTTCTGTTTTTCTGACACAGTCTCACGGCTCCAGTGTCCTTGGTTCGGTTCTTTTTACTGCCACAGTCTCACAGCTTCAGTGTCCTGGGTTCGGTTCTGTTTACTGCCACAGTCTCACAGCTCCAGTGACCCGGCTTCGGTTCTGTTTACTGCCACAGTCTCACAGCTCCAGTGACCTGGGTTCGGTTCTGTTTACTGCCACAGTCTCACAGCTCCAGTGACCTGGGTTCAGTTCTGTTTACTGCCACAGTCTCACAGCTCCAGTGTCCCAGGTTCGGTTCTGTTTACTGCCACAGTCTCACAGCTCCAGTGAGCTGGGTTCGGTTCTGTTTACTGCCACACCTTCACAGCTCCAGTGTCCCGGGTTCGGTTCTGTTTACTGCCATAGTCTCACAGCTCCAGTGACCCAGGTTCAGTTCTGTTTACTGCCACAGTCTCACAGCTCCAGTGTCCTGGGTTCGGTTCTGTTTACTGCCACAGTCTCACGGCTCCAGTGTCCTGGGTTCGGTTCTGTTTACTGCCACAGTCTCACAGCTTCAGTGTCCTGGGTTCGGTTCTGTTTACTGCCACAGTCTCACGGCTCCAGTGTCCTGGGTTCGGTTCTGTTTACTGCCACAGTCTCACGGCTCCAGTGTCCCGGGTTCGGTTCTGTTTACTGCCACAGTCTCACAGCTCCAGTGATCTGGGTTCTGTTCTGCGTACTGCCACAGCCTCACAGCTCCAGTGACCTGGGTTCGGTTCTGTTTACTGCCACAGTCTCACAGCTCCAGTGACCCGGGTTCGGTTCTGTTCACTGCCACATTCTCACAGCTCCAGTGTCCCGGGTTCGGTTCTGTTTACTGCCACAGTCTCACAGCTCCAGTGACCTGGGTTCGGTTCTGTTTACTGCCACAGCCTCACAGTTCCAGTGAGCTGGGTTCGGTTCTGTTTACTGCCACAGCTTCACAGCTCCAGTGTCCCGGGTTCGGTTCTGTTTACTGCCACAGTCTCACGGCTCCAGTGTCCTGGGTTCGGTTCTGTTTACTGCCACAGTCTCACGGCTCCAGTGTCCCGGGTTCGGTTCTGTTTACTGCCACAGTCTCACAGCTCCAGTGATCTGGGTTCTGTTCTGCGTACTGCCACAGCCTCACAGCTCCAGTGACCTGGGTTCGGTTCTGTTTACTGCCACAGTCTCACAGCTCCAGTGACCCGGGTTCGGTTCTGTTCACTGCCACATTCTCACAGCTCCAGTGTCCCGGGTTCGGTTCTGTTTACTGCCACAGTCTCACAGCTCCAGTGACCTGGGTTCGGTTCTGTTTACTGCCACAGCCTCACAGCTCCAGTGAGCTGGGTTCGGTTCTGTTTACTGCCACAGCTTCACAGCTCCAGTGTCCCGGGTTCGGTTCTGTTCACTGCCACAGTCTCACAGCTCCAGTGACCCGGGTTCAGTTCTGTTTACTGCCACAGTCTCACAGCTCCAGTGTCCTGGGTTCGGTTCTGTTTTTCTGCCACAGTCTCACGGCTCCAGTGTCCAGGGTTCGGTTCTGTTTACTGCCACAGTCTCACAGCTCCAGTGTCCCGGGTTCGGTTCTGTTTACTGCCACAGTCTCACAGCTCCAGTGACCTGGGTTCGGTTCTGTTTACTGCCACAGTCTCACAGCTCCAGTGTCCCGGGTTCGGTTCTGTTTACTGCCACAGTCTCACAGCTCCTGTGACCCGGGTTCGGTTCTGTTTACTGCCACAGCCTCACAGCTCCAGTGACCTGGGTTCTGTTCTCTTTACTGCCACAGCCTCACAGCTCCAGTGACCCGGGTTCGGTTCTGTTTACTGCCACAGTCTCACAGCTCCAGTGACCTGGGTTCAGTTCTGTTTACTGCCACAGTCTCACAGCTCCAGTGTCCCGGGTTCGGTTCTCTTTACTGCCACAGTCTCACAGCTCCAGTGAGCTGGGTTCGGTTCTGTTTACTGCCACAGCTTCACAGCTCCAGTGTCCCGGGTTCGGTTCTGTTTACTGCCGCAGTCTCACAGCTCCAGTGACCCGGGTTCAGTTCTGTTTACTGCCACAGTCTCACAGCTCCAGTGTCCTGGGTTCGGTGCTGTTTACTGCCACAGTCTCACAGCTCCAGTGTCCTGTGTTCGGTTCTGTTTACTGCCACAGTCTCACGGCTCCAGTGTGCTGGGTTCGGTTCTGTTTACTGCCACAGTCTCACAGCTTCAGTGTCCCGGGTTCGATTCTGTTTACTGCCACAGTCTCACAGCTCCAGTGATCTGGGTTCTGTTCTGCGTACTGCCACAGCCTCACAGCTCCAGTGACCTGGGTTCGGTTCTGTTTACTGCCACAGTCTCACAGCTCCAGTGTCCCGGGTTCGGTTCTGTTTACTGCCACAGTCTCACAGCTCCAGTGACCTGGGTTCGGTTCTGTTTACTGCCACAGCCTCACAGCTCCAGTGACCTGGGTTCGGTTCTGTTTACTGCCACAGCCTCACAGCTCCAGTGACCCGGGTTCGGTTCTGTTTACTGCCACAGTCTCACAGCTCCAGTGACCCGGGTTCGGTTCCGTTTACTGCCACAGCTTCACAGCTCCAGTGTCCCGGGTTCGGTTCTGTTCACTGCCACAGTCTCACAGCTCCAGTGACCCGGGTTCAGTTCTGTTTACTGCCACAGTCTCACAGCTCCAGTGTCCTGGGTTCGGTTCTGTTTTTCTGCCACAGTCTCACGGCTCCAGTGTCCTGGGTTCGGTTCTGTTTACTGCCACAGTCTCACAGCTTCAGTGTCCTGGGTTCGGTTCTGTTTACTGCCACAGTCTCACAGCTCCAGTGACCCGGCTTCGGTTCTGTTTACTGCCACAGTCTCACAGCTCCAGTGACCTGGGTTCGGTTCTGTTTACTGCCACAGTCTCACAGCTCCAGTGACCTGGGTTCGGTTCTGTTTACTGCCACAGTCTCACAGCTCCAGTGACCTGGGTTCGGTTCTGTTTACTGCCACAGCCTCACAGCTCCAGTGACCTGGGTTCGGTTCTGTTTACTGCCACAGCCTCACAGCTCCAGTGACCCGGGTTCGGTTCTGTTTACTGCCACAGTCTCACAGCTCCAGTGACCCGGGTTCGGTTCCGTTTACTGCCACAGCTTCACAGCTCCAGTGTCCCGGGTTCGGTTCTGTTCACTGCCACAGTCTCACAGCTCCAGTGACCCGGGTTCAGTTCTGTTTACTGCCACAGTCTCACAGCTTCAGTGTCCTGGGTTCGGTTCTGTTTACAGCCACAGTCTCACAGCTTCAGTGTCCTGGGTTCGGTTCTGTTTACTGCCACAGTCTCACAGCTCCAGTGACCCGGGTTCTGTTCTGTTTACTGCCACAGTCTCACGGCTCCAGTGTCCCGGGTTCGGTTCTGTTTACTGCCACAGTCTCACAGCTCCAGTGACCTGGGTTCGGTTCTGTTTACTGCCACAGCCTCACAGCTCCAGTGACCTGGGTTCGGTTCTGTTTACTGCCACAGTCTCACAGCTCCAGTGACCCGGGTTCGGTTCTGTTTACTGCCACAGCCTCACAGCTCCATTGACCCGGGTTCGGTTCTGTTTACTGCCACAGTCTCACAGCTCCAGTGTCCTGGGTTCGGTTCTGTTTACTGCCAAAGTCTCACAGCTCCAGTGACCTGGGTTCGGTTCTGTTTACTGCCACAGTCTCACAGCTCCAGTGACCTGGGTTCGGTTCTGTTTACTGTCACAGTCTCACAGCTCCAGTGTCCCGGGTTCGGTTCTGTTTACTGCCACAGTCTCACAGCTCCAGTGTCCCGGGTTCGGTTCTGTTTACCTCCACAGTCTCACA
This sequence comes from Heterodontus francisci, assembly GCF_036365525.1. Taxonomy (NCBI): domain Eukaryota; kingdom Metazoa; phylum Chordata; class Chondrichthyes; order Heterodontiformes; family Heterodontidae; genus Heterodontus; species Heterodontus francisci. Next base: position 118,280 of record NW_027140672.1, read on the forward strand.
GCTCCAGTGACCTGGGTTCGGTTCTGTTTACTGTCACAGTCTCACAGCTCCAGTGTCCCGGGTTCGGTTCTGTTTACTGCCACAGTCTCACAGCTCCAGTGTCCCGGGTTCGGTTCTGTTTACTGCCACAGTCTCACAGCTCCAGTGACCCGGGTTCGGTTCTGTTTACTGCCACAGCCTCACAGCTCCAGTGACCTGGGTTCGGTTCTGTTTACTGCCACAGCCTCACAGCTCCAGTGACCTGTGTTCAGTTCTGTTTACTGCCACAGTCTCACAGCTCCAGTGACCCGGGTTCGGTTCTGTTTACTGCCACAGTCTCACAGCTCCAGTGTCCCGGGTTCGGTTCTGTTCACTGCCACAGTCTCACAGCTCCAGTGACCTGGGTTCGGTTCTGTTTACTGCCACAGTCTCACAGCTCCAGTGACCTGGGTTCGATTCTGTTTACTGCCACAGTCTCACAGCTCCAGTGTCCCGGGTTCGGTTCTATTCACTGCCACAGTCTCACAGCTCCAGTGACCTGGGTTCGGTTCTGTTTACTGCCACAGTCTCACAGCTCCAGTGACCTGGGTTCGGTTCTGTATACTGCCACAGTCTCACAGCTCCAGTGACCTGGGTTCGGTTCTGTTTACTGCCACAGTCTCACAGCTCCAGTGACCCGGGTTCGGTTCTGTTTACTGCCACAGTCTCACAGCTCCAGTGTCCCGGGTTCGGTTCTGTTTACTGCCACAGTCTCACGGCTCCAATGTCCTGGGTTCGGTTCTGTTTACTGCCACAGTCTCACGGCTCCAGTGTCCCGGGTTCGGTTCTGTTTACTGCCACAGTCTCACAGCTCCAGTGATCTGGGTTCTGTTCTGCGTACTGCCACAGCCTCACAGCTCCAGTGACCTGGGTTCGGTTCTGTTTACTGCCACAGTCTCACAGCTCCAGTGACCCGGGTTCGGTTCTGTTTACTGCCACAGCCTCACAGCTCCAGTGACCCGGGTTCGGTTCTGTTTACTGCCACAGTCACACAGCTCCAGTGTCCTGGGTTCGGTTCTGTTTACTGCCACAGTCTCACAGCTCCAGTGACCCGGGTTCGGTTCTGTTTACTGCCACAGTCTCACGGCTCCAGTGTCCCGGGTTCGGTTCTGTTTACTGCCACAGTCTCACAGCTCCAGTGACCTGGGTTCGGTTCTGTTTACTGCCACAGCCTCACAGCTCCAGTGACCTGGGTTCGGTTCTGTTTACGGCCACAGTCTCACAGCTCCAGTGACCCGGGTTCGGTTCTGTTTACTGCCACAACCTCACAGCTCCATTGACCCGGCTTCGGATCTGTTCACTGCCACAGTCTCACAGCTCCAGTGTCCTGGGTTCGGTTCTGTTTACTGCCACAGTCTCACAGCTCCAGTGACCTGGGTTCGGTTCTGTTTACTGCCACAGTCTCACAGCTCCAGTGACCTGGGTTCGGTTCTGTTTACTGCCACAGCCTCACAGCTCCAGTGACCTGGGTTCGGTTCTGTTTACTGCCACAGCCTCACAGCTCCAGTGACCCGGGTTCGGTTCTGTTTACTGCCACAGTCTCACAGCTCCAGTGACCCGGGTTCGGTTCCGTTTACTGCCACAGCTTCACAGCTCCAGTGTCCCGGGTTCGGTTCTGTTCACTGCCACAGTCTCACAGCTCCAGTGACCCGGGTTCAGTTCTGTTTACTGCCACAGTCTCACAGCTCCAGTGTCCTGGGTTCGGTTCTGTTAACTGCCACAGTCTCACAGCTTCAGTGTCCTGGGTTCGGTTCTGTTTACTGCCACAGTCTCACAGCTCCAGTGACCCGGGTTCTGTTCTGTTTACTGCCACAGTCTCACGGCTCCAGTGTCCCGGGTTCGGTTCTGTTTACTGCCACAGTCTCACAGCTCCAGTGACCTGGTTTCGGTTCTGTTTACTGCCACAGCCTCACAGCTCCAGTGTCCCGGGTTCGGTTCTGTTCACTGCCACAGTCTCACAGCTCCAGTGACCTGGGTTCGGTTCTGTTTTTCTGCCACAGTCTCACGGCTCCAGTGTCCTGGGTTCGGTTCTGTTTACTGCCACAGTCTCACAGCTTCAGTGTCCTGGGTTCGGTTCTGTTTACTGCCGCAGTCTCACAGCTCCAGTGACCCGGGTTCTGTTCTGTTTACTGCCACAGTCTCACGGCTCCAGTGTCCCGGGTTCGGTTCTGTTTACTGCCACAGTCTCACAGCTCCAGTGACCTGGGTTCGGTTCTGTTTACTGCCACAGCCTCACAGCTCCAGTGACCTGGGTTCGGTTCTGTTTACTGCCACAGTCTCACAGCTCCAGTGTCCTGGGTTCGGTTCTGTTTACTGCCACAGTCTCACAGCTCCAGTGACCCGGGTTCGGTTCTGTTTACTGCCACAGCCTCACAGCTCCATTGACCCGGGTTCGGTTCTGTTTACTGCCACAGTCTCACAGCTCCAGTGTCCTGGGTTCGGTTCTGTTTACTGCCAAAGTCTCACAGCTCCAGTGACCTGGGTTCGGTTCTGTTTACTGCCACAGTCTCACAGCTCCAGTGACCTGGGTTCGGTTCTGTTTACTGTCACAGTCTCACAGCTTCAGTGTCCCGGGTTCGGTTCTGTTTACTGCCACAGTCTCACAGCTCCAGTGTCCCGGGTTCGGTTCTGTTTACCTCCACAGTCTCACAGCTCCAGTGACCTGGGTTCGGTTCTGTTTACTGTCACAGTCTCACAGCTCCAGTGTCCCGGGTTCGGTTCTGTTTACTGCCACAGTCTCACAGCTCCAGTGTCCCGGGTTCGGTTCTGTTTACTGCCACAGTCTCACAGCTCCAGTGACCCGGGTTCGGTTCTGTTTACTGCCACAGCCTCACAGCTCCAGTGACCTGGGTTCGGTTCTGTTTACTGCCACAGCCTCACAGCTCCAGTGACCTGTGTTCAGTTCTGTTTACTGCCACAGTCTCACAGCTCCAGTGACCCGGGTTCGGTTCTGTTTACTGCCACAGTCTCACAGCTCCAGTGTCCCGGGTTCGGTTCTGTTCACTGCCACAGTCTCACAGCTCCAGTGACCTGGGTTCGGTTCTGTTTACTGCCACAGTCTCACAGCTCCAGTGACCTGGGTTCGATTCTGTTTACTGCCACAGTCTCACAGCTCCAGTGTCCCGGGTTCGGTTCTATTCACTGCCACAGTCTCACAGCTCCAGTGACCTGGGTTCGGTTCTGTTTACTGCCACAGTCTCACAGCTCCAGTGACCTGGGTTCGGTTCTGTATACTGCCACAGTCTCACAGCTCCAGTGACCTGGGTTCGGTTCTGTTTACTGCCACAGTCTCACAGCTCCAGTGACCCGGGTTCGGTTCTGTTTACTGCCACAGTCTCACAGCTCCAGTGTCCCGGGTTCGGTTCTGTTTACTGCCACAGTCTCACGGCTCCAATGTCCTGGGTTCGGTTCTGTTTACTGCCACAGTCTCACGGCTCCAGTGTCCCGGGTTCGGTTCTGTTTACTGCCACAGTCTCACAGCTCCAGTGATCTGGGTTCTGTTCTGCGTACTGCCACAGCCTCACAGCTCCAGTGACCTGGGTTCGGTTCTGTTTACTGCCACAGTCTCACAGCTCCAGTGACCCGGGTTCGGTTCTGTTTACTGCCACAGCCTCACAGCTCCAGTGACCCGGGTTCGGTTCTGTTTACTGCCACAGTCACACAGCTCCAGTGTCCTGGGTTCGGTTCTGTTTACTGCCACAGTCTCACAGCTCCAGTGACCCGGGTTCGGTTCTGTTTACTGCCACAGTCTCACGGCTCCAGTGTCCCGGGTTCGGTTCTGTTTACTGCCACAGTCTCACAGCTCCAGTGACCTGGGTTCGGTTCTGTTTACTGCCACAGCCTCACAGCTCCAGTGACCTGGGTTCGGTTCTGTTTACTGCCACAGTCTCACAGCTCCAGTGACCCGGGTTCGGTTCTGTTTACTGCCACAGCCTCACAGCTCCATTGACCCGGCTTCGGTTCTGTTCACTGCCACAGTCTCACAGCTCCAGTGTCCTGGGTTCGGTTCTGTTTACTGCCACAGTCTCACAGCTCCAGTGACCCGGGTTCGGTTCTGTTTACTGCCACAGCCTCACAGCTCCATTGACCCGGGTTCGGTTCTGTTTACTGCCACAGTCTCACAGCTCCAGTGTCCTGGGTTCGGTTCTGTTTACTGCCACAGTCTCACAGCTCCAGTGACCTGGGTTCGGTTCTGTTTACTGCCACAGTCTCACAGCTCCAGTGACCCGGGTTCGGTTCTGTTTACTGCCACAGCCTCACAGCTCCAGTGACCTGGTTTCGGTTCTGTTTACTGCCACAGTCTCACAGCTCCAGTGACCTGGGTTCGGTTCTGTTTACTGTCACAGTCTCACAGCTCCAGTGTCCCGGGTTCGGTTCTGTTTACTGCCACAGTCTCACAGCTCCAGTGTCCCGGGTTCGGTTCTGTTTACTGCCACAGTCTCACAGCTCCAGTGACCTGGGTTCGGTTCTGTTTACTGTCACAGTCTCACAGCTCCAGTGTCCCGGGTTCGGTTCTGTTTACTGCCACAGTCTCACAGCTCCAGTGTCCCGGGTTCGGTTCTGTTTACTGCCACAGTCTCACAGCTCCAGTGACCCGGGTTCGGTTCTGTTTACTGCCACAGCCTCACAGCTCCAGTGACCTGGGTTCGGTTCTGTTTACTGCCACAGTCTCACAGCTCCAGTGACCCGGGTTCGGTTCTGTTTACTGCCACAGTCTCACAGCTCCAGTGTCCCGGGTTCGGTTCTGTTCACTGCCACAGTCTCACAGCTCCAGTGACCTGGGTTCGGTTCTGTTTACTGCCAGAGTCTCACAGCTCCAGTGACCTGGGTTCGGTTCTGTTTACTGCCACAGTCTCACAGCTCCAGTGTCCCGGGTTCGGTTCTGTTCACTGCCACAGTCTCACAGCTCCAGTGACCTGGGTTCGGTTCTGTTTACTGCCACCGTCTCACAGCTCCAGTGACCTGGGTTCGGTTCTGTTTAATGCCACAGTCTCACAGCTCCAGTGACCCGGGTACGGTTCTGTTTACTGCCACAGTCTCACAGCTCCAGTGACCCGGGTTCGCTTTTGTTTACTGCCACAGCCTCACAGCTCCAGTGACCCGGGTTCGGTTCTGTTTACTGCCACAGTCTCACAGCTCCAGTGTCCTGGGTTCGGTTCTGTTTACTGCCACAGTCTCACAGCTCCAGTGACCCGGGTTCGGTTCTGTTTACTGCCACAGTCTCACAGCTCCAGTGACCCGGGTTCGGTTCTGTTTACTGCCACAGTCTCACAGCTCCAGTGACCTGGGTTCGGTTCTTATCACTGCCACAGCCTCACAGCTCCAGTGACCTGGGTTCGGTTCTGTTTACTGCCTCAGTCTCACAGCTCCAGTGACCCGGGTTCGGTTCTGTTTACTGCCACAGTCTCACAGCTCCAGTGTCCCGGGTTCGGTTCTGTTCACTGCCACAGTCTCACAGCTCCAGTGACCTGGGTTCGGTTCTGTTTACTGCCACAGTCTCACAGCTCCAGTGACCTGGGTTCAGTTCTGTTCACTGCCACAGTCTCAAAGCTCCAGTGACCTGGGTTCGGTTCTGTTCACTGCCACAGTCTCACAGCTCCAGTGACCTGGGTTCGGTTCTGTTTACTGCCACAGTCTCACAGCTCCAGTGTCCCGGGTTCGGTTCTGTTTACTGCCACAGCCTCACAGCTCCAGTGACCTGGGTTCGGTTCTGTTTACTGCCACAGTCTCACAGCTCCAGTGTCCCGGGTTCGGTTCTGTTTACTGCCACAGTCTCACAGCTCCAGTGACCTGGGTTCGGTTCTGTGTACTGCAACAGTCTCACAGCTCCAGTGACCTGGGTTCGGTTCTGTTTACTGCCACAGTCTCACAGCTCCAGTGACCTGGGTTCGGTTCTGTTTACTGCCACAGTCTCACAGCTCCAGTGACCTGGGTTCGGTTCTGTTTCATGCCACAGTCTCACAGCTCCAGTGACCTGGGTTCGGTTCTGTTTACTGCCACTGTCGCACAGCTCCAGTGACCCGGGTTCGGTTCTGTTTACTGCCACAGTCTCACAGCTCCAGTGACCCGGGTTCGGTTCTGTTTACTGCCACAGTCTCACCGCTCCAGTGACCCGGGTTCGGTTCTGTTCACTGCCACAGTCTCACAGCTCCAGTGACCCTGGTTCGGTTCTGTTTACTGCCACAGTCTCACAGCTCCAGTGACCTGGGTTCGGTTCTGTTTACTGCCACAGTCTCACAGCTCCAGTGACCCGGGTTCGGTTCTGTTTACTGCCACAGTCTCACAGCTCCAGTGTCCCGGATTCGGTTCTGTTCACTGCCACAGTCTCACAGCTCCAGTGACCTGGGTTCGGTTCTGTTTACTGCCACAGTCTCACAGCTCCAGTGACCCGGGGTCGGTTCTGTTTACTGCCACAGTCTCACAGCTCCAGTGTCCCGGGTTCGGTTCTGTTTACTGCCACAGTCTCACAGCTGCAGTGACCCGGGTTCGGTTCTGTTTACTGCCACAGTCTCACAGCTCCAGTGTCCCGGGTTCGGTTCTGTTTACTGCCACAGTCTCACAGCTCCAGTGACCTGGGTTCGGTTCTGTTTACTGCCACAGTCTCACAGCTCCAGTGACCTGGGTTCGGTTCTGTTTACTGCCACAGTCTCACAGCTCCAGTGACCCGGGTTCGGTTCTGTTTGCTGCCACAGTCTCACAGCTCCAGTGACCTGGGTTCGGTTCTGTTTACTGCCACAGTCTCACAGCTCCAGTGACCTGGGTTCGGTTCTGTTTACTGCCACAGTCTCACAGCTCCAGTGACCTGGGTTCGGTTCTGTTTACTGTCACAGTCTCACAGCTCCAGTGTCCCGGGTTCGGTTCTGTTTACTGCCACAGTCTCACAGCTCCAGTGTCCCGGGTTCGGTTCTGTTTACTGCCACAGTCTCACAGCTCCAGTGACCTGGGTTCGGTTCTGTTTACTGTCACAGTCTCACAGCTCCAGTGTCCCGGGTTCGGTTCTGTTTACTGCCACAGTCTCACAGCTCCAGTGTCCCGGGTTCGGTTCTGTTTACTGCCACAGTCTCACAGCTCCAGTGACCCGGGTTCGGTTCTGTTTACTGCCACAGCCTCACAGCTCCAGTGACCTGGGTTCGGTTCTGTTTACTGCCACAGCCTCACAGCTCCAGTGACCTGGGTTCAGTTCTGTTTACTGCCACAGTCTCACAGCTCCAGTGACCCGGGTTCGGTTCTGTTTACTGCCACAGTCTCACAGCTCCAGTGTCCCGGGTGCGGTTCTGTTCACTGCCACAGTCTCACAGCTCCAGTGAACCGGGTTCGATTCTGTTTACTGCCACAGCCTCACAGCTCCAGTGACCCGGGTTCGGTTCTGTTTACTGACACAGTCTCACAGCTCCAGTGACCCGGGTTCGTTTCTGTTCACTGCCACAGTCTCACAGCTCCAGTGACCTGGGTTCGGTTCTGTTTACTGCCACAGTCTCACAGCTCCAGTGACCCGGGTTCGGTTCTGTTTACTGCCACAGTCTCACAGCTCCAGTGACCTGGGTTCGGTTCTGTTTACTGCCACAGTCTCACAGCTCCAGTGACCTGGGTTCGGTTCTGTTTACTGCCACAGTCTCACAGCTCCAGTGACCTGGGTTCGGTTCTGTTTACTGCCACAGTCTCACAGCTCCAGTGACCTGGGTTCGGTTCTGTTTACTGTCACAGTCTCACAGCTCCAGTGTCCCGGGTTCGGTTCTGTTTACTGCCACAGACTCACAGCTCCAGAGTCCCGGGTTCGGTTCTGTTTACTGCCACAGTCTCACAGCTCCAGTGACCTGGGTTCGGTTCTGTTTACTGTCACAGTCTCACAGCTCCAGTGTCCCGGGTTCGGTTCTGTTTACTGCCACAGTCTCACAGCTCCAGTGTCCCGGGTTCGGTTCTGTTTACTGCCACAGTCTCACAGCTCCAGTGACCTGGGTTCAGTTCTGTTTACTGCCACAGTCTCACAGCTCCAGTGACCCGGGTTCGGTTCTGTTTACTGCCACTGTCTCACAGCTCCAGTGTCCCGGGTTCGGTTCTGTTCACTGCCACAGTCTCACAGCTCCAGTGACCCGGGTTCGGTTCTGTTTACTGCCACAGCCTCACAGCTCCAGTGACCCGGGTTCGGTTCTGTTTACTGCCACAGTCTCACAGCTCCAGTGTCCCGGGTTCGGTTCTGTTCACTGCCACAGTCTCACAGCTCCAGTGACCTGGGTTCGGTTCTGTTTACTGCCACAGTCTCACAGCTCCAGTGACCCGGGTTCGGTTCTGTTTACTGCCACAGCCTCACAGCTCCAGTGACCCGGGTTCGGTTCTGTTTACTGTCACAGTCTCACAGCTCCAGTGTCCCGGGTTCGGTTCTGTTTACTGCCACAGTCTCACAGCTCCAGAGTCCCGGGTTCGGTTCTGTTTACTGCCACAGTCTCACAGCTCCAGTGACCTGGGTTCGGTTCTGTTTACTGTCACAGTCTCACAGCTCCAGTGTCCCGGGTTCGGTTCTGTTTACTGCCACAGTCTCACAGCTCCAGTGTCCCGGGTTCGGTTCTGTTTACTGCCACAGTCTCACAGCTCCAGTGACCCGGGTTCGGTTCTGTTTACTGCCACAGCCTCACAGCTCCAGTGACCTGGGTTCGGTTCTGTTTACTGCCACAGCCTCACAGCTCCAGTGACCTGGGTTCAGTTCTGTTTACTGCCACAGTCTCACAGCTCCAGTGACCCGGGTTCGGTTCTGTTTTCTGCCACAGTCTCACAGCTCCAGTGTCCCGGGTTCGGTTCTGTTCACTGCCACAGTCTCACAGCTCCAGTGACCCGGGTTCGGTTCTGTTTACTGCCACAGCCTCACAGCTCCAGTGACCCGGGTTCGGTTCTGTTTACTGCCACAGTCTCACAGCTCCAGTGTCCCGGGTTCGGTTCTGTTCACTGCCACAGTCTCACAGCTCCAGTGACCTAGGTTCGGTTCTGTTTACTGCCACAGTCTCACAGCTCCAGTGACCCGGGTTCGGTTCTGTTTACTGCCACAGCCTCACAGCTCCAGTGACCCGGGTTCGGTCCTGTTTACTGCCACAGTCACACAGCTCCAGTGTCCTGGGTTCGGTTCTGTTTACTGCCACAGTCTCACAGCTCCAGTGACCCGGGTTCGGTTCTGTTTACTGCCACAGTCTCACGGCTCCAGTGTCCCGGGTTCGGTTCTGTTTACTGCCACAGTCTCACAGCTCCAGTGACCTGGGTTCGGTTCTGTTTACTGCCACAGCCTCACAGCTCCAGTGACCTGGGTTCGGTTCTGTTTACTGTCACAGTCTCACAGCTCCAGTGTCCCGGGTTCGGTTCTGTTTACTGCCACAGTCTCACAGCTCCAGTGTCCCGGGTTCGGTTCTGTTTACTGCCACAGTCTCACAGCTCCAGTGACCCGGGTTCGGTTCTGTTTACTGCCACAGCCTCACAGCTCCAGTGACCTGGGTTCGGTTCTGTTTACTGCCACTGCCTCACAGCTCCAGTGACCTGGGTTCAGTTCTGTTTACTGCCACAGTCTCACAGCTCCAGTGACCCGGGTTCGGTTCTGTTTACTGCCACAGTCTCACAGCTCCAGTGTCCCGGGTTCGGTTCTGTTCACTGCCACAGTCTCACAGCTCCAGTGAACCGGGTTCGATTCTGTTTACTGCCACAGCCTCACAGCTCCAGTGACCCGGGTTCGGTTCTGTTTACTGACACAGTCTCACAGCTCCAGTGTCCCGGGTTCGGTTCTGTTCACTGCCACAGTCTCACAGCTCCAGTGACCTGGGTTCGGTTCTGTTTACTGCCACAGTCTCACAGCTCCAGTGACCCGGGTTCGGTTCTGTTTACTGCCACAGTCTCACAGCTCCAGTGACCTGGGTTCGGTTCTGTTTACTGCCACAGTCTCACAGCTCCAGTGACCTGGGTTCGGTTCTGTTTACTGCCACAGTCTCACAGCTCCAGTGACCTGGGTTCGGTTCTGTTTACTGCCACAGTCTCACAGCTCCAGTGACCTGGGTTCGGTTCTGTTTACTGTCACAGTCTCACAGCTCCAGTGTCCCGGGTTCGGTTCTGTTTACTGCCACAGTCTCACAGCTCCAGAGTCCCGGGTTCGGTTCTGTTTACTGCCACAGTCTCACAGCTCCAGTGACCTGGGTTCGGTTCTGTTTACTGTCACAGTCTCACAGCTCCAGTGTCCCGGGTTCGGTTCTGTTTACTGCCACAGTCTCACAGCTCCAGTGTCCCGGGTTCGGTTCTGTTTACTGCCACAGTCTCACAGCTCCAGTGACCTGGGTTCAGTTCTGTTTACTGCCACAGTCTCACAGCTCCAGTGACCCGGGTTCGGTTCTGTTTACTGCCACAGTCTCACAGCTCCAGTGTCCCGGGTTCGGTTCTGTTCACTGCCACAGTCTCACAGCTCCAGTGACCCGGGTTCGGTTCTGTTTACTGCCACAGCCTCACAGCTCCAGTGACCCGGGTTCGGTTCTGTTTACTGCCACAGTCTCACAGCTCCAGTGTCCCGGGTTCGGTTCTGTTCACTGCCACAGTCTCACAGCTCCAGTGACCTCGGTTCGGTTCTGTTTACTGCCACAGTCTCACAGCTCCAGTGACCCGGGTTCGGTTCTGTTTACTGCCACAGCCTCACAGCTCCAGTGACCCGGGTTCGGTTCTGTTTACTGTCACAGTCTCACAGCTCCAGTGTCCCGGGTTCGGTTCTGTTTACTGCCACAGTCTCACAGCTCCAGAGTCCCGGGTTCGGTTCTGTTTACTGCCACAGTCTCACAGCTCCAGTGACCTGGGTTCGGTTCTGTTTACTGTCACAGTCTCACAGCTCCAGTGTCCCGGGTTCGGTTCTGTTTACTGCCACAGTCTCACAGCTCCAGTGTCCCGGGTTCGGTTCTGTTTACTGCCACAGTCTCACAGCTCCAGTGACCCGGGTTCGGTTCTGTTTACTGCCACAGCCTCACAGCTCCAGTGACCTGGGTTCGGTTCTGTTTACTGCCACAGCCTCACAGCTCCAGTGACCTGGGTTCAGTTCTGTTTACTGCCACAGTCTCACAGCTCCAGTGACCCGGGTTCGGTTCTGTTTTCTGCCACAGTCTCACAGCTCCAGTGTCCCGGGTTCGGTTCTGTTCACTGCCACAGTCTCACAGCTCCAGTGACCCGGGTTCGGTTCTGTTTACTGCCACAGCCTCACAGCTCCAGTGACCCGGGTTCGGTTCTGTTTACTGCCACAGTCTCACAGCTCCAGTGTCCCGGGTTCGGTTCTGTTCACTGCCACAGTCTCACAGCTCCAGTGACCTGGGTTCGGTTCTGTTTACTGCCACAGTCTCACAGCTCCAGTGACCCGGGTTCGGTTCTGTTTACTGCCACAGCCTCACAGCTCCAGTGACCCGGGTTCGGTTCTGTTTACTGCCACAGTCACACAGCTCCAGTGTCCTGGGTTCGGTTCTGTTTACTGCCACAGTCTCACAGCTCCAGTGACCCGGGTTCGGTTCTGTTTACTGCCACAGTCTCACGGCTCCAGTGTCCCGGGTTCGGTTCTGTTTACTGCCACAGTCTCACAGCTCCAGTGACCTGGGTTCGGTTCTGTTTACTGCCACAGCCTCACAGCTCCAGTGACCTGGGTTCGGTTCTGTTTACTGCCACAGTCTCACAGCTCCAGTGACCCGGGTTCGGTTCTGTTTACTGCCACAGCCTCACAGCTCCATTGACCCGGGTTCGGTTCTGTTTACTGCCACAGTCTCACAGCTCCAGTGTCCTGGGTTCGGTTCTGTTTACTGCCACAGTCTCACAGCTCCAGTGACACGGGTTCGGTTCTGTTTACTGCCACAGCCTCACAGCTCCATTGACCCGGGTTCGGTTCTGTTTACTGCCACAGTCTCACAGCTCCAGTGTCCTGGGTTCGGTTCTGTTTACTGCCACAGTCTCACAGCTCCAGTGACCTGGGTTCGGTTCTGTTTACTGCCACAGTCTCACAGCTCCAGTGACCCGGGTTCGGTTCTGTTTACTGCCACAGCCTCACAGCTCCAGTGACCTGGGTTCGGTTCTGTTTACTGTCACAGTCTCACAGCTCCAGTGACCTGGGTTCGGTTCTGTTTACTGATACAGTCTCACAGCTCCAGTGACCTGGGTTCGGTTCTGTTTACTGCCACAGTCTCACAGCTCCAGTTTCCCGGGTTCGGTTCTATTCACTGCCACAGTCTCACAGCTCCAGTGACCTGGGTTCGGTTCTGTTTACTGCCAGAGTCTCACAGCTCCAGTGACCTGGGTTCGGTTCTGTTTACTGCCACAGTCTCACAGCTCCAGTGACCCGGGTTCGGTTCTGTTCACTGCCACAGTCTCACAGCTCCAGTGACCTGGGTTCGGTTCTGTTTACTGCCACAGTCTCACAGCTCCAGTGACCCGGGTTCGCTTTTGTTTACTGCCACAGCCTCACAGCTCCAGTGACCCGGGTTCGGTTCTGTTAACTGCCACAGTCTCACAGCTCCAGTGTCCCGGGTTCGGTTCTGTTTACTGCCACAGTCTCACAGCTCCAGTGACCCGGGTTCGGTTCTGTTTACTGCCACAGTCTCACAGCTCCAGTGACCCGGGTTCGGTTCTGTTTACTGCCACAGTCTCACAGCTCCAGTGACCTGGGTTCGGTTCTGTTCACTGCCACAGCCTCACAGCTCCAGTGACCTGGGTTCGGTTCTGTTTACTGCCTCAGTCTCACAGCTCCAGTGATCCGGGTTCGGTTCTGTTTACTGCCACAGTCTCACAGCTCCAGTGTCCCGGGTTCGGTTCTGTTCACTGCCACAGTCTCACAGCTCCAGTGACCTCGGTTCGGTTCTGTTTACTGCCGCAGTCTCACAGCTCCACTGACCTGGGTTCAGTTCTGTTCACTGCCACAGTCTCAAAGCTCCAGTGACCTGGGTTCGGTTCTGTTCACTGCCACAGTCTCACAGCTCCAGTGACCTGGGTTCGGTTCTGTTTACTGCCACAGTCTCACAGCTCCAGTGTCCCGGGTTCGGTTCTGTTTACTGCCACAGCCTCACAGCTCCAGTGACCTGGGTTCGGTTCTGTTTACTGCCACAGTCTCACAGCTCCAGTGTCCCGGGTTCGGTTCTGTTTACTGCCACAGTCTCACAGCTCCAGTGACCTGGGTTCGGTTCTGTGTACTGCCACAGTCTCACAGCTCCAGTGACCTGGGTTCGGTTCTGTTTACTGCCACAGTCTCACAGCTCCAGTGACCTGGGTTCGGTTCTGTTTACTGCCACAGTCTCACAGCTCCAGTGACCTGGGTTCGGTTCTGTTTCATGCCACAGTCTCACAGCTCCAGTGACCTGGGTTCGGTTCTGTTTACTGCCACAGTCTCACAGCTCCAGTGACCCGGGTTCGGTTCTGTTTACTGCCACAGTCTCACAGCTCCAGTGACCCGGGTTCGGTTCTGTTTACTGCCACAGTCTCAGCGCTCCAGTGACCCGGGTTCGGTTCTGTTCACTGCCACAGTCTCACAGCTCCAGTGACCCTGGTTCGGTTCTGTTTACTGCCACAGTCTCACAGCTCCAGTGACCTGGGTTCGGTTCTGTTTACTGCCACAGTCTCACAGCTCCAGTGACCCGGGTTCGGTACTGTTTACTGCCACAGTCTCACAGCTCCAGTGTCCCGGGTTCGGTTCTGTTCACTGCCACAGTCTCACAGCTCCAGTGACCTGGGTTCGGTTCTGTTTACTGCCACAGTCTCACAGCTCCAGTGACCCGGGTTCGGTTCTGTTTACTGCCACAGTCTCACAGCTCCAGTGTCCCGGGTTCGGTTCTGTTTCATGCCACAGTCTCACAGCTCCAGTGACCTGAGTTCGGTTCTGTTTACTGCCACAGTCTCACAGCTCCAGTGACCCGGGTTCGGTTCTGTTTACTGCCACAGTCTCACAGCTCCAGTGACCCGGGTTCGGTTCTGTTTACTGCCACAGTCTCACCGCTCCAGTGACCCGGGTTCGGTTCTGTTCACTGCCACAGTCTCACAGCTCCAGTGACCCTGGTTCGGTTCTGTTTACTGCCACAGTCTCACAGCTCCAGTGACCTGGGTTCGGTTCTGTTTACTGCCACAGTCTCACAGCTCCAGTGACCCGGGTTCGGTACTGTTTACTGCCACAGTCTCACAGCTCCAGTGTCCCGGGTTTGGTTCTGTTCACTGCCACAGTCTCACAGCTCCAGTGACCTGGGTTCGGTTCTGTTTACTGCCACAGTCTCACAGCTCCAGTGACCCGGGTTCGGTTCTGTTTACTGCCACAGTCTCACAGCTCCAGTGTCCCGGGTTCGGTTCTGTTTACTGCCACAGTCTCACAGCTGCAGTGACCCGGGTTCGTTTCTGTTTACTGCCACAGTCTCACAGCTCCAGTGTCCCGGGTTCGGTTCTGTTTACTGCCAGTCTCACAGCTCCAGTGACCTGGGTTCGGTTCTGTTTACTGCCACAGTCTCACAGCTCCAGTGACCTGGGTTCGGTTCTGTTTACTGCCACAGTCTCACAGCTCCAGTGACCTGGGTTCGGTTCTGTTCACTGCCACAGTCTCACAGCTCCAGTGACCTGGGTACAGTTCTGTTAACTGCCACAGTCTCACAGCTCCAGTGATCCGGGTTCGCTTTTGTTTACTGCCACAGCCTCACAGCTCCAGTGACCCGGGTTCGGTTCTGTTTACTGCCACAGTCTCACAGCTCCAGTGTCCTGGGTTCGGTTCTGTTTACTGCCACAGTCTCACAGCTCCAGTGACCCGGGTTCGGTTCTGTTTACTGCCACAGTCTCACAGCTCCAGTGACCCGGGTTCGGTTCTGTTTACTGCCACAGTCTCACAGCTCCAGTGACCTGGGTTCGGTTCTGTTCACTGCCACAGCCTCACAGCTCCAGTGACCTGGGTTCGGTTCTGTTTACTGCCTCAGTCTCACAGCTCCAGTGACCCGGGTTCGGTTCTGTTTACTGCCACAGTCTCACAGCTCCAGTGTCCCGGGTTCGGTTCTGTTCACTGCCACAGTCTCACAGCTCCAGTGACCTGGGTTCGGTTCTGTTTACTGCCACAGTCTCACAGCTCCAGTGACCTGGGTTCGGTTCTGTTCACTGCCACAGTCTCACAGCTCCAGTGACCTGGGTTCGGTTCTGTTTACTGCCACAGTCTCACAGCTCCAGTGTCCCGGGTTCGGTTCTGTTTACTGCCACAGCCTCACAGCTCCAGTGACCTGGGTTCGGTTCTGTTTACTGCCACAGTCTCACAGCTCCAGTGTCCCGGGTTCGGTTCTGTTTACTGCCACAGTCTCACAGCTCCAGTGACCTGGGTTCGGTTCTGTGTACTGCCACAGTCTCACAGCTCCAGTGACCTGGGTTCGGTTCTGTTTACTGCCACAGTCTCACAGCTCCAGTGACCTGGGTTCGGTTCTGTTTACTGCCACAGTCTCACAGCTCCAGTGACCTGGGTTCGGTTCTGTTTCATGCCACAGTCTCACAGCTCCAGTGACCTGGGTTCGGTTCTGTTTACTGCCACAGTCTCACAGCTCCAGTGACCCGGGTTCGGTTCTGTTTACTGCCACAGTCTCACAGCTCCAGTGACCCGGGTTCGGTTCTGTTTACTGCCACAGTCTCACCGCTCCAGTGACCCGGGTTCGGTTCTGTTCACTGCCACAGTCTCACAGCTCCAGTGACCCTGGTTCGGTTCTGTTTACTGCCACAGTCTCACAGCTCCAGTGACCTCGGTTCGGTTCTGTTTACTGCCACAGTCTCACAGCTCCAGTGACCCGGGTTCGGTACTGTTTACTGCCACAGTCTCACAGCTCCAGTGTCCCGGGTTCGGTTCTGTTCACTGCCACAGTCTCACAGCTCCAGTGACCTGGGTTCGGTTCTGTTTACTGCCACAGTCTCACAGCTCCAGTGACCCGGGTTCGGTTCTGTTTACTGCCACAGTCTCACAGCTCCAGTGTCCCGGGTTCGGTTCTGTTTACTGCCACAGTCTTACAGCTGCAGTGACCCGGGTTCGGTTCTGTTTACTGCCACAGTCTCACAGCTCCAGTGTCCCGGGTTCGGTTCTGTTTACTGCCACAGTCTCACAGCTCCAGTGACCTGGGTTCGGTTCTGTTTACTGCCACAGTCTCACAGCTCCAGTGACCTGGGTTTGGTTCTGTTGACTGCCACAGTCTCACAGCTCCAGTGACCTGGGTTCGGTTCTGTTTACTGCCACAGTCTCACAGCTCCAGTGACCTGGGTTCGGTTCTGTTTACTGCCACAGTCTCACAGCTCCAGTGACCTGGGTTCGGTTCTGTTTACTGCCACAGTCTCACAGCTCCAGTGACCTGGGTTCGGTTCTGTTTACTGTCACAGTCTCACAGCTCCAGTGTCCCGGGTTCGGTTCTGTTTACTGCCACAGTCTCACAGCTCCAGTGTCCCGGGTTCGGTTCTGTTTACTGCCACAGTCTCACAGCTCCAGTGACCTGGGTTCGGTTCTGTTTACTGTCACAGTCTCACAGCTCCAGTGTCCCGGGTTCGGTTCTGTTTACTGCCACAGTCTCACAGCTCCAGTGTCCCGGGTTCGGTTCTGTTTACTGCCACAGTCTCACAGCTCCAGTGACCTGGGTTCGGTTCTGTTTACTGCCACAGCCTCACAGCTCCAGTGACCTGGGTTCAGTTCTGTTTACTGCCACAGTCTCACAGCTCCAGTGACCCGGGTTCGGTTCTGTTTACTGCCACAGTCTCACAGCTCCAGTGTCCCGCGTTCGGTTCTGTTCACTGCCACAGTCTCACAGCTCCAGTGACCTGGGTTCGGTTCTGTTTACTGCCACAGTCTCACAGCTCCAGTGACCTGGGTTCGGTTCTGTTTACTGCCACAGTCTCACAGCTCCAGTGTCCCGGGTTCGGTTCTGTTCACTGCCACAGTCTCACAGCTCCAGTGACCTGGGTTCGGTTCTGTTTACTGCCACAGTCTCACAGCTCCAGTGACCTGGGTTCGGTTCTGTATACTGCCACAGTCTCACAGCTCCAGTGACCTGGGTTCGGTTCTGTTTACTGCCACAGTCTCACAGCTTCAGTGACCCGGGTTCGGTTCTGTTTACTGCCACAGTCTCACAGCTCCAGTGTCCCGGGTTCGGTTCTGTTTACTGTCACAGTCTCACGGCTCCAGTGTCCTGGGTTCGGTTCTGTTTACTGCCACAGTCTCACAGCTCCAGTGACCTGGGTTCGGTTCTGTTTACTGCCACAGTCTCACAGCTCCAGTGACCTGGGTTCGGTTCTGTTTACTGCCACAGTCTCATAGCTCCAGTGACCTGGGTTCGGTACTGTTTACTGCCACAGTCTCACAGCTCCAGTGACCTGGGTTCGGTTCTGTTTACTGTCACAGTCTCACAGCTCCAGTGTCCCGGGTTCGGTTCTGTTTACTGCCACAGTCTCACAGCTCCAGTGTCCCGGGTTCGGTTCTGTTTACTGCCACAGTCTCACAGCTCCAGTGACCTGGGTTCGGTTCTGTTTACTGCCACAGTCTCACAGCTCCAGTGACCTGGGTTCGGTTCTGTTTACTGCCACAGTCTCACAGCTCCAGTGTCCCGGGTTCGGTTCTGTTCACTGCCACAGTCTCACAGCTCCAGTGACCTGGGTTCGGTTCTGTTTACTGCCACAGTCTCACAGCTCCAGTGACCTGGGTTCGGTTCTGTATACTGCCACAGTCTCACAGCTCCAGTGACCTGGGTTCGGTTCTGTTTACTGCCACAGTCTCACAGCTTCAGTGACCCGGGTTCGGTTCTGTTTACTGCCACAGTCTCACAGCTCCAGTGTCCCGGGTTCGGTTCTGTTTACTGTCACAGTCTCACGGCTCCAGTGTCCTGGGTTCGGTTCTGTTTACTGCCACAGTCTCACAGCTCCAGTGACCTGGGTTCGGTTCTGTTTACTGCCACAGTCTCACAGCTCCAGTGACCTGGGTTCGGTTCTGTTTACTGCCACAGTCTCATAGCTCCAGTGACCTGGGTTCGGTACTGTTTACTGCCACAGTCTCACAGCTCCAGTGACCTGGGTTCGGTTCTGTTTACTGTCACAGTCTCACAGCTCCAGTGTCCCGGGTTCGGTTCTGTTTACTGCCACAGTCTCACAGCTCCAGTGTCCCGGGTTCGGTTCTGTTTACTGCCACAGTCTCACAGCTCCAGTGACCTGGGTTCGGTTCTGTTTACTGTCACAGTCTCACAGCTCCAGTGTCCCGGGTTCGGTTCTGTTTACTGCCACAGTCTCACAGCTCCAGTGTCCCGGGTTCGGTTCTGTTTACTGCCACAGTCTCACAGCTCCAGTGACCCGGGTTCGGTTCTGTTTACTGCCACAGCCTCACAGCTCCAGTGACCTGGGTTCGGTTCTGTTTACTGCCACAGCCTCACAGCTCCAGTGACCTGGGTTCAGTTCTGTTTACTGCCACAGTCTCACAGCTCCAGTGACCCGGGTTCGGTTCTGTTTACTGCCACAGTCTCGCAGCTCCAGTGTCCCGGGTTCGGTTCTGTTCACTGCCACAGTCTCACAGCTCCAGTGACCTGGGTTCGGTTCTGTTTACTGCCACAGTCTCACAGCTCCAGTGACCTGGGTTCGGTTCTGTTTACTGCCACAGTCTAACAGCTCCAGTGTCCCGGGTTCGGTTCTGTTCACTGCCACAGTCTCACAGCTCCAGTGACCTGGGTTCGGTTCTGTTTACTGCCACAGTCTCACAGCTCCAGTGACCTGGGTTCGGTTCTGTATACTGCCACAGTCTCACAGCTCCAGTGACCTGGGTTCGGTTCTGTTTACTGCCACAGTCTCACAGCTTCAGTGACCCGGGTTCGGTTCTGTTTACTGCCACAGTCTCACAGCTCCAGTGTCCCGGGTTCGGTTCTGTTTACTGCCACAGTCTCACGGCTCCAGTGTCCTGGGTTCGGTTCTGTTTACTGCCACAGTCTCACGGCTCCAGTGTCCCGTGTTCGGTTCTGTTTACTGCCACAGTCTCACAGCTCCAGTGATCTGGGTTCTGTTCTGCGTACTGCCACAGCCTCACAGCTCCAGTGACCTGGGTTCGGTTCTGTTTACTGCCACAGTCTCACAGCTCCAGTGACCCGGGTTCGGTTCTGTTTACTGCCACAGCCTCACAGCTCCAGTGACCCGGGTTCGGTTCTGTTTACTGCCACAGTCTCACAGCTCCAGTGTCCTGGGTTCGGTTCTGTTTACTGCCACAGTCTCACAGCTCCAGTGACCCGGGTTCGGTTCTGTTTACTGCCACAGTCTCACGGCTCCAGTGTCCCGGGTTCGGTTCTGTTCACTGCCACAGTCTCACAGCTCCAGTGACCTGGGTTCGGTTCTGTTTACTGCCACAGCCTCACAGCTCCAGTGACCTGGGTTCGGTTCTGTTTACTGCCACAGCCACACAGCTCCATTGACCCGGGTTCGGTTCTGTTTACTGCCACAGTCTCACAGCTCCAGTGACCCGGGTTCGGTTCTGTTTACTGCCACAGCCTCACAGCTCCATTGACCCGGGTTCGGTTCTGTTTACTGCCACAGTCTCACAGCTCCAGTGTCCTGGGTTCGGTTCTGTTTACTGCCACAGTCTCACAGCTCCAGTGACCTGGGTTCGGTTCTGTTTACTGCCACAGTCTCACAGCTCCAGTGACCCGGGTTCGGTTCTGTTTACTGCCACAGCCTCACAGCTCCATTGACCCGGGTTCGGTTCTGTTTACTGCCACAGTCTCACAGCTCCAGTGTCCTGGGTTCGGTTCTGTTTACTGCCACAGTCTCACAGCTCCAGTGACCCGGGTTCGGTTCTGTTTACTGCCACAGCCTCACAGCTCCATTGACCCGGGTTCGGTTCTGTTTACTGCCACAGTCTCACAGCTCCAGTGTCCTGGGTTCGGTTCTGTTTACTGCCACAGTCTCACAGCTCCAGTGACCTGGGTTCGGTTCTGTTTACTGCCACAGTCTCACAGCTCCAGTGACCCGGGTTCGGTTCTGTTTACTGCCACAGCCTCACAGCTCCAGTGACCTGGGTTCGGTTCTGTTTTCTGCCACAGTCTCACAGCTCCAGTGACCTGGGTTCGGATCTGTTTACTGTCACAGTCTCACAGCTCCAGTATCCCGGGTTCGGTTCTGTTTACTGCCACAGTCTCACAGCTCCAGTGTCCCGGGTTCGGTTCTGTTTACTGCCACAGTCTCACAGCTCCAGTGACCTGGGTTCGGTTCTGTTTACTGTCACAGTCTCACAGCTCCAGTGTCCCGGGTTCGGTTCTGTTTACTGCCACAGTCTCACAGCTCCAGTGTCCCGGGTTCGGTTCTGTTTACTGCCACAGTCTCACAGCTCCAGTGACCCGGGTTCGGTTCTGTTTACTGCCACAGCCTCACAGCTCCAGTGACCTGGGTTCGGTTCTGTTTACTGCCACAGTCTCACAGCTCCAGTGACCCGGGTTCGGTTCTGTTTACTGCCACAGTCTCACAGCTCCAGTGTCTCGGGTTCGGTTCTGTTCACTGCCACAGTCTCACAGCTCCAGTGACCTGGGTTCGGTTCTGTTTACTGCCACAGTCTCACAGCTCCAGTGACATGGGTTCCGTTCTGTTTACTGTCACAGTCTCACAGCTCCAGTGTCCCGGGTTCGGTTCTGTTTACTGCCACAGTCTCACAGCTCCAGCGTCTCGGGTTCGGTTCTGTTTACTGCCACAGTCTCACAGCTCCAGTGACCTGGGTTCGGTTCTGTTTACTGTCACAGTCTCACAGCTCCAGTGTCCCGGGTTCGGTTCTGTTTACTGCCACAGTCTCACAGCTCCAGTGTCCCGGGTTCGGTTCTGTTTACTGCCACAGTCTCACAGCTCCAGTGACCCGGGTTCGGTTCTGTTTACTGCCACAGCCTCACAGCTCCAGTGACCTGGGTTCGGTTCTGTTTACTGCCACAGCCTCACAGCTCCAGTGACCTGGGTTCAGTTCTGTTTACTGCCACAGTCTCACAGCTCCAGTGACCCGGGTTCGGTTCTGTTTACTGCCACAGTCTCACAGCTCCAGTGTCCCGCGTTCGGTTCTGTTCACTGCCACAGTCTCACAGCTCCAGTGACCTGGGTTCGGTTCTGTTTACTGCCACAGTCTCACAGCTCCAGTGACCTGGGTTCGGTTCTGTTTACTGCCACAGTCTCACAGCTCCAGTGTCCCGGGTTCTGTTCTGTTCACTGCCACAGTCTCACAGCTCCAGTGACCTGGGTTCGGTTCTGTTTACTGCCACAGTCTCACAGCTCCAGTGACCTGGGTTCGGTTCTGTATACTGCCACAGTCTCACAGCTCCAGTGACCTGGGTTCGGTTCTGTTTACTGCCACAGTCTCACAGCTCCAGTGACCTGGGTTCGGTTCTGTTTACTGCCACAGTCTCACAGCTCCAGTGACCTGGGTTCGGTTCTGTTTACTGTCACAGTCTCACAGCTCCAGTGTCCCGGGTTCGGTTCTGTTTACTGCCACAGTCTCACAGCTCCAGTGTCCCGGGTTCGGTTCTGTTTACTGCCACAGTCTCACAGCTCCAGTGACCTGGGTTCGGTTCTGTTTACTGTCACAGTCTCACAGCTCCAGTGTCCCGGGTTCGGTTCTGTTTACTGCCACAGTCTCACAGCTCCAGTGTCCCGTGTTCGGTTCTGTTTACTGCCACAGTCTCACAGCTCCAGTGACCCGGGTTCGGTTCTGTTTACTGCCACAGCCTCACAGCTCCAGTGACCTGGGTTCGGTTCTGTTTACTGCCACAGCCTCACAGCTCCAGTGACCTGGGTTCAGTTCTGTTTACTGCCACAGTCTCACAGCTCCAGTGACCCGGGTTCGGTTCTGTTTACTGCCACAGTCTCACAGCTCCAGTGTCCCGCGTTCGGTTCTGTTCACTGCCACAGTCTCACAGCTCCAGTGACCTGGGTTCGGTTCTGTTTACTGCCACAGTCTCACAGCTCCAGTGACCTGGGTTCGTTTCTGTTTACTGCCACAGTCTCACAGCTCCAGTGTCCCGGGTTCGGTTCTGTTCACTGCCACAGTCTCACAGCTCCAGTGACCCGGGTTCGGTTCTGTTTACTGCCACAGTCTCACAGCTCCAGTGACCTGGGTTCGGTTCTGTATACTGCCACAGTCTCACAGCTCCAGTGACCTGGGTTCGGTTCTGTTTACTGCCACAGTCTCACAGCTTCAGTGACCCGGGTTCGGTTCTGTTTACTGCCACAGTCTCGCAGCTCCAGTGTCCCGGGTTCGGTTCTGTTTACTGCCACAGTCTCACGGCTCCAGTGTCCTGGGTTCGGTTCTGTTTACTGCCACAGTCTCACAGCTCCAGTGACCTGGGTTCGGTTCTGTTTACTGCCACAGTCTCACAGCTCCAGTGACCTGGGTTCGGTTCTGTTTACTGCCACAGTCTCACAGCTCCAGTGACCTGGGTTCGGTACTGTTTACTGCCACAGTCTCACAGCTCCAGTGACCTGGGTTCGGTTCTGTTTACTGTCACAGTCTCACAGCTCCAGTGTCCCGGGTTCGGTTCTGTTTACTGCCACAGTCTCACAGCTCCAGTGTCCCGGGTTCGGTTCTGTTTACTGCCACAGTCTCACAGCTCCAGTGACCTGGGTTCGGTTCTGTTTACTGTCACAGTCTCACAGCTCCAGTGTCCCGGGTTCGGTTCTGTTTACTGCCACAGTCTCACAGCTCCAGTGTCCCGGGTTCGGTTCTGTTTACTGCCACAGTCTCACAGCTCCAGTGACCCGGGTTCGGTTCTGTTTACTGCCACAGCCTCACAGCTCCAGTGACCTGGGTTCGGTTCTGTTTACTGCCACAGCCTCACAGCTCCAGTGACCTGGGTTCAGTTCTGTTTACTGCCACAGTCTCACAGCTCCAGTGTCCCGGGTTCGGTTCTGTTTACTGCCACAGTCTCACAGCTCCAGTGTCCCCGGTTCGGTTCTGTTCACTGCCACAGTGTCACAGCTCCAGTGACCTGGGTTCGGTTCTGTTTACTGCCACAGTCTCACAGCTCCAGTGACCTGGGTTCGGTTCTGTTTACTGCCACAGTCTAACAGCTCCAGTGTCCCGGTTTCGGTTCTGTTCACTGCCACAGTCTCACAGCTCCAGTGACCTGGGTTCGGTTCTGTTTACTGCCACAGTCTCACAGCTCCAGTGACCTGGGTTCGGTTCTGTATACTGCCACAGTCTCACAGCTCCAGTGACCTGGGTTCGGTTCTGTTTACTGCCACAGTCTCACAGCTTCAGTGACCCGGGTTCGGTTCTGTTTACTGCCACAGTCTCACAGCTCCAGTGTCCCGGGTTCGGTTCTGTTTACTGCCACAGTCTCACGGCTCCAGTGTCCTGGGTTCGGTTCTGTTTACTGCCACAGTCTCACGGCTCCAGTGTCCCGGGTTCGGTTCTGTTTACTGCCACAGTCTCACAGCTCCAGTGATCTGGGTTCTGTTCTGCGTACTGCCACAGCCTCACAGCTCCAGTGACCTGGGTTCGGTTCTGTTTACTGCCACAGTCTCACAGCTCCAGTGACCCGGGTTCGGTTCTGTTTACTGCCACAGCCTCACAGCTCCAGTGACCCGGGTTCGGTTCTGTTTACTGCCACAGTCTCACAGCTCCAGTGTCCTGGGTTCGGTTCTGTTTACTGCCACAGTCTCACAGCTCCAGTGACCCGGGTTCGGTTCTGTTTACTGCCACAGTCTCACGGCTCCAGTGTCCCGGGTTCGGTTCTGTTCACTGCCACAGTCTCACAGCTCCAGTGACCTGGGTTCGGTTCTGTTTACTGCCACAGCCTCACAGCTCCAGTGACCTGGGTTCGGTTCTGTTTACTGCCACAGCCTCACAGCTCCATTGACCCGGGTTCGGTTCTGTTTACTGCCACAGTCTCACAGCTCCAGTGACCCGGGTTCGGTTCTGTTTACTGCCACAGCCTCACAGCTCCATTGACCCGGGTTCGGTTCTGTTTACTGCCACAGTCTCACAGCTCCAGTGTCCTGGGTTCGGTTCTGTTTACTGCCACAGTCTCACAGCTCCAGTGACCTGGGTTCGGTTCTGTTTACTGCCACAGTCTCACAGCTCCAGTGACCCGGGTTCGGTTCTGTTTACTGCCACAGCCTCACAGCTCCATTGACCCGGGTTCGGTTCTGTTTACTGCCACAGTCTCACAGCTCCAGTGTCCTGGGTTCGGTTCTGTTTACTGCCACAGTCTCACAGCTCCAGTGACCCGGGTTCTGTTCTGTTTACTGCCACAGCCTCACAGCTCCATTGACCCGGGTTCGGTTCTGTTTACTGCCACAGTCTCACAGCTCCAGTGTCCTGGGTTCGGTTCTGTTTACTGCCACAGTCTCACAGCTCCAGTGACCTGGGTTCGGTTCTGTTTACTGCCACAGTCTCACAGCTCCAGTGACCCGGGTTCGGTTCTGTTTACTGCCACAGCCTCACATCTCCAGTGACCTGGGTTCGGTTCTGTTTACTGCCACAGTCTCACAGCTCCAGTGACCTGGGTTCGGATCTGTTTACTGTCACAGTCTCACAGCTCCAGTATCCCGGGTTCGGTTCTGTTTACTGCCACAGTCTCACAGCTCCAGTGTCCCGGGTTCGGTTCTGTTTACTGCCACAGTCTCACAGCTCCAGTGACCTGGGTTCGGTTCTGTTTACTGTCACAGTCTCACAGCTCTTGTGTCCCGGGTTCGGTTCTGTTTACTGCCACAGTCTCACAGCTCCAGTGTCCCGGGTTCGGTTCTGTTTACTGCCACAGTCTCACAGCTCCAGTGACCCGGGTTCGGTTCTGTTTACTGCCACAGCCTCACAGCTCCAGTGACCTGGGTTCGGTTCTGTTTACTGCCACAGTCTCACAGCTCCAGTGACCCGGGTTCGGTTCTGTTTACTGCCACTGTCTCACAGCTCCAGTGTCCCGGGTTCGGTTCTGTTCACTGCCACAGTCTCACAGCTCCAGTGTCCCGGGTTCGGTTCTGTTTACTGCCACAGTCTCACAGCTCCAGTGACCTGGGTTCAGTTCTGTTTACTGCCACAGTCTCACAGCTCCAGTGTCCCGGGTTCGGTTCTGTTTACTGCCACAGCCTCACAGCTCCAGTGTCCCGGGTTCGGTTCTATTTACTGCCACAGTCTCACAGCTCCAGTGACCTGGGTTCGGTTCTGTTTACTGCCACAGTCTCACAGCTCCAGTGACCCGGGTTCGGTTCTGGGTACTGCCACAGTCTCACAGCTCCAGTGACCTGGGTTCGGTTCTGTTTGCTGCCACAGTCTCACAGCTCCAGTGTCCCGGGTTCTGTTCTGGGTGCTGCCTGTGTGGAGTTTGCAAGTTTTGCCTGTGACCATGTGGGTTTCTGCCGGGTGCTCTGGTTTCCTCCCACAGACAAAGACTTGCAGTTTGATTGATAAATTGGCCATTGTAAATGTCCCTAGTCTCGTTAGGTGGTTGGAGGATGGTGGGGATGTGGTAGGGAATATGGGATTAATGTCGGATATATAAATGGGTGGCTGTTGGTCAGCACAGACTCGATGGGCCAAAGGGTCTGTTTCAGTTCAGTATCTCTCTATGATTCTCTTTGTGTAAAGACTTTTCATCCATTTTACACAGACAGATATTTGTCTTCATTGTTAGGATGTGTCTGTCACTAGACCAGCAGATATTCTCCATCCCCAGTTGTCCATTGAGAAGGTGATGCTGGTCCATTACCTTGAACCTCTGCAGTCTGTGTGGTGAAGGTCATCTCACAATGGTGTTGGAGAAGGAGTTACAGCATTTTCACCCAGTCATGATGAAGGAAAGGTGATATATGTCCAACACAACAACAACTTGTATTTATATAGCACCATTAATGTCAGTACATGTTCCAAGGCCCACCTCTCCACCACTCCCCTCCCCCACTCCCCTCCCCAACACCCTACCCCACTCCCCTCCCCCACTCCCCTCCCCCACTCCCCTCCCCAACACCCCTACCCCACTCCCCTCCCCCACTCCACTCCCCCACTCCTCTCCCCCACTCCTCTCCCCCACTCTCCTCCCCCACTCCCCTCCCCAACACCCCTACCCCACTCCCCTCCCCCACTCCTCTCCCCCACTCCCCTCCCCAACACCCCTACCCCACTCCCCTCCCCCACTCCCCTCCACCACTCCCCTCCCCCACTCCCCTCCCCAACACCCCTACCCCACTCCCCTCCCCCACTCTCCTCCCCCACTCCCCTCCCCAACACCCCTACCCCACTCCCCTCCCCCACTCCTCTCCACCACTCCCCTCCCCCATTCCCCTCCCCAACACCCCTACCCCACTCCCATCCCCAACACCCCGACCCCACTCCCCCACTCTACTCCTCCCACTCCACTTCCCCACTGCGCAATATCACTCCCCTCCCCCACTCCCATCCCCAACACCCCTACCCCACTCCCCTCCCCCACTCCAATCCCCCATTCCCCTCCACCACTCCCCTACCCCACAGCCCTCCCCCGCTCCCCTCCCCCACACCCCTCCCCAAACTCCCTCCCTCACACCCCTCCCCCACTCCCCTACTCCACTCCCCTCCCCCATTCCCCTCCCCAACACCCCTCCCCCACTCCCCTATGTCAATCCCCTCCCCAGCTCCCCTTACCCACTCCCCTCCCCCACTCCCCTGCCCCACTCACAACCCTAACTCCCCTCCCCCACTCCCCTCGCCCTCACCTCCCCAACTCCCCTCACTAAGTCCTCCCTCTCACCTCCCCCACTCCCCTCCCTAAATCCCCTCCCTGACTCCCCTACCCCACTCACGTCACCAACTTCCCTCCCCCACTCCCCTCCCCCACTCATCTCCTCAACTCCCCCCAACAACTCCCTCCCACTCACCTCCCCCACTCCCCTCGCCAACACCCCTACCCCACTCACCTCCCCCACTCCCCTCCCCCACTCCACTTCCCCACATCACTATATCACTCCCCTCCCCCACTCCCATCCCCAACACCCCTACCCCACTCCCCTCCCCCACTCCACTCCCCCACTCCTCTCCCCCACTCCCCTCCCCAACACCCCTACCCCACTCCCCTCCCCCACTCCCCTCCACCACTCCCCTCCCCCACTCCCCTCCCCAACACCCCTACCCCACTCCCCTCCCCCACTCTCCTCCCCCACTCCCCTCCCCAACACCCCTACCCCACTCCCCTCCCCCACTCCTCTCCACCACTCCCCTCCCCCATTCCCCTCCCCAACACCCCTACCCCACTCCCATCCCCAACACCCCTACCCCACTCCCCCACTCTACTTCTCCCACTCCACTTCCCCACTGCGCAATATCACTCCCCTCCCCCACTCCCATCCCCAACACCCCTACCCCACTCCCCTCCCCCACTCCAATCCCCCATTCCCCTCCACCACTCCCCTACCCCACAGCCCTCCCCCGCTCCCCTCCCCCACACCCCTCCCCAAACTCCCTCCCTCACACCCCTCACCCACTCCCCTACTCCACTCCCCTCCCCCATTCCCCTCCCCAACACCCCTCCCCCACTCCCCTATGTCAATCCCCTCCCCAGCTCCCCTTACCCACTCCCCTCCCCCACTCCCCTGCCCCACTCACATCCCTAACTCCCCTCCCCCACTCCCCTCGCCCTCACCTCCCCAACTCCCCTCACTAAGTCCTCCCTCTCACCTCCCCCACTCCCCTCCCTAAATCCCCTCCCTGACTCCCCTACCCCACTCACGTCACCAACTTCCCTCCCCCACTCCCCTCCCCCACTCATCTCCCCAACTCCCCCCAACAACTCCCTCCCACTCACCTCCCCCACTCCCCTCCCCAACACCCCTACCCCACTCACCTCCCCCACTCCCCTCCCCCACTCCACTTCCCCACATCACTATATCACTCCCCTCCCCCACTCCCATCCCCAACACCCCTACCCCACTCCCCTCCCCCACTCACCTCCCCCACTCCAATCCCTCATTCCCCTCCCCCACTCCCTTCCCCAACACCCCTCCCGCACTCCCCACCCCCACTCCCCTGCACCATTCCCCTCCCCCACTCCCCTACCCCACTCCCCTCTCCAGCTCCCCTCCCCCACTCCCCTAAGTCAATCCCCTCCCCCACTCCCCTACACCACTCCCTTCCCCCACTCGCCTCCCAAACTTCCCTACTCCACTCCGCTCCCCAAACCCCCTCCCCTATTCCCCTACCCATATCCCCTCCCCAGCTCCCCTTACCCACTCCCCTCCCCCACTCCCCTGCCCCACTCACATCCCTAACTCCCCTCCCCCACTCCCCTCCCCCTCACCTCCCCAACTCCCCTCACTAAGTCCTCCCACTCACCTCCCCCACTCCCCTCCCTAAATCCCCTCCCTCACTCCCCTACCCCACTCACCTCACCAACTTCCCTCCCCCACTCCCCTCCCCCACTCATCTCCCCAACTCCCCACAACAACTCCCTCCCACTCACCTCCCCCACTCCCCTCCCTAACTCCCCTCCCCAACTCCCCGGCGCCACTCACCTCCCTAACTCCGCACGCCAAATCCCCTCCCCAACTCACCTTCCCAACTCCCTCCCACTCACCTGCATAACTCCCCTCCCCCACTCCCCACCCCCTCACCTCCACAACTCCACTCACTAACTCCCTCCCACTCACCTCCCCCACTCCCCTCCCTAACTCCCATCCCTCACTCCCCTCCCCCACATCTCCCCAACTCCCCCCAACAACTCCCTCCTACTCACCTCCCCCACTCCCCTCCCTAACTCCCCTCCCCAACTCCCCTTACCCACTCACCTGCCCAACTCCCCTATCCCACTCCAATCCACCGCTCACCCCCACTCTCCACCCCCACTCCCCTACCCCACTGCACTCCCCAGCTCCCATTTCCCACTCCCCGCCCCAACTCCCCTACCCCACTCCCCTCCCGCACTCCCCTATATCACACCCCTCCCCCACTCCACTACCCCACTCCCCTCACCAGATCCCTTCCCCCACTCCCCTCTGTCATTCTCCTCCCCCCTCCCCTACACCACTCCCATTCCCCACTCGCCTCCCAAACTTCAATACTCCACTCCGCTCCCCAAACCCACGCCCCCATTCCCCTATCCAAATCCCCTCCCCAGCACCCCTTACCCACTCCCCTCCCCCACTCCCCTACCCCAACTCCCCTCCCCCATTCACCTTCCCAACTCCCTCCCACTCACCTCCATAACTCCACTCACTAACTCCCTCCCACTCACCTCCCCCACTCCCCTCCCTAACTCCCCTCCCTCACGCCCCTACCCCTCTCAGATCACCAACTTCCCTCCCCCATTCCCCTCCCCCACTCATCTCCCCAACTCTCCCCACCAACTCCCTCCCACTCACCTCCCTCACTCCTCTCCCTAACTCCCCTCCCTCACTCCCCTGCCCAACTCCCTCCCACTCATGGTACCCACTCCCCTATCCCACTCCCCTCCCCGCTCACCCCCATTCTCCACCCCCACTCCCCACCCCACTGCGCTCCCCAGCTCCCCTTGCCCACTCCCCGCCCCAACTCCCCTACCCCACTCCCCTCCCCCACCAGCATATATCACACCCCTCCCCCACTCCCCGACACCACTCCCATCCCCCACTCGCCTCCCAAACTTCCCTACTCCACTCCGCTCCCCAAACACCCTCCCCCATTCCCCTACCCAAATCCCATCCCCAGCTCCCCTTACCCACTCCACTCCCCCACACCCCAACCCCACTCACATCCCTAACTCCGCAAGCCCACACCCCTCCACTACTCACCTCCCCAACTCCCCTCACCAACTCCCTCCCACTCACCTCCTTAACTCCCCTCCCTAACTCGCCTCCCCCACTCCCCTCCCCCTCACCTCCCCAACTCCCCTCACTAACTCCCTCCCACTCACCTCCCCCACTCCCCTCCCTAACTCCCCTCCCTCACCCCACTCCCCTCCCTAACTCCCCTCCCTCACTCCCCCACCCCACTTACCTCCCCAATCCCCCTCACCAACTCCCTCCCCCTCACCTCACCAACTCCCCTCACTAACTCCCTCTCACTCACCTCCCCCACTCCCCTCCTCTCCATTCCTCTCCACTCCCCTCCCACACTCGCCTCCCAAACTGCCCTCCTCCATTCCGCTCCCCAACCCCACTCTCCTACCCCACCCACCTCCCTAACTCCGCACCCCCACTCCCCTCCCCCACTCAACTCCCCAACTCCCCTCACTAACTCCCTCCCACTCACCTCCCTAACTCCCCTCCCTAACTCCCCTCCCCCACTCCCCTCCCCCCTCACCTCCCCTACTCCCCTCACTAACTCCCTCCCACTCAACTCCCCACTCCCCTCCCTAACTCCACTCCCTCACACCCCAACCCCACTCACTTCCCCAACTTCCCTCCCCCACTCATCTCCCCAAATCCCCCCACCAACTTCCTCCCACTCACCTCCCCCACTCCCCAATACCACTCCCCTCCCCCGCTCACTCCCACTCTCCACCCCCACTCCTCTACCCCACTGCGCTCCCCAGCTCCCCTTGCCCACTCCCCGCCCCAACTCCCCTACCCCACTCCCCTCCCCCACCCCCCTATATCACTCCCCTCCCCCACTCAGCTCCCCCACTCGCCTCCCAAACTTCCCTACTCCACTCCGCTCCCCCACCCCGTTCTCCAATACCCCTCCCCTTCCCCTATCCCACTCCTCTCCCCCAAACCCCTACTCCACACTCCTCCCTCATTCCCCTCCCCCAATCTCCTCCCCCACTCCCCTCCCCCAATCTCCTACCCACCTCCACTCCCCTCCCCCACTCCCCTCCCCTACTCCGCTCCCCAACACCCTCCCCCATTCTCCTACCCAAATCCCCTCCCCAAACTCTCCCCTCCACTCCACTCCCCCATGCCCCTCCCCCACTCCCCAACCCCACTCACCTCCCCATCTGCCCTCCCCCAAATCCCTCCCCCACTCCCCTCCCGCACTCACCTCCCCCACTCCCCTCCACACACCCACTCCCTTCCTCCACACTCCACTCCCACTCCCCTACCCCACTCCCCTCCACACACCCAATCCCCTGCACCACTCCCCACACCCACTCCCCTACCCCAGTCCTCTCTCCTTCTCTCCTCCCACAATCTCCTCCCCCACTTCCCTCCACCACTCCCACTCTCTACCCCTCTCCTCTCCCCCTCATCTCTCCTCCCCACTCCCCTTCCCAATCCCCTCCCCCACTCCCCTCCTCTCCACTCCTCTCCACTCCCCTCCCCCACTTGCCTCCCAAACTTCCCTCCTCCATTCCGCTCCCCAACCCCCCTCCCCATTCCCCTACCCCACTCCCCTCCCCAACTCCCCTCCCCAACCCCCCTCCACCACTACCCGACATCACACCCCTCCCCCACTCCCCTCCTCTCCACTCCTCTCCACTCCCCTCCCCCACTCGCCTCATAAACTTCCCTCCTCCATTCCGCTCCCCAACCCCCCTCCCCATTCCCCTACCCCACTCCCCTCCCCAACTCCCCTCCCCAACCCCCTCCACCACTACTCTACATCACACCCCTCCCCCACTCCCCAACCCCACTCCCGTCCCCAAATCTCCTCCTCCACTCCCCTCCCCTACTCCCCATACTCACACCCCTCCCCCACCCCCTACCCCACTCCATTTCCACTCCCCTTCCCTCTCCCCTTCCAACTCCCCTCCCCCACTCTCCTTCCCACTCCCCTCCCCCACTCCCCTTCCACTCCCCACCCGCACTCCCCTCCCCTACTCCCCTCCCCACATCCCCTCCCCCACTCCCCTCCTCCACACCATTTCCACTCCCCTCCCCCACATTCCTTCTACGCCCCTCCCCCACACCCCACCCACTCCCCTTCCAACTCCCCCCACCAACTCCCTCCCACTCACCTCCCCCACTCCCCTCCCTAACTCCCATCCCCCACTCCCCTCCCCAACTTCCCACACCCATTCCCCTGCCCAACTCCCTCCCACTCTCCACCCCCACATCCCTACCGCACTCCCCTCCCCAAACTCACTCCCCGACTCCCCTACACTACTGCGCTCCCCAGCTCCCCTTGCCCACTCCCCGCCCCAATTCCCCTACCCCACACCCCTCCACCACTCCCCTAAATCACTCCCCTCCCCCACTCCCCTCCCAAACTTCCTTACTCCACTCCGCTCCCCAACCCCCCTCCCCCATTCCCCTGCCCCACTCCCCTCCACCACTCTCCTACTCCACGCTCCTCCCCCACTCCCCTCCCCCACTCCCCTCCCCTCCCCAATCTCCTCCCCCACTCCCCTCCTCCACACCCCACACCCACTCCCCGACCCCACTCCCCTACACACACCCACTCCCTTCCTCCACACCCCTCACCAACTCCCCTACCCCACTCCCCCCACACACCCACGCCCCTGCACCACACCCCACCCCCACTCCACTTCTCCACACCCCACTCCCACTCCCCTACCCCAGTACCCTTCCCTTCTCTCCTCCCACACTCTCCTCCCCCACTTCCCTCCACCACTCCCACTCTCTACCCCTCTCCTCTCCCCCTCCTCTCTCCTCCCCACTCCCCTTCCCAATCCCCTCCCCAACTCCACGACCCCACTCTCCTCCTCTCCACTCCTCTCCTCTCCACTACTCCACTCCCCGCCCACACTGCCCTTCCACTCCCCTCCCCCACTCCCATTCCCACTCCCCTCCCTCACTCCCCTTCCCAAACCCCTACGCACTCCCCTCCCCCACTCTCCTTCGCATTCCCCTCCCCCACTCTCCTTCGCACTCCCCTCCCCCACTCTCCTTCCCACTTCGCTCCCCCACTTCCCCACTCCCCTCCCCCACTCCCCTTCCAACTCCCCTCCCCCACTCCCCTTCCCACACCCCTCCCCCACTCTCCTTCCCACTTCGCTCACCCACTCCCCTTCCACTCCCCTCCCCACTCGCCTCCCAAACTTCGCTCCTCCATTCCGCTCCCCAAACCCCCTCCCCATTCCCCTAACACACGACCCTCCCCAACTCCCCTGCCCCAACCACCCTCCACCACTACCCTACATCACTCCCCTCCCACACTCCTCAACCCCACTCCAGTCCCCAAAATCCCACCTCCACTCCCCTCCCCCACTCTCCTTCCCACTTTGCTCGCCCACTCCCCTTCCACTCCCCTCCCCCACTCCCCTCCCCCACTCTCCTTCCATTCCCCTCCCCCCCAATCCCCTTCCACTCACCTCCCCAAATCCCCTTCCACTCCCCTCCCCACTCCGCTTCCACTCCCCTCCCCCACTACCCTTTCCCAATCCCCTTCCACTCTGCTGTCCCACTCCCCTCACCCACTCTCCTTTCCACTTCGCTCCCCCAGTCCCCTCCCCACGCCCCTCCCACACTCCCCTTCCCCACTCCCCCACTCCCCTCCACCACCCCACTCCCCCACACCCCCTCCCCCACTCCCCCTCCTCCACTCCCATTCCCCCCTTCCACTCCCTCCCCACTCCGCTTCCACTCCCCTCCCCCACTACCCTTTTCCACTCCCTTTCCACTCCCCTCACCCACTCACCGTCCCCCACATCCCTCCTCCACTCCGCTCCCCTTCAACCCTCCCACACTCCCATCAAACACTTCCCTCCGCCACTCCCACTCGCTACCCCTCTCCTCCTTCCGCTCCCCTCCACCTTCCCCTCCCTTCCCCCACTCCCCTTCCACTCCCCTCTCCCACTCCCCTCCCCTTCCAACTCCCCTCAAACTCCCCTCCCACAGTCCTTCCAACTTTGCTCGCCCACTCCCCTTCCACTCCCCTCCCCCACTCCCCTCCCCCACTCCCCTTCCACTCCACTCCCCACTCCACTTCCACTCCCCTCCCCCACTCCCCTTCCACTCCACTCCCCCCCACTCCCCTTCCACTCACCTCCCCCACTCCCCTTCCACTCCCCTCCCCACTCCACTTCCACTCCCCTCCCCCACTCCCCTTCCACTCCACTCCCCCCCACTCCCCTTCCACTCACCTCCCCCACTCCACTTCCACTCCCCTCCCCCACTCCCCTTCCACTCCACTCCCCCCACTCCCCTTCCACTCACCTCCCCCACTCCCCTTCCACTCCCCTCCCCCACTCCCCTTCCACTCCACTCCCCCCACTCCCCTTCCACTCACCTCCCCCACTCCCCTTCCACTCCCCTCCCCACTCCACTTCCACTCCCCTCCCCCACTCCCCTTCCACTCCACTCCCCCCCACTCCCCTTCCACTCACCTCCCCCACTCCACTTCCACTCCCCTCCCCCACTCCCCTTCCACTCCACTCCCCCCCACTCCCCTTCCACTCACCTCCCCCACTCCCCTTCCACTCCCCTCCCCACTCCACTTCCACTCCCCTCCCCCACTCCCCTTCCACTCCACTCCCCCCCACTCCGCTTCCACTCCCCTCCCCCACTACCCTTTCCCACTCCCTTTCCACTCCCCTGCCCCACTCCCCTCACCCACTCACCGTCCCCTACATCCCTCCTCCACTCCGCTCCCCTTCAACACTCCCACACTCCCTTTACACACTTCCCTTCGCCACTCCCACTCGCTACCCCTCTCCTCCTTCCGCTCCCCTCCACCTTCCCCTCCCTCTCCCCTCCCTTCCCCCACTCCCCTTCCACTCCCCTCCCCTTCCAACTCCCCTCAAACTCCCCTCCCACAGTCCTTCCAACTTTGCTCGCCCACTCCACTTCCACTCCCCTCCCCCACTACCCTCCCCCACTCCCCTTCCACTCCCCTCCCCCACTCCCCTTCCACTCCCCTCCCCCACTCCCCTTCCAATCCCCTCCCCACTCCGCTTCCACTCCCCTCCCCCACTACCCTATCCCACTCCCTTTCCAATCCCCTGTCCCACTCCCCTCAGCCACTCACCCTCAGCCACTCACCGTCCCCCACATCCCTCCTCCACTCCGCTCCCCTTCAACCCTCCCACACTCCCTTCACACACTTCCCTTTGCCACTCCCACTCGCTACCCCTCTCCTCCCTCTGCTCCCCTCCACCTTCCGCTTACCACGCCCCTCTCCCACAGCCTCCCCATTCCCATCCTCTCCCCTCCACACTCCCCTTGCCATTCCCCTCTCTCACAGCCTCCTCTCCCCACCTCTTCCCTCCCCCACTACCCTTCCCACTCCAATCTCCCACAGCCTCCCCTCCCCCATTCCCCTCTCCCACAGCCTACCCGACTCCCCTCCTCTCCCCTCCACCACTCCTCTTCCCACTCTCCTCTCCCATCCCCTCCCCCCTAATCCCCTCCTGTCCCCTCCTCCCCTACTCTACCCTCCTCCCCTCCTCTCCCCTCCTCCACTCCCATTCCCACTCCCCTCTCCCACAGCCACCCCTACTCCCCTCCTCTACCCTCCTCCCCCCTCCTCCCCTACTCTACCCACCTACCCTCCTCTCCCCTACTCCACTCCCCTTCCCACTCCCCTCTCCCACTGCCACCCCTACTCCCGTCCTCTCCCCTCCCCCACTCCCCTTCCCAATCAATTCCCCCACTCCCCACCCGCACACCCCACCCCCAGACCCCTCCCCCAATCACCTTCCCAACCCCTCCCCCACCCCCTTCCCACTCCGATCCCCCACTTCCCTCCCCCTCTCCCATCTCCCAATCCCCTCCTGCATACCCCTCCACCACTCCCCTCCCGAACAGCCCGCCCCCACTCCCCTCCCCCACAAACCTTCCCAACCTCTCCAACACCCCCTTCCCACTCCCCTCCCCCACACCCCTCCCCCACTCACCTTCCCAACCCCGCCTCCACCCACTTCCCACACCCGTCCGCCACCCATCTCCCACTCCCACTCCCCTACCCCTGCCACTTCCCCACTCCCCTCTCTCACTCCCTCACTCCCCTCTCCCACTCTCCTTAACGCTCACCTACCCCCTCCCATCGCAATCCCCTCACCCTCACCCTTCCCCTTCCCCCCTCCCCTCCTCCTCTCCCCTACCTCCTCCCCTCCCACTACCCCTCCCACTCCCCCTCCCACTCGCCTCCCACTCCCCTTCCAGCCGCCTCCCACTGCACTCCCCCACTCCCCTCCCACTCCATTCCCCCACTCCCCTCCCACTCCACTCCCCCACTGCCCTCCCCCACTCCCATCCCGTCAGTATTAAAACATCAGGGGAACACACTCTCCTCACTTATACTCTTCACCTGGTAACATGTCCTTTGTATATTAAACCATCAGGGGAACACACTCTCCTCACTTATACTGTTCACCTGGTAACATGTCCTTTGTATATTAAACCATCAGGGGAACACACTCTCCTCACTTATACTGTTCACCTGGTAACATGTCCCGTGTGTATTAAACCATCAGGGGAACACACTCTCCTCACTAATACTGTTCACCTGGTAACATGCGCTGTGCATATTAAACCATCAGGGGAACACACTCTCCTCGCCTTCCTGTTCACCTGGTAACACTGTTCAACTGGTTACATGTCCCATCAGTATTAAACAATCAGGGGAACACACTCTCCTCACTTATACTGTTCGCCTGGTGACATGTCCTGTCAGTATTAAACCATCAGGTGAACACAATCTCCTCACTTATACTGTTCACCTTGTAACATGTCCCGTGTGTATTAAACAATCAGTGGAACACACCCTCCTCACTTATACTGTTCACCAGGTAACATGTCCCGTCAGTATTAAACAATCAGGGGAACACAATCTCCTCACTTATACTGTTCACCTTGTAACATGTCCCGTGTATATTAAACCATCAGTGGAACACACTCTCCTCACTTATACTGTTCACCTGGTAAAATGTCCCGTGTATATTAAACCATCAGGGGAACACACTCTCCTCACTTATACTGTTCACCTAGTGAAATGTCCCGCGTGCATTAAAAAATCAGGGGAACACAGTCTCCTCACTGAAACTGTTTGCCTGGTAACATGTCCCGTGTGTATTAAACAATCAGGGGAACACACTCTCCTCACTTATTCTGTTCGCCTTTTGACATGTCCCGTGTTTCTGAAACCATCAGGGGATCACAATCTCCTCACTTATTCTGTTCGCCTGGTAACATGTCCCGTGTGTATTAAACCATCAGGGGAACACACGCTCCTCACTTATACTGTTCACCTGGTAACATGCGCTGTGCATATTAAACCATCAGGGGAACACACTCTCCTCGCCTTCCTGTTCACCTGGTAACACTGTTCGCCTGGTTACATGTCCTGTCAGTATTAAACCATCAGGTGAACACAATCTCCTCACTTATACTGTTCACCTTGTAACATGTCCCGTGTGTATTAAACAATCAGGGGAACACACTCTCCTCACTTATACTGTTCACCTGGTAACATGTCCCGTGTATATTAAACCATCAGGGGAACACACTCTCCTCACTTATACTGTTCACCTGGTAACATGTCCCGTGAATATTAAACCATCAGGGGAAAGCACTCCCCTCACTTATACTGTTCTCCTGGTAACATGTCCCGTGTATATGAAACCATCAGGGGAACACACTCTCCTCACTTATACTGTTCACCTGGTAACATCTCCGGTGTGCATTAAATCAAACAGGGGAACACACTCTCCTCACTTATACCGTTCACCTGATAACATGTCCCGTGTGTATTAAACCATCAGTGGAACACCCTCTCCTCACTTATACTGTTCACCTGATAACATGTCCTGTGTGTATTAAACAATCAGCGGAACACACTCTCCTCACTTACACTGTTCACCTGGTAACATGTCCCGTGTGTATTAAACAATCAGGGGATCACACTCTCCTCACATATACTGTTCACCTGGTGACATGTCCCGTGTGTATTAAACCATCAGGGGAACACACTCTCCTCAATTATACTGTTCACCTGGTGACATGTCCCGTGTGTATTAAACAATCAGGGGATCACACTCTCCTCAATTATACTGTTCACCTGGTAACATGTCCCGTGTATATTTAACCATCAGGGGAACACACTCTCCTCACTTATATTGTTCACCTGGTAATATGTCCCGTGTATATTAAACAATCAGGGGAAAACACACTCCTCACTTATACAGTTCACCTGGTAACATGTCCCGTGTATATTAAACCATCAGGGGAAGACACTCTCCTCACTGATACTGTTCACCTGGTAACATCTCCCGTGTGCATTAAATCAAACAGGGGAACACACTCTCCTCACTTATACCGTTCACCTGATAACATGTCCCGTGAGTATTAAACCATCAGGGGAGAACACACTCCTCACTTATACTGTTCACCTGTTAACATGTCCAGTGCATATTAAACCATCAGGGGAAAACACTCTCCTCACTTATATTGTTCACCTGGTAATATGTCCCGTGTATATTAAACCTTCAGGGGAAAACACTCTCCTCACTTATATTGTTCACCTGGTAATATGTCCCGTGTATATTAAACAATCAGGGGAACACACTCTCCTCTCATATACTGTTCACCTGGTGAAATGTCCCGTGTGTATTAAACAATCAGGGGAACACACTCTCCTCACTTATAATGTTCACCTGGTGACATGTCCCGTGTGTATTAAACAATCAGGGGAACACACTCTCCTCAATTATACTGTTCACCTGCTGACATGTCCCGTGTATATTAAACCATCAAGGGAAAACACTCTCCTCACTTGTACTGTTCACCTGGTGACATGTCCCGTCAGTATTAAACAATCAGGGGAACACACTCTCCTCAATTATACTGTTCACCTGGTAACATGTCCCGTTCGTGTTAAACGATCAGGGGAACACACTCTCCTCTCATATACTGTTCACCTGGTGACATGTCCCGTGTGTATTAAACAATCAGGGGAACACACTCTCCTCACTTATACTGTTCACCTGGTAACATGTCCTGTGTGTATTAAACAATCAGGGGATCACACTCTCCTCAATTATACTGTTCACCTGGTAACATGTCCCGTGTATATTAAACCATCAGGGGAACACACTCTCCTCAATTATACTGTTCACCTGGTAACATGTCCCGTGTATATTAAACCATCAGGGGAACACACTCTCCTCACTTATACTGTTCACCTGGTAACATGTCCAGTGTGTATTAAACCATCAGGGGAAAGCACTCTCCTCAGTTATACTGTTCACCTGGTAACATGTCCCGTGTGCATTAAACCATGAGTGGAACACACTCTCCTCAATTCTACTCTTCACCTGGTGACATGTCCCGGGTATATTAAACCATCAGGGGAACACACTCTCCTCACTTATACTGTTCACCTGGTAACATGTCCCGTGTATATTAAACCAGCAGGGGAATACTCTCTCCTCACTTATACTGTTCACCTCGTCACATGTCCCGTCAGTATTAAACAATCAGGGGAACACACTCTCCTCACTTATACTGTTCACCTGGTAACATGTCCCGTGAATATTAAACCATCAGGGGAAAGCACTCTCCTCAGTTATACTGTTCACCTGGTAACATGTCCCGTGTGCATTAAACCATCAGTGGAACAGACTCCCCTCAATTCTACTCTTCACCTGGTGACATGTCCCGGGTATATTAAACAATCAGGGGAACACGCTCTCCTCACTTATACTGTTCACCTGGTAACATGTCCCGTGCGTGTTAAACCATCAGGGGAACACACTCTCCTCACTTATACTGTTCACCTGGTAACATGTCCCGTGAGTATTAAACAATCAGGGGAACACACTCTCCTCACTTGTACTGTTCACCTGGTAATATGTCCCGTGTATATTAAACAATCAGGGGAACACACACTCCTCACTTATACTGTTCACCTGGTAACATGTCCCGTGTATATTAAACCATCAGGGGAACACTCTCTCCTCACTTATACTGTTCACCTGGTAACATGTCCCGTGTGTATTAAACAATCATGGGAACACACTCTCCTCACTTATACTGTTCACCTGGTAACATGTCCCGTGCGTGTTAAACCATCAGGGGAACACACTCTCCTCACTTATACAGTTCACCTGGTAACATGTCCCGTGAGTATTAAACAATCAGGGGAACACACTCTCCTCACTTATACTGTTCACCTGGTCATATGTCCAGTGTATATTAAACAATCAGGGGAACACACTCTCCTCACTTGGTGAACTGTTGGTAACATGACCCGTGCGTGTTAAACCATCAGGGGAACACACTCTCCTCACTTATACTGTTCACCTGGTAGCATGTCCCGTGCGTGTTAAACGATCAGGGGAACACACTCTCCTCACTTATACTGTTCACCTGGGAACATGTCCCGTGCGTGTTAAACCATCAGGGGAACACACTCTCCTCACTTCTTCTGTTCATCTGGTAACATGTCCCGTGTATATTAAACCATCAGGGGAACACACTCTCCTCACTTATACTGTTCACCTGGTAACATGTCCCGTGTATATTAAACCATCAGGGGAAAACACTCTCCTCACTTATACTGTTCACCTGGTAACATGTCCTGTGTGTTTTCAACAATCAGGGGAACAAACTCTCCTCACTTATACTGTTCACCTGGTGACATGTCCCGTGTATATTAAACAATCAGGGGAACACACTCTCCTCACTTATACTGTTCATCTGGTAACATGTCCCGTGTGTATTAAACAATCAGGGGAACACACTCTCCTCACTTATACTTTTTAACCGGTGACATGTCCCGTGTGTATTAAACAATCAGGGCAACACACTCTCCTCACTTATACTGTTCACCTGGTGACATGTCCCGTGTGTATTAAACAATCAGGGGAACACACTCTCCTCACTTATACTGTTCACCTGGTGACATGTCCCGTGTGTATTAAACAATCAGGGAACAAACTCTCCTCACTTATACTGTTCATCTGGTAACATGTCCCGTCAGTATTAAACCATCAGGAGAACACACTCTCCTCACTTATACTGTTCACCTGGTAACATGTCCCGTCAGTATTAAACCATCAGGAGAACACACTCTCCTCACTTATACTTTTTAACCGGTGACATGTCCCGTGTGTATTAAACAATCAGGGGAACAAACTCTCCTCACTTATACTGTTCACCTGGTAACATGTCCTGTGCATATTAAATCTTCAGGGGAACACACCCTCCTCACTTATACTGTTCACCTGGTGACATGTCCCGTCAGTATTAAACCATCAGGGGAACACACTCTCCTCACTTATACTGTTAACCAGATAATATGTCCTGTGTGTATTAAACCATCAGGGGAACACACTCTCCTCACTTATACTGTTCACCTGGTAACATGTCCCGTGAGTATTGAACAATCAGGGGAACACACTCTCCTCACTTATACTGTTCACCTGGTAACATGTCCCGTGAATATTAAACCATCAGGGGAAAGCTGTCCCCTCACTTATACTGTTCTCCTGGTAACATGTCCCGTGTATATGAAACCATCAGGGGAACACACTCTCCTCACTTATACTGTTCATCTGGTAACATGTCCCGTGTGCATTAAACAAACAGGGGAACAGACTCTCCTCACTTATACTGCTCAAATGGTAACATGTCCTGTGTGCATATTAAACCATCAGGGGAACACACTCTCCTCACTCATACTGTTCACCTGGTGAAATGTCCCGTGTGTATTAATCAATCAAGGGAACAGACTCTCCTCACTTATACTGTTCGCCTGGTAACATGTCCCGTGTGTATTGAACAATCAGGGGAACACACTCTCCTCACTTATACTGTTCACCTGGTAACATGTCCTGTGCATATTAAATCTTCAGGGGAACACACCCTCCTCACTTATACTGTTCACCTGGTGACATGTCCCGTCAGTATTAAACCATCAGGGGAACACACTCTCCTCACTTATACTGTTCACCTGGTAACATGTCCCGTGAGTATTAAACAATCAGGGGAACACACTCTCCTCACTTATACTGTTAACCAGATAATATGTCCTGTGTATATTAAACCATCAGGGGAACACATTCTCCTCACTTATACTGTTCACCTGGTAACATGTCCTGTTTGTATTAAACAATCAGGGGAATACACTCTCCTCACTTATACTGTTCACCTGGTAACATGTCCCGTGTATATTAAACCATCAGGGGAACACACTCTCCTCACTTATACTGTTCACCTGGTAACATGTCCCGTGAATATTAAACCATCAGGGGAAAGCAGTCCCCTCACTTATACTGTTCTCCTGGTAACATGTCCGGTGTATATGAAACCATCAAGGGAACACACTCTCCTCACTTATACTGTTCATCTGGTAACATGTCCCGTGTGCATTAAACAAACAGGGGAACAGACTCTCCTCACTTATACTGCTCAAATGGTAACATGTCCTGTGTGCATATTAAACCATCAGGGGAACACACTCTCCTCACTTATACTGTTCACCTGGTGAAATGTCCCGTGTGTATTAAACAATCAGGGGAACAGACTCTCCTCACTTATACTGTTCGCCTGGTAACATGTCCCGTGTGTATTGAACAATCAGGGGAACACACTCTCCTCACTTATACTGTTCAAATGGTAATATGCCCTGTGTGTATTAAACCATCAGGGGAACACACTCTCCTCACTTATACTGTTCACCTGGTAACATGTCCCGTGTATATTAAACAATCAGGGGAACACACTCTCCTCACTTATACTGTTCACCTGGTGAAATGTCCCGTGTGTATAAAACAATCAGGGGAACAGACTCTCCTCACTTATACTGTTCACCTGGTAACATGTCCCGTGAAAATTAAACAATCAGGGGAACACACTCTCCTCACTTATACTGTTCACCTGGGAACATGTCCCGTGCGTGTTAAACCATCAGGGGAACACACTCTCCTCACTTCTTCTGTTCATCTGGTAACATGTCCCGTGTATATTAAACCATCAGGGGAACACACTCTCCTCACTTATACTGTTCACCTGGTAACATGTCCCGTGAATATTAAACCATCAGGGGAAAGCACTCTCCTCAGTTATACTGTTCACCTGGTAACATGTCCCGTGTGCATTAAACCATCAGTGGAACAGACTCCCCTCAATTCTACTCTTCACCTGGTGACATGTCCCGGGTATATTAAACAATCAGGGGAACACGCTCTCCTCACTTATACTGTTCACCTGGTAACATGTC
Organism: Heterodontus francisci; assembly: GCF_036365525.1. NCBI lineage: Eukaryota > Metazoa > Chordata > Chondrichthyes > Heterodontiformes > Heterodontidae > Heterodontus > Heterodontus francisci. Next base: position 161,262 of record NW_027140672.1, read on the forward strand.
CCGTGCGTGTTAAACCATCAGGGGAACACACTCTCCTCACTTATACTGTTCACCTGGTAACATGTCCCGTGAGTATTAAACAATCAGGGGAACACACTCTCCTCACTTGTACTGTTCACCTGGTAATATGTCCCGTGTATATTAAACAATCAGGGGAACACACACTCCTCACTTATACTGTTCACCTGGTAACATGTCCCGTGTATATTAAACCATCAGGGGAACACTCTCTCCTCACTTATACTGTTCACCTGGTAACATGTCATGTGTGTATTAAACAATCATGGGAACACACTCTCCTCACTTATACTGTTCACCTGGTAACATGTCCCGTGCGTGTTAAACCATCAGGGGAACACACTCTCCTCACTTATACAGTTCACCTGGTAACATGTCCCGTGAGTATTAAACAATCAGGGGAACACACTCTCCTCACTTATACTGTTCACCTGGTCATATGTCCAGTGTATATTAAACAATCAGGGGAACACACTCTCCTCACTTGGTGAACTGTTGGTAACATGACCCGTGCGTGTTAAACCATCAGGGGAACACACTCTCCTCACTTATACTGTTCACCTGGTAGCATGTCCCGTGCGTGTTAAACGATCAGGGGAACACACTCTCCTCACTTATACTGTTCACCTGGGAACATGTCCCGTGCGTGTTAAACCATCAGGGGAACACACTCTCCTCACTTCTTCTGTTCATCTGGTAACATGTCCCGTGTATATTAAACCATCAGGGGAACACACTCTCCTCACTTATACTGTTCACCTGGTAACATGTCCCGTGTATATTAAACCATCAGGGGAAAACACTCTCCTCACTTATACTGTTCACCTGGTAACATGTCCTGTGTGTTTTCAACAATCAGGGGAACAAACTCTCCTCACTTATACTGTTCACCTGGTGACATGTCCCGTGTATATTAAACAATCAGGGGAACACACTCTCCTCACTTATACTGTTCATCTGGTAACATGTCCCGTGTGTATTAAACAATCAGGGGAACACACTCTCCTCACTTATACTTTTTAACCGGTGACATGTCCCGTGTGTATTAAACAATCAGGGCAACACACTCTCCTCACTTATACTGTTCACCTGGTGACATGTCCCGTGTGTATTAAACAATCAGGGGAACACACTCTCCTCACTTATACTGTTCACCTGGTGACATGTCCCGTGTGTATTAAACAATCAGGGAACAAACTCTCCTCACTTATACTGTTCATCTGGTAACATGTCCCGTCAGTATTAAACCATCAGGAGAACACACTCTCCTCACTTATACTGTTCACCTGGTAACATGTCCCGTCAGTATTAAACCATCAGGAGAACACACTCTCCTCACTTATACTTTTTAACCGGTGACATGTCCCGTGTGTATTAAACAATCAGGGGAACAAACTCTCCTCACTTATACTGTTCACCTGGTAACATGTCCTGTGCATATTAAATCTTCAGGGGAACACACCCTCCTCACTTATACTGTTCACCTGGTGACATGTCCCGTCAGTATTAAACCATCAGGGGAACACACTCTCCTCACTTATACTGTTAACCAGATAATATGTCCTGTGTGTATTAAACCATCAGGGGAACACACTCTCCTCACTTATACTGTTCACCTGGTAACATGTCCCGTGAGTATTAAACAATCAGGGGAACACACTCTCCTCACTTATACTGTTCACCTGGTAACATGTCCCGTGAATATTAAACCATCAGGGGAAAGCTGTCCCCTCACTTATACTGTTCTCCTGGTAACATGTCCCGTGTATATGAAACCATCAGGGGAACACACTCTCCTCACTTATACTGTTCATCTGGTAACATGTCCCGTGTGCATTAAACAAACAGGGGAACAGACTCTCCTCACTTATACTGCTCAAATGGTAACATGTCCTGTGTGCATATTAAACCATCAGGGGAACACACTCTCCTCACTCATACTGTTCACCTGGTGAAATGTCCCGTGTGTATTAATCAATCAAGGGAACAGACTCTCCTCACTTATACTGTTCGCCTGGTAACATGTCCCGTGTGTATTGAACAATCAGGGGAACACACTCTCCTCACTTATACTGTTCACCTGGTAACATGTCCTGTGCATATTAAATCTTCAGGGGAACACACCCTCCTCACTTATACTGTTCACCTGGTGACATGTCCCGTCAGTATTAAACCATCAGGGGAACACACTCTCCTCACTTATACTGTTCACCTGGTAACATGTCCCGTGAGTATTAAACAATCAGGGGAACACACTCTCCTCACTTATACTGTTAACCAGATAATATGTCCTGTGTATATTAAACCATCAGGGGAACACATTCTCCTCACTTATACTGTTCACCTGGTAACATGTCCTGTTTGTATTAAACAATCAGGGGAATACACTCTCCTCACTTATACTGTTCACCTGGTAACATGTCCCGTGTATATTAAACCATCAGGGGAACACACTCTCCTCACTTATACTGTTCACCTGGTAACATGTCCCGTGAATATTAAACCATCAGGGGAAAGCAGTCCCCTCACTTATACTGTTCTCCTGGTAACATGTCCGGTGTATATGAAACCATCAAGGGAACACACTCTCCTCACTTATACTGTTCATCTGGTAACATGTCCCGTGTGCATTAAACAAACAGGGGAACAGACTCTCCTCACTTATACTGCTCAAATGGTAACATGTCCTGTGTGCATATTAAACCATCAGGGGAACACACTCTCCTCACTTATACTGTTCACCTGGTGAAATGTCCCGTGTGTATTAAACAATCAGGGGAACAGACTCTCCTCACTTATACTGTTCGCCTGGTAACATGTCCCGTGTGTATTGAACAATCAGGGGAACACACTCTCCTCACTTATACTGTTCAAATGGTAATATGCCCTGTGTGTATTAAACCATCAGGGGAACACACTCTCCTCACTTATACTGTTCACCTGGTAACATGTCCCGTGTATATTAAACAATCAGGGGAACACACTCTCCTCACTTATACTGTTCACCTGGTGAAATGTCCCGTGTGTATAAAACAATCAGGGGAACAGACTCTCCTCACTTATACTGTTCACCTGGTAACATGTCCCGTGAAAATTAAACCATCAGGGGAACACACTCTCCTCACTTATACTGTTCACCTGGTAACATGTCCCGTGTGTATTAAACAATCAGGGGAACACACTCTCCTCACTTATACTGTTCACCTGGTAGCATGTCCCGTGCGTGTTAAACGATCAGGGGAACACATTCCCCTCACTTATACTGTTCACCTGGGAACATGTCCCGTGCGTGTTAAACCATCAGGGGAACACACTCTCCTCACTTCTTCTGTTCATCTGGTAACATGTCCCGTGTATATTAAACCATCAGGGGAACACACTCTCCTCACTTATACTGTTCACCTGGTAACATGTCCCGTGTATATTAAACCATCAGGGGAAAACACTCTCCTCACTTATACTGTTCACCTGGTAACATGTCCTGTGTGTTTTCAACAATCAGGGGAACAAACTCTCCTCACTTATACTGTTCACCTGGTGACATGTCCCGTGTATATTAAACAATCAGGGGAACACACTCTCCTCACTTATACTGTTCATCTGGTAACATGTCCCGTGTGTATTAAACAATCAGGGGAACACACTCTCCTCACTTATACTTTTTAACCGGTGACATGTCCCGTGTGTATTAAACAATCAGGGCAACACACTCTCCTCACTTATACTGTTCACCTGGTGACATGTCCCGTGTGTATTAAACAATCAGGGCAACACACTCTCCTCACTTATACTGTTCACCTGGTGACATGTCCCGTGTGTATTAAACAATCAGGGAACAAACTCTCCTCACTTATACTGTTCACCTGGTAACATGTCCCGTCAGTATTGAACCATCAGGAGAACACACTCTCCTCACTTATACTTTTTAACCGGTGACATGTCCCGTGTGTATTAAACAATCAGGGGAACAAACTCTCCTCACTTATACTGTTCACCTGGTAACATGTCCTGTGCATATTAAATCTTCAGGGGAACACACCCTCCTCACTTATACTGTTCACCTGGTGACATGTCCCGTCAGTATTAAACCATCAGGGGAACACACTCTCCTCACTTATACTGTTAACCAGATAATATGTCCTGTGTGTATTAAACCATCAGGGGAACACACTCTCCTCACTTATACTGTTCACCTGGTAACATGTCCCGTGAGTATTAAACAATCAGGGGAACACACTCTCCTCACTTATACTGTTCACCTGGTAACATGTCCCGTGAATATTAAACCATCAGGGGAAAGCTGTCCCCTCACTTATACTGTTCTCCTGGTAACATGTCCCGTGTATATGAAACCATCAGGGGAACACACTCTCCTCACTTCTCCTGTTCATCTGGTAACATGTCCCGTGTGCATTAAACAAACAGGGGAACAGACTCTCCTCACTTATACTGCTCAAATGGTAACATGTCCTGTGTGCATATTAAACCATCAGGGGAACACACTCTCCTCACTCATACTGTTCACCTGGTGAAATGTCCCGTGTGTATTAATCAATCAAGGGAACAGACTCTCCTCACTTATACTGTTCGCCTGGTAACATGTCCCGTGTGTATTGAACAATCAGGGGAACACACTCTCCTCACTTATACTGTTCACCTGGTAACATGTCCTGTGCATATTAAATCTTCAGGGGAACACACCCTCCTCACTTATACTGTTCACCTGGTGACATGTCCCGTCAGTATTAAACCATCAGGGGAACACACTCTCCTCACTTATACTGTTCACCTGGTAACATGTCCCGTGAGTATTAAACAATCAGGGGAACACACTCTCCTCACTTATACTGTTAACCAGATAATATGTCCTGTGTATATTAAACCATCAGGGGAACACATTCTCCTCACTTATACTGTTCACCTGGTAACATGTCCTGTTTGTATTAAACAATCAGGGGAATACACTCTCCTCACTTATACTGTTCACCTGGTAACATGTCCCGTGTATATTAAACCATCAGGGGAACACACTCTCCTCACTTATACTGTTCACCTGGTAACATGTCCCGTGAATATTAAACCATCAGGGGAAAGCAGTCCCCTCACTTATACTGTTCTCCTGGTAACATGTCCGGTGTATATGAAACCATCAAGGGAACACACTCTCCTCACTTCTACTGTTCATCTGGTAACATGTCCCGTGTGCATTAAACAAACAGGGGAACAGACTCTCCTCACTTATACTGCTCAAATGGTAACATGTCCTGTGTGCATATTAAACCATCAGGGGAACACACTCTCCTCACTTATACTGTTCACCTGGTGAAATGTCCCGTGTGTATTAAACAATCAGGGGAACAGACTCTCCTCACTTATACTGTTCGCCTGGTAACATGTCCCGTGTGTATTGAACAATCAGGGGAACACACTCTAATCACTTATACTGTTCAAATGGTAATATGCCCTGTGTGTATTAAACCATCAGGGGAACACACTCTCCTCACTTATACTGTTCACCTGGTAACATGTCCCGTGTATATTAAACAATCAGGGGAACACACTCTCCTCACTTATACTGTTCACCTGGTGAAATGTCCCGTGTGTATTAAACAATCAGGGGAACAGACTCTCCTCACTTATACTGTTCACCTGGTAACATGTCCCGTGAAAATTAAACCATCAGGGGAACACACTCTCCTCACTTATACTGTTCACCTGGTAACATGTCCCGTGTGTATTAAACAATCAGGGGAACAGACTCTCCTCACTTATACTGTTCACCTGGTAACATGTCCCGTGTATATTAAACAATCAGGGGAACACACTCTCCTCACTTATACTGTTCATCTGGTAACATGTACCGTGTGTATTAAACAGTCAGGGGAACAGACTCTCCTCACTTATACTGCTCAAATGGTAACATGTCCTGTGTGCTTATTAAACCATCAGGGGAACACACTCTCCTCACTTATACTGTTCATCTGGTAACATGTCCCGTGTGCATTAAACAATCAGGGGAACAGACTCTCCTCACTTATACTGTTCACCTGGTAACATGTCCCGTGAAAATTAAACCATCAGGGGAACACACTCTCCTCACTTATACTGTTCACCTGGTAACATGTCCCGTGTGTATTAAACAATCAGGGGAACAGACTCTCCTCACTTATACTGTTCACCTGGTAACATGTCCCGTGTATATTAAACAATCAGGGGAACACACTCTCCTCACTTATACTGTTCATCTGGTAACATGTACCGTGTGTATTAAACAGTCAGGGGAACAGACTCTCCTCACTTATACTGCTCAAATGGTAACATGTCCTGTGTGCTTATTAAACCATCAGGGGAACACACTCTCCTCACTTATACTGTTCGCCTGGTAACATGTCCCGTGTGTATTGAACAATCAGGTGAACACACTCTCCTCACTTATACTGTTCAAATGGTAATATGCCCTGTGTGTATTAAACCATCAGGGGAACACACTCTCCTCACTTATACTGTTCACCTGGTAACATGTCCCGTGTATATTAAACAATCAGGGGAACACACTCTCCTCACTTATACTGTTCACCTGGTGAAATGTCCCGTGTGTATTAAACAATCAGGGGAACAGACTCTCCTCACTTATACTGTTCACCTGGTAACATGTCCCGTGAAAATTAAACCATCAGGGGAACACACTCTCCTCACTTATACTGTTCACCTGGTAACATGTCCCGTGTGTATTAAACAATCAGGGGAACAGACTCTCCTCACTTATACTGTTCACCTGGTAACATGTCCCGTGTATATTAAACAATCAGGGGAACACACTCTCCTCACTTATACTGTTCATCTGGTAACTTGTACCGTGTGTATTAAACAGTCAGGGGAACAGACTCTCCTCACTTATACTGCTCAAATGGTAACATGTCCTGTGTGCTTATTAAACCATCAGGGGAACACACTCTCCTCACTTATACTGTTCATCTGGTAACATGTCCCGTGCGTATTAAACCAACAGGGGAACACATTCTCCTCACTTATACTGTTCACCTGGTAACATGTCCCGTGCGTATTAAACAATCAGGGGAACACACTCTCCTCACTTATACTGTTCACTTGGTAACATGTCCCGTGCGTATTAAACAATCAGGGGAACACACTCTCCTCACTTATACTGTTCACCTGGTAACATGTCCCGTGTGTATTAAACAATCAGGGGAACACACTCTCCTCACTTATACTGTTCAGCTGGTAACATGTCCCGTGTGTATTAAACAATCAGGGGAACACATTCTCCTCACTTATACTGTTCACCTGGTAACATGTCCCGTGTGTATTAAACAATCAGGGGAACACACTCTCCTCACTTATACTGTTCACTTGGTAACATGTCCCGTGCGTATTAAACAATCAGGGGAACACACTCTCCTCACTTATACTGTTCATCTGGTAACATGTCCCGTGTGTATTAAACAATCAGGGGAACACACTCTCCTCACTTATACTTTTTAACCGGTGACATGTCCCGTGTGTATTAAACAATCAGGGCAACACACTCTCCTCACTTATACTGTTCACCTGGTGACATGTCCCGTGTGTATTAAACAATCAGGGGAACACACTCTCCTCACTTATACTGTTCACCTGGTGACATGTCCCGTGTGTATTAAACAATCAGGGGAACAAACTCTCCTCACTTATACTGTTCATCTGGTAACATGTCCCGTCAGTATTAAACCATCAGGAGAACACACTCTCCTCACTTATACTGTTCACCTGGTAACATGTCCCGTCAGTATTAAACCATCAGGAGAACACACTCTCCTGACTTATACTTTTTAACCGGTGACATATCCCGTGTGTATTAAACAATCAGGTTAACAAACTCTCCTCACTTATACTGTTCACCTGGTAACATGTCCTGTGCATATTAATTCTTCAGGGGAACACACCCTCCTCACTTATACTGTTCACCTGGTGACATGTCCCGTCAGTATTAAACCATCAGGGGAACACACTCTCCTCACTTATACTGTTAACCAGATAATATGTCCTATGTGTATTAAACCATCAGGGGAACACACTCTCCTCACTTATACTGTTCACCTGGTAACATGTCCCGTGAGTATTAAACAATCAGGGGAACACACTCTCCTCACTTATACTGTTAACCAGATAATATGTCCTGTGTGTATTAAACCATCAGGGGAACACACTCTCCTCACTTATACTTTTCACCTGGTAACATGTCCTGTTTGTCTTAAACAATCAGGGGAACACACTCTCCTCACTTATACTGTTCACCTGGTAACATGTCCCGTGAATATTAAACCATCAGGGGAAAGCAGTCCCCTCACTTATACTGTTCTCCTGGTAACATGTCCCGTGTATATGAAACCATCAGGGGAACACACTCTCCTCACTTATACTGTTCATCTGGTAACATGTCCCGTGTGCATTAAACAAACAGGGGAACAGACTCTCCTCACTTATACTGCTCAAATGGTAACATGTCTTGTGTGCATATTAAACCATCAGGGGAACACACTCTCCTCACTCATACTGTTCACCTGGTGAAATGTCCCGTGTGTATTAATCAATCAAGGGAACAGACTCTCCTCACTTATACTGTTCGCCTGGTAACATGTCCCGTGTGTATTGAACAATCAGGGGAACACACTCTCCTCACTTATACTGTTCACCTGGTAACATGTCCTGTGCATATTAAATCTTCAGGGGAACACACCCTCCTCACTTATACTGTTCACCTGGTGACATGTCCCGTCAGTATTAAACCATCAGGGGAACACACTCTCCTCACTTATACTGTTCACCTGGTAACATGTCCCGTGAGTATTAAACAATCAGGGGAACACACTCTCCTCACTTATACTGTTAACCAGATAATATGTCCTGTGTATATTAAACCATCAGGGGAACACATTCTCCTCACTTATACTGTTCACCTGGTAACATGTCCTGTTTGTATTAAACAATCAGGGGAATACACTCTCCTCACTTATACTGTTCACCTGGTAACATGTCCCGTGTATATTAAACCATCAGGGGAACACACTCTCCTCACTTATACTGTTCACCTGGTAACATGTCCCGTGAATATTAAACCATCAGGGGAAAGCAGTCCCCTCACTTATACAGTTCTCCTGGTGAAATGTCCCGTGTGTATTAAACAATCAGGGGAACAGACTCTCCTCACTTATACTGTTCGCCTGGTAACATGTCCCGTGTGTATTGAACAATCAGGGGAACACACTCTCCTCACTTATACTGTTCAGCTGGTAACATGTCCCGTGCATATTAAACCATCAGGGGAACACACTCTCCTCACTTATACTGTTCAGCTGGTAACATGTCCCGTGTGTATTAAACCGTCAGGGGAACACCCTCTCCTCACTTATACTGTTCAAATGGTAATATGCCCTGTGTGTATTAAACCATCAGGGGAACACACTCTCCTCACTTATACTGTTCACCTGGTAACATGTCCCGTGTATATTAAACAATCAGGGGAACACACTCTCCTCACTTATACTGTTCACCTGGTGAAATGTCCCGTGTGTATTAAACAATCAGGGGAACAGACTCTCCTCACTTATACTGTTCACCTGGTAACATGTCCCGTGAATATTAAACCATCAGGGGAACACACTCTCCTCACTTATACTGTTCACCTGGTAACATGTCCCGTGTGTATTAAACAATCAGGGGAACAGACTCTCCTCACTTATACGGTTCACCTGGTAACATGTCCCGTGTATATTAAACAATCAGGGGAACACACTCTCCTCACTTATACTGTTCATCTGGTAACATGTACCGTGTGTATTAAACAGTCAGGGGAACAGACTCTCCTCACTTATACTGCTCAAATGGTAACATGTCCTGTATGCTTATTAAACCATCAGGGGAACACACTCTCCTCACTTATACTGTTCATCTGGTAACATGTCCCGTGCGTATTAAACCAACAGGGGAACACATTCTCCTCACTTATACTGTTCACCTGGTAACATATCCCGTGCGTATTAAACAATCAGGGGAACACACTCTCCTCACTTATACTGTTCACTTGGTAACATGTCCCGTGCGTATTAAACCATCAGGGGAACACACTCTCCTCACTTATACTGTTCAGCTGGTAACATGTCCCGTGCATATTAAACCATCAGGGGAACACACTCTCCTCACTTATACTGTTCAGCTGGTAACATGTCCCGTGTGTATTAAACCGTCAGGGGAACACCCTCTCCTCACTTATACTGTTCAAATGGTAATATGCCCTGTGTGTATTAAACCATCAGGGGAACACACTCTCCTCACTTATACTGTTCACCTGGTAACATGTCCCGTGTATATTAAACAATCAGGGGAACACACTCTCCTCACTTATACTGTTCACCTGGTGAAATGTCCCGTGTGTATTAAACAATCAGGGGAACAGACTCTCCTCACTTATACTGTTCACCTGGTAACATGTCCCGTGTGTATTAAACAATCAGGGGAACAGACTCTCCTCACTTATACGGTTCACCTGGTAACATGTCCCGTGTATATTAAACAATCAGGGGAACACACTCTCCTCACTTATACTGTTCATCTGGTAACATGTACCGTGTGTATTAAACAGTCAGGGGAACAGACTCTCCTCACTTATACTGCTCAAATGGTAACATGTCCTGTATGCTTATTAAACCATCAGGGGAACACACTCTCCTCACTTATACTGTTCATCTGGTAACATGTCCCGTGCGTATTAAACCAACAGGGGAACACATTCTCCTCACTTATACTGTTCACCTGGTAACATGTCCCGTGCGTATTAAACAATCAGGGGAACACACTCTCCTCACTTATACTGTTCACTTGGTAACATGTCCCGTGCGTATTAAACCATCAGGGGAACACACTCTCCTCACTTATACTGTTCACCTGGTAACATGTCCCGTGTGTATTAAACAATCAGGGGAACACACTCTCCTCACTTATACTGTTCACCTGGTAACATGTCCCGTGTGTATTAAACAATCAGGGGAACACATTCTCCTCACTTATACTGTTCACCTGGTAACATGTCCCGTGTGTATTAAACAATCAGGGGAACACACTCTCCTCACTTATACTGTTCACTTGGTAACATGTCCCGTGCATATTAAACAAACAGGGGAACAAATTCTCCTCACTTATACTGTTCACCTGGTAACATGTCCCGTGTGTATTAAACAAACAGGGGAACACATTCTCCTCACTTATACTGTTCACCTGGTAACATGTCCCGTGTGTATTAAACAAACAGGGGAACACATTCTCCTCACTTATACTGTTCACCTGGTAACATTTCCCGTGCGTATTAAACAAACAGGGGAACACATTCTCCTCACTTATACGGTTCATCTGGTAACATTTCCCGTGTGTATTAAACAATCAGGGGAAAACATTCTCCTCACTTATACTGTTCACTTGGTAACATGTCCCGTGCGTATTAAACAAACAGGGGAACACATTCTCCTCACTTATACTGTTCACCTGGTAACATGTCCGGTGAGTATTAAACAATCAGGGGAACACATTCTCCTCACTTATACTGTTCACTTGGTAACGTGTCCCGTGTGTTTTAAACAATCAGGGGAACACATTCTCCTCACTTATACTGTTCACTTGGTAACATGTCCCGTGCGTATTAAACAAACAGGTGAACACATTCTCCTCACTTATACTGTTCACCTGGTAAAATGTCCCGTGTTTATTAAACAAACAGGGGAACACATTCTCCTCTCTTCTACCATTCACCTGATAACATGTCCCGTGTGTATTAAAACATCAGGGGAACACATTCTCCTCACTTATACTGTTCACCTGGTAACATGCCCTGTGTATATTAAACCATCAGGGGAACACACTCTCCTCACTTATGCTGTTTACCTAGTAACATGTCCCGTGTATATTAAACCATCAGGGGAACACACTCTCCTCACTTATGCTGTTTACCTGGTAACATGTCCCATGTATATTAAACCATCAGGGGAACACACTTTCCTTACTTATACTGTTCACCTAGTCACCTGTCCCGTGTATATTAAACCAGCAGGGGAACACACTCTCCTCACTTATACTGTTCACCTGGTAACATGTCCCGTGTATATTAAACCATCAGGGGAACACACTCTCCTCACTTATACTTTTCACCTGGTAACATATCCAGTGTATATTAAACCATCAGGGGAACACACTCTCCTCACTTAAACTGTTCACCTGGTAAAATGACCTGTGTGCATTAAACAATCAGGGGAACACACTCTCCTGACTTATACAGTTCACTTGGTGACATGTCCCGTGCGTATTAAACCATCAGGTGAACACACTCGCCTCACTTATACTGTTCATCTGGTAACAGGTCCCGTTTATATTAAACCATCAGGGGAACACACTCTCCTCACTTATACTTTTCACCTGGTAACATATCCAGTGTATATTAAACCATCAGGGGAACACACTCTCCTCACTTACACTGTTCACCTGGTAAAATGTCCTGTGTGCATTAAACCATCAGAGGAACACACTCTCCTGACTTATACAGTTCACTTGGTGACATGTCCAGTGCGTATTAAACCATCAGGTGAACACACTCGCCTCACTTATACTGTTCATCTGGTAACATGTCCCGTGTATATTAAACCATCAGGGGAACACACTCTCCTCACTTATACTGTTCACCTGGTGACATGTCCCGTGTGTATTAAACAATCAGGGGAACACACTCTCCTCACTTATACTGCTCACCCGGTGACATGTCCCGTGTGTATTAAACCATCAGGGGAACACACTCTCCTCACTTATACTGTTCACCTGGTAACATGTCCTGTGTATATTAAACCATCAGGGGAGCACACTCTCCTCACTTATACCGTACAGCTGGTAACATGTCCCGTGTGCATTAAACAATCAGGGGAACACACTCTCCTCACTTATACTGTTCACCTGATAACATGTCCCGTGTGTATTAAACCATAAGGGGAACACACTCTCCTCACTTATACTGTTCACCTAGTCACATGTCCCGTGTATATTAAACCATCAGGGGAACACACTCTCCTCACTTATACTGTTCACCTGGTAACATGTCCCGTGTATATTAAACCATCAGGGGAACACACTCTCCTCACTTTTACTGTTCACCTGCTGACATGTCTCGTGTGTATTAAACAATCAGGGGAACACACTCTCCTCACTTATACTGCTCACCCGGTGACATGTCCCGTGTGTATTAAACAATCAGGGGAACACACTCTCCTCACTTATACAGTTGACCTGGTAACATGTCCTGTGTATATTAAACCATCAGGGGAACACACTCTCCTCACTTATACAGTTCACCTGGTAACATGTCCTGTGTATATTAAACCATCAGGGGGACACACTCTCCTCACTTATACTGTTCACCTGGTAACATGTCCCGTGTATATTAAACAATCAGGGGAACACACTCTCCTCAATTATACTGTTCACCTGGTAACATGTCCCGCGTATATTAAACCATCAGGGGAACACACTATCCTCAATTATTCTGTTCACCTGGCATCATGTCCCGTGAATATTAAACCATCAGGGGAAAGCATTCCCCTCACTTATTCTGTTCTCCTGGTAACATTTCCCGTGTATATGAAACCTTCAGGGGAATACACTCTCCTCACTTATACCGTTCAGCTGGTAACATGTCCCGTGTGCATTAAACAATCAGGGGAACACACTCTCCTCACTTATACTGTTCACCTGTTAACATGTCCCGTGTGTATTAAACCATAAGGGGAACACACTCTCCTCACTTATACTGTTCACCTGGTAATATGCCCTGTGTATATTAAACCATCAGGGGAACACACTCTCCTCACTTATACTGTTCACCTGTGAACATGTTCCGTGTATATTAAACCATCAGGGGAACACAGTCTCCTCACTTATACTGTTCACCTGGTAACATGTACCGTGTATATTAAACCATCAGGGGAACACACTCTCCTCAATTATACATTTCACTTGGTGACATGTCCCGTGTGTATTGAACAATCAGGGGAACACACTCTCCTCACTTATACTGTTCACCTGGTAACATGTCCCGTGTGTATTGAACAATCAGGGGAACACACTCTCCTCACTTATACTGTTCACCTGGTAACATGTCCCGTGTGTATTAAACAATCAAGGGAACACATTCTCCTCACTTATACTATTCACTTGGTAACATGTCCCGTGCGTATTAAACAAACTGGGGAACACATTCTGCTCACTTATACTGTTAACCTGGAAACATGTCCCGTGTGTGCTAAACAAACAGGGGAACATATTCTCCTCACTTATACTATTCACTTGGTTACATGTCCCGTGCGTATTAAACAAACAGGGGAACACATTCTCCTCACTTATACTGTTCACCTGGTAACATGTCCTGTGTATATTAAACCATCAATGGAACACACTCTCTTCACTTATACTGTTCACCTGGTAACATGTCCTGTGTATATTAAAACATCAGGGGAACACACTCTCCTCACTTATACTGTTCACCTGGTAACATGTCCCGTGTGCATTTAACAATCAGGGGAACACACTCTCCTCACTTATACTGTTCATCTGGTAACATGTCCCGTGTATATTAAACCATCAGTGGAACACACTCTCCTCACTTATACTGTTCACCTGGTAACATGTCCCTTGTATATTAAACCATCAGGGGAACACACTCTCCTCACTTATACTGTTCATCTGGTAAGATGTCCCGTGTGTATGAAACAATCAGGGGAACACACTCTCCTCACTTATACTGTTCACTTGGTAACATGTCCCGTGCGTATAAAACAAACAGGGGAACACATTCTCCTCACTTATACTGGTCACCTGGTGACATGTCCCGTGCGTATTAAACAAACAGGGGAACACATTCTCCTCACTTATACTGTTCACCTGGTAACATGTCCCGTGTATATTAAACAATCAGGGGAACACACTCTCCTCAATTATACTGTTCACCTGGTAACATGTCCCGCGTATATTAAACCTTCAGGGGAACACACTATCCTCAATTATTCTGTTCACCTGGCATCATGTCCCGTGTGCATTAAACAATCAGGGGAACACACTCTCCTCACTTATACTGTTCACCTGATAACATGTCCCGTGTATATTAAACCATAAGGGGAACACACTCTCCTCACTTATACTGTTCACCTGGTAATATGCCCTGTGTATATTAAACCATCAGGGGAACACACTCTCCTCACTTATACTGTTCACCTGTGAACATGTTCCGTGTATATTAAACCATCAGGGGAACACACTCTCCTCACTTATACTGTTCACCTGGTAACATGTACCGTGTATATTAAACCATCAGGGGAACACACTCTCCTCAATTATACATTTCACTTGGTGACATGTCCCGTGTGTATTGAACAATCAGGGGAACACACTCTCCTCACTTATACTGTTCACCTGGTAACATGTCCCGTGTGTACTGAACAATCAGGGGAACACACTCTCCTCACTTATACTGTTCACCTGGTAACATGTCCCGTGTGTATTAAACAATCAAGGGAACACATTCTCCTCACTTATACTATTCACTTGGTAACATGTCCCGTGCGCATTAAACAAACTGGGGAACACATTCTGCTCACTTATACTGTTAACCTGGAAACATGTCCCGTGTGTGTTAAACAAACAGGGGAACATATTCTCCTCACTTATACTATTCACTTGGTTACATGTCCCGTGCGTATTAAACAAACAGGGGAACACATTCTCCTCACTTATACTGTTCACCTGGTAACATGTCCTGTGTATATTAAACCATCAATGGAACACACTCTCTTCACTTATACTGTTCACCTGGTAACATGTCCTGTGTATATTAAAACATCAGGGGAACACACTCTCCTCAATTATACATTTCACTTGGTGACATGTCCCGTGTGTATTGAACAATCAGGGGAACACACTCTCCTCACTTACACTGTTCACCTGGTAACATGTCCCGTGTGTATTGAACAATCAGGGGAACACACTCTCCTCACTTATACTGTTCACCTGGTAACATGTCCCGTGTGTATTAAACAATCAAGGGAACACATTCTCCTCACTTATACTATTCACTTGGTAACATGTCCCGTGCGTATTAAACAAACTGGGGAACACATTCTGCTCACTTATACTGTTCACCTGGTAACATGTCCTGTGTATATTAAACCATCAATGGAACACACTCTCTTCACTTATACTGTTCACCTGGTAACATGTCCTGTGTATATTAAAACATCAGGGGAACACACTCTCCTCACTTATACTGTTCACCTGGTAACATGTCCCGTGTGCATTTAACAATCAGGGGAACACACTCTCCTCACTTATACTGTTCATCTGGTAACATGTCCCGTGTATATTAAACCATCAGTGGAACACACTCTCCTCACTTATACTGTTCACCTGCTAACATGTCCCGTGTATATTAAACCATCAGGGGAACACACTCTCCTCACTTATACTGTTCATCTGGTAAGATGTCCCGTGTGTATGAAACAATCAGGGGAACACACTCTCCTCACTTATACTGTTCACTTGGTAACATGTCCCGTGCGTATAAAACAAACAGGGGAACACATTCTCCTCACTTATACTGTTCACCTGGTGACATGTCCCGTGCGTATTAAACAAACAGGGGAACACATTCTCCTCACTTATACTGTTCACCTGGTAACATGTCCCGTGCGTATTAAACAAACAGGGGAACACATTCTCCTCCCTTCTACTGTTCACCTGATAACATGTCCCGTGCGTATTAAACAACCAGGGGAAGACACTCTCCTCACTAATAATGTTCACCTGGTAACATGGTCTGTGTATATTAAATCATCAATGGAACACACTCTCCTCACTTATACTGTTCACCTGGTAACATGTCCTGTGTATATTAAAACATCAGGGGAACACACTCTCCTCACTTATACTGTTCACCTGGTAACATGTCCCGTGTATATTAAACCATCAGGGGAACAGACTCTCCTCACTTCTACGGTTCACCTAGTCACATGTCCCGTGTATATTAAACCATCAGGGGAACACACTCTCCTCACTTATACTGTTCACCTGGTAACATGTACCGTGTATATTAAACCATCAGGGAACACACTCTCCTCACTTATACTGCTCACCCGGTGACATGTCCCGTGTGTATTAAACCATCAGGGGAACACACTCTCCTCACTTATACTGTTCACCTGGTAACATGTCCTGTGTATATTAAACCATCAGGGGAGCACACTCTCCTCACTTATACCGTACAGCTGGTAACATGTCCCGTGTGCATTAAACAATCAGGGGAACACACTCTCCTCACTTATACTGTTCACCTGATAACATGTCCCGTGTGTATTAAACCATAAGGGGAACACACTCTCCTCACTTATACTGTTCACCTAGTCACATGTCCCGTGTATATTAAACCATCAGGGGAACACACTCTCCTCACTTATACTGTTCACCTGGTAACATGTCCCGTGTATATTAAACCATCAGGGGAACACACTCTCCTCACTTTTACTGTTCACCTGCTGACATGTCTCGTGTGTATTAAACAATCAGGGGAACACACTCTCCTCACTTATACTGCTCACCCGGTGACATGTCCCGTGTGTATTAAACAATCAGGGGAACACACTCTCCTCACTTATTCAGTTCACCTGGTAACATGTCCTGTGTATATTAAACCATCAGGGGAACACACTCTCCTCACTTATACAGTTCACCTGGTAACATGTCCTGTGTATATTAAACCATCAGGGGAACACACTCTCCTCACTTATACTGTTCACCTGGTAACATGTCCCGTGTATATTAAACAATCAGGGGAACACACTCTCCTCAATTATACTGTTCACCTGGTAACATGTCCCGCGTATATTAAACCATCAGGGGAACACACTATCCTCAATTATTCTGTTCACCTGGCATCATGTCCCGTGAATATTAAACCATCAGGGGAAAGCATTCCCCTCACTTATTCTGTTCTCCTGGTAACATTTCCCGTGTATATGAAACCTTCAGGGGAATACACTCTCCTCACTTATACCGTTCAGCTGGTAACATGTCCCGTGTGCATTAAACAATCAGGGGAACACACTCTCCTCACTTATACTGTTCACCTGATAACATGTCCCGTGTGTATTAAACCATAAGGGGAACACACTCTCCTCACTTATACTGTTCACCTGGTAATATGCCCTGTGTATATTAAACCATCAGGGGAACACACTATCCTCACTTATACTGTTCACCTGTGAACATGTTCCGTGTATATTAAACCATCAGGGGAACACAGTCTCCTCACTTATACTGTTCACCTGGTAACATGTACCGTGTATATTAAACCATCAGGGGAACACACTCTCCTCAATTATACATTTCACTTGGTGACATGTCCCGTGTGTATTGAACAATCAGGGGAACACACTCTCCTCACTTATACTGTTCACCTGGTAACATGTCCCGTGTGTATTGAACAATCAGGGGAACACACTCTCCTCACTTATACTGTTCACCTGGTAACATGTCCCGTGTGTATTAAACAATCAAGGGAACACATTCTCCTCACTTATACTATTCACTTGGTAACATGTCCCGTGCGTATTAAACAAACTGGGGAACACATTCTGCTCACTTATACTGTTAACCTGGAAACATGTCCCGTGTGTGTTAAACAAACAGGGGAACATATTCTCCTCACTTATACTATTCACTTGGTTACATGTCCCGTGCGTATTAAACAAACAGGGGAACACATTCTCCTCACTTATACTGTTCACCTGGTAACATGTCCTGTGTATATTAAACCATCAATGGAACACACTCTCTTCACTTATACTGTTCACCTGGTAACATGTCCTGTGTATATTAAAACATCAGGGGAACACACTCTCCTCACTTATACTGTTCACCTGGTAGCATGTCCCGTGTGCATTTAACAATCAGGGGAACACACTCTCCTCACTTATACTGTTCATCTGGTAACATGTCCCGTGTATATTAAACCATCAGTGGAACACACTCTCCTCACTTATACTGTTCACCTGGTAACATGTCCCTTGTATATTAAACCATCAGGGGAACACACTCTCCTCACTTATACTGTTCATCTGGTAAGATGTCCCGTGTGTATGAAACAATCAGGGGAACACACTCTCCTCACTTATACTGTTCACTTGGTAACATGTCCCGTGCGTATAAAACAAACAGGGGAACACATTCTCCTCACTTATACTGGTCACCTGGTGACATGTCCCGTGCGTATTA
The DNA here is from genome assembly GCF_036365525.1 of Heterodontus francisci. Lineage (NCBI taxonomy): Eukaryota > Metazoa > Chordata > Chondrichthyes > Heterodontiformes > Heterodontidae > Heterodontus > Heterodontus francisci. Next base: position 180,627 of record NW_027140672.1, read on the forward strand.
AACAAACAGGGGAACACATTCTCCTCACTTATACTGTTCACCTGGTAACATGTCCCGTGTATATTAAACAATCAGGGGAACACACTCTCCTCAATTATACTGTTCACCTGGTAACATGTCCCGCGTATATTAAACCATCAGGGGAACACACTATCCTCAATTATTCTGTTCACCTGGCATCATGTCCCGTGAATATTAAACCATCAGGGGAAAGCATTCCCCTCACTTATTCTGTTCTCCTGGTAACATTTCCCGTGTATATGAAACCTTCAGGGGAACACACTCTCCTCACTTATACCGTTCAGCTGGTAACATGTCCCGTGTGCATTAAACAATCAGGGGAACACACTCTCCTCACTTATACTGTTCACCTGATAACATGTCCCGTGTGTATTAAACCATAAGGGGAACACACTCTCCTCACTTATACTGTTCACCTGGTAATATGCCCTGTGTATATTAAACCATCAGGGGAACACACTCTCCTCACTTATACTGTTCACCTGTGAACATGTTCCGTGTATATTAAACCATCAGGGGAACACACTCTCCTCACTTATACTGTTCACCTGGTAACATGTACCGTGTATATTAAACCATCAGGGGAACACACTCTCCTCAATTATACATTTCACTTGGTGACATGTCCCGTGTGTATTGAACAATCAGGGGAACACACTCTCCTCACTTATACTGTTCACCTGGTAACATGTCCCGTGTGTACTGAACAATCAGGGGAACACACTCTCCTCACTTATACTGTTCACCTGGTAACATGTCCCGTGTGTATTAAACAATCAAGGGAACACATTCTCCTCACTTATACTATTCACTTGGTAACATGTCCCGTGCGCATTAAACAAACTGGGGAACACATTCTGCTCACTTATACTGTTAACCTGGAAACATGTCCCGTGTGTGTTAAACAAACAGGGGAACATATTCTCCTCACTTATACTATTCACTTGGTTACATGTCCCGTGCGTATTAAACAAACAGTGGAACACATTCTCCTCACTTATACTGTTCACCTGGTAACATGTCCTGTGTATATTAAACCATCAATGGAACACACTCTCTTCACTTATACTGTTCACCTGGTAACATGTCCTGTGTATATTAAAACATCAGGGGAACACACTCTCCTCAATTATACATTTCACTTGGTGACATGTCCCGTGTGTATTGAACAATCAGGGGAACACACTCTCCTCACTTATACTGTTCACCTGGTAACATGTCCCGTGTGTATTGAACAATCAGGGGAACACACTCTCCTCACTTATACTGTTCACCTGGTAACATGTCCCGTGTGTATTAAACAATCAAGGGAACACATTCTCCTCACTTATACTATTCACTTGGTAACATGTCCCGTGCGTATTAAACAAACTGGGGAACACATTCTGCTCACTTATACTGTTCACCTGGTAACATGTCCTGTGTATATTAAACCATCAATGGAACACACTCTCTTCACTTATACTGTTCACCTGGTAACATGTCCTGTGTATATTAAAACATCAGGGGAACACACTCTCCTCACTTATACTGTTCACCTGGTAACATGTCCCGTGTGCATTTAACAATCAGGGGAACACACTCTCCTCACTTATACTGTTCATCTGGTAACATGTCCCGTGTATATTAAACCATCAGTGGAACACACTCTCCTCACTTATACTGTTCACCTGCTAACATGTCCCGTGTATATTAAACCATCAGGGGAACACACTCTCCTCACTTATACTGTTCATCTGGTAAGATGTCCCGTGTGTATGAAACAATCAGGGGAACACACTCTCCTCACTTATACTGTTCACTTGGTAACATGTCCCGTGCGTATAAAACAAACAGGGGAACACATTCTCCTCACTTATACTGTTCACCTGGTGACATGTCCCGTGCGTATTAAACAAACAGGGGAACACATTCTCCTCACTTATACTGTTCACCTGGTAACATGTCCCGTGCGTATTAAACAAACAGGGGAACACATTCTCCTCCCTTCTACTGTTCACCTGATAACATGTCCCGTGCGTATTAAACAACCAGGGGAAGACACTCTCCTCACTAATAATGTTCACCTGGTAACATGGTCTGTGTATATTAAATCATCAATGGAACACACTCTCCTCACTTATACTGTTCACCTGGTAACATGTCCTGTGTATATTAAAACATCAGGGGAACACACTCTCCTCACTTATACTGTTCACCTGGTAACATGTCCCGTGTATATTAAACCATCAGGGGAACAGACTCTCCTCACTTCTACGGTTCACCTAGTCACATGTCCCGTGTATATTAAACCATCAGGGGAACACACTCTCCTCACTTATACTGTTCACCTGGTAACATGTCCCGTGTATATTAAACCATCAGGGAACACACTCTCCTCACTTATACTGTTCACCTGGCAACATATCCCGTGTATATTAAACCATCAGGGGAACACACTCTCCTCACTTATACAGTTCACTTGGTGACATGTCCCGTGCGTATTAAACCATTAGGTGAACACACTCGCCTCACTTATACTGTTCATCTGGTAACATGTCCCGTGTATATTAAACCATCAGGGGAACACACTCTCCTCACTGATACTGTTCACCTGGTAACATGTCCCGTGTATATTAAACCATCAGGGGAACACACTCTCCTCACTTATACTGTTCACCTGGTAACATGTCCCGTGTGCATTAAACAATCAGGGGAACACACTCTCCTCACTTATACTGTTCACCTGGTAACATGTCCCGTGTATATTAAACCATCAGGGGAACACACTCTCCTCACTTCTACGGTTCACCTAGTCACATGTCCCGTGTATATTAAACCATCAGGGGAACACACTCTCCTCACTTATACTGTTCACCTGGTAACATGTCCCGTGTATATTAAACCATCAGGGAACACACTCTCCTCACTTATACTGTTCACCTGGCAACATATCCCGTGTATATTAAACCATCAGGGGAACACACTCTCCTCACTTATACAGTTCACTTGGTGACATGTCCCGTGCGTATTAAACCATTAGGTGAACACACTCGCCTCACTTATACTGTTCATCTGGTAACATGTCCCGTGTATATTAAACCATCAGGGGAACACACTCTCCTCACTGATACTGTTCACCTGGTAACATGTCCCGTGTATATTAAACCATCAGGGGAACACACTCTCCTCACTTATACTGTTCACCTGGTAACATGTCCCGTGTGCATTAAACAATCAGGGGAACACACTCTCCTCACTTATACTGTTCACCTGATAACATGTCCCGTGTGTATTAAACCATAAGGGGAACACACTCTCCTGACTTATACTGTTCACCTGGAAATATGCCCTGTGTATATTAAACCATCAGGGGAACACACTCTCCTAACTTATACTGTTCACCTGGGAACATGTCTCGTGTATATTAAACCATCAGGGGAACACACACTCCTCACGTATTCTGTTCACCTGGGAACATGTTCCGTGTATATTAAACAATCAGGGGAACACACTCTCCTCACTTATACTGTTCACCTGGTAACATGTCCCGTGTGTATTGAACAATCAGGGGAACACACTCTCCTCAATTATACTGTTCACCTGGTAACATGTCCCGTGCGTATTAAACCAACAGGGGAACACATTCTCCTCACTTATACTGTTCACCTGGTAACATGTCCCGTGTGTATTAAACAATCAGGGGAACACACTCTCCTCACTTATACTGTTCACTTGGTAACATGTCCCGTGCGTATTAAACAAACAGGGGAACACATTCTCCTCACTTATACTGTTCACCTGGTAACATGTCCCGTGTTTATTAAACAATCAGGGCAACACACTCTCCTCACTTATACTGTTCACCTGGTAACATGTCCCGTGCGTATTAAACAAACAGGGGAACACATTCTCCTCACTTATACTGTTCACTTGGTAACATGTCCCGTGTTTATTAAACAATCAGGGGAACACATTCTCCTCACTTATACTGTTCACTTGGTAACATGTCCCGTGCTTATTAAACAAACAGGGGAACACACTCTCCTCACTTATACTGTTCACCTGGTAACATGTCCCGTGTTTATTAAACAATCAGGGGAACACATTCTCCTCACTTATACTGTTCACTTGGTAACATGTCCCGTGCGTATTAAACAAACAGCGGAACACATTCTCCTCACTTATACTATTCACTTGGTTACATGTCCCGTGCGTATTAAACAAACAGGGGAACACATTCTCCTCACTTATACTGTTCACCTGGTAACATGTCCCGTGTTTATTAAACAGTCAGGGGAACACATTCCCCTCACTTACACTGTTCACTTGGTAACATGTCCCGTGCGTATTAAACAATCAGGGGAACACACTCTCCTCACTAATACTGTTCACCTGGTGACATGTCCCGTGTGTATTAATCAATCAGGGGAACACACTCTCCTCACTTATACTGTTCACCTGGTAACATGTCCCGTGTATATTAAACCAAAAGGGGAACACTCTCTCCTCACTTCTACTGTTCAGCTGGTAACATATCATGTGTGTATTAAACCATCAGGGGAACAGACTCTCCTCACTTATACTGTTCACTTGGTGAAATGTCCCGTGCATATTAAACCATCAGGGGAACTCACTCTCCTCACTTATACTGTTCAGCTGGTAACATATCCTGTGAGTATTAAACCATCAGGGGAACTCACTCTCCTCACTTATACTGTTCAGCTGGTAACATGTCCTGTGCGTATTAAACCATCAGGGGAACTCACTCTCCTCACTTATACTGTTCAGCTGGTAACATGTCCCGTGAATAATAAACCATCAGGAGAACACACTCTCCTCACTTATACTGTTCACCTGGAAACATGTCCCGTGAATAATAAACCATCAGGAGAACACACTCTCCTCACTTATACTGTTCACCTGGAAACATGTCCCGTGAATATTAAACCATCAGGGGAAAGCACTCTCCTCACTTAGACTTTTCTCTTGGTAACATATCCCGTGCATATTAAACCATCAGGGGAACACAATCTCCTCACTTATACTGTTCACTTGGATACATGTCCCGTGCATATTAAACAAACAGGGGAACACATTCTCCTCACTTATACTATTCACTTGGTAACATGTCCCGTGCGTATTAAACAAACTGGGGAACACATTCTCCTCACTTATACTGTTCATCTGGAAACATGTCCCGTGTGTATTAAACAAACAGGGGAACATATTCTCCTCACTTATACTGTTCACTTGGTAACATGTCCCGTGCGTATTAAACCATCAGGGGACCACATTCTCCTCACTTATACTGTTCACCTGGTAACATGTCCCGTGTTTATTAAACAATCAGGGGAACTCATTCTCCTCACTTATACTGTTCACTTGGTAACATGTCCCGTGCGTAATAAACAAACAGGGGAACACATTCTCCTCACTTCTACTGTTCACCTGATAACATGTCCCGTGCGTATTAAACAAACAGGGGAAAACACTCTCCTCGCTAATACTGTTCATCTGGTAACATGTCCTGTGTATATTAAACCATCAATGGAACACACTCTCCTCACTTATACTGTTCTCCTGGTAACATGTCCTGTGTATATTAAAACATCAGGGGAACACACTCTCCTCACTTATACTGTTCACCTGGTAACATGTCCCGTGTGTATTAAACCATCAGGGAACACACTCTCCTCACTTATACTGTTCACCTGGCAACATATCCCGTGTATATTAAACCATCAGGGGAACACACTCTCCTCACTTACACTGTTCACCTGGTAAAATGTCTTGTGTGCATTAAACCATCAGGGGAACACACTCTCCTCACTTATACAGTTCACTTGGTGACATGTCCCGTGTGTATTAAACCATTAGGTGAACACACTCGCCTCACTTATACTGTTCATCTGGTAACATGTCCCGTGTATATTAAACCATCAGGGGAACACACTCTCCTCACTGATACTGTTCACCTGGTAACATGTCCCGTGTATATTAAACCATCAGGGGAACACACTCTCCTCACTTATACTGTTCACCTGGTAACATGTCCCGTCTTTATTAAACCATCAGGGCAACACACTCTCCTCACTTATACTGTTCACCTGGTAACATGTCCTGTGTGCATTAAACCATCAGGGGAACACACTCTCCTCACTTATACTGTTCATCTGGTAACATGTCCCGTCAGTATTAAACCATCAGGGGAACACACTCTGCTCAGTTATACTGTTCACCTGGTAACATGTCCTTTGCATATTTAACCATCAGGGGAAAACATTCTGCTCACTTCTACTGTTCACCTGGTAACATGTCCCGTTTGTATTAAACAATCAGGGGAACACACTATCCTCACTTATACTGCTCACCTGGTAAAATGTCCTTTGCATATTTAACCATCAGGGGAAAACATTCTGCTCACTTCTACTGTTCACCTGGTAACATGTCCCGTGTGTATTAAACAATCAGGGGAACACACTCTCCTCTATTATACTGTTCACCTGCTGACATGTCCCGGGTATATTAAACCATCAGCGGAACACACTCTACTCACTTATACTGTTCACCTGGTAACATGTCCCGTGAGTATTAAACAATCAGGGGAACACTCTCTCCTCTATTATACTGTTCACCTGCTGACATGTCCCGGGTATATTAAACCATCAGTGGAACACACTCCACTCACTTTTTCTGTTCACCTGGAAACATATCCCGTGTATATTAAACCATCAGGGGACACACTCTCGTCACTTATCCAGTTCACTTGGTGACATGTCCCGTGCGTATTAAACCATTAGGTGAACACACTCGCCTCACTTATACTGTTCATCTGGTAACATGTCCCGTGTATATTAATCCATCAGGGGAACACACTCTCCTCACTGATACTGTTCACCTGGTAACATGTCCCGTGTATATTAAACCATCAGGGGAACACACTCTCCTCACCTATACTGTTCACCTGGTAACATGTCCTGTGTATATTAAACCATCAGGGGAACACACTCTCCTCAATTATGCTGTTCATCTGGCAACATGTCCCGTGAATATTAAACCATCAGGGGAAAGCACTCCCCTCACTTATTCTGTTCTCCTGGTAACATTTCCCGTGTATATGAAACCTTCAGGGGAACACACTCTCCACACTTATACTGTTCACCTGATAACATGTCCCGTGTATATTAAACCATCAGGGGAACACAGTCTCCTAACTTATACTGTTCACCTGGGAACATGTCCCGTGTATATTAAACCATCAGGGGAACACACTCTCCTCACTTATACTGTTCAACTGGGAACATGTTCCGTGTATATTAAACCATCAGGGGAACACACTCACCTCACTTATACTGTTCACCTGGTAACATGTACCGTGTATATTAAACCATCAGGGGAACACACTCTCCTCACTTATACTGTTCACCTGGTAACATGTCCCGTGTGTATTGAACAATCAGGGGAACACACTCTCCTCACTTATACTGTTCACCTGGTAACATGTCCCGTGCGTATTAAACCAACAGGGGAACACATTCTCCTCACTTATACTGTTCACCTGGTAACATGTTCCGTGTATATTAAACCATCAGGGGAACACACTCTCCTCACTTATACTGTTCACCTGGTAACATGTCCCGTGCGTATGAAACCATCAGGGGAACACACTCTCCTCAATTATACATTTCACTTGGTGACATGTTCCGTGTGTATTGAACAATCAGGGAAACACACTCTCCTCACTTATACTGTTCACCTGGTAACATGTCCCGTGTGTATTGAACAATCAGGGGAACACACTCTCCTCACTTATACTGTTCACCTGGTAACATGTCCCGTGCGTATTAAACCAACAGGGGAACACATTCTCATCACTTATACTGTTCACCTGGTAACATGTCCCGTGTGTATTAAACAATCAGGGGAACACACTCTCCTCACTTATACTGTTCACCTGGTAACATGTCCCGTGCGTATTAAACCAACAGGGGAACACATTCTCATCACTTATACTGTTCACCTGGTAACATGTCCCGTGCGTATTAAACAAACAGGGGAACACATTCTCCTCACTTATACTGTTCACCTGGAGACATGTCCCGTGTGTATTAAACAAACAGGGGAACATATTCTCCTCACTTATACTATTCACTTGGTTACATTTCCCGTGCGTATTAAACAAACAGGGGAACACATTCTCCTCACTTATACTGTTCACCTGGTAACATGTCCCGTGTTTATTAAACAATCAGGGGAACACATTCTCCTCACTTATACTGTTCACTTGGTAACATGTCCCGTGCGTATTAAACAAACAGGGGAACACATTCTCCTCACTTATACTGTTCACCTGGTAACATGTCCCGTGTTTGTTAAACAAACAGGGGAACACACTCTCCTCACTAATACTGTTCACCTGGTAACTTGTCCTGTGTATATTAAACCATCAATGGAACACACTCTCCTCACTTATACTGTTCACCTGGTAACATGTCCTGTGTATATTAAAACATCAGGGGAACACACTCTCCTCACTTATACTGTTCACCTGGGAACATGTTCCGTGTATATTAAACCATCAGGGGAACACACTCTCCTCACTTATACTGTTCACCTGGTAACATGTCCCGTGTGTATTGAAAAATCAGGGGAACACACTCTCCTCACTTATACTGTTCACCTGGTAACATGTCCCGTGCGTATTAAACCAACAGGGGAACATATTCTCCTCACTTATACTGTTCACCTGGTAACATGTCATGTGTATATTAAAACATCAGGGGAACACACTCTCCTCACTTATACTGTTCACCTGGTAACATGTCCTGTGCGTATTAAACCATCAGGGGAACACACTCTCCTCACTTATACTTTTCACTTGGTGAAATGCCCGTGCTTATTAAACCAAAAGGGGAACACTCTCTCCTCACTTCTACTGTTCAGCTGGTAACATATCATGTGTATATTAAACCATCAGGGGAACTCACTCTCCTCACTTATACTGTTCACCTGGAAACATGTCCCGTGAATATTAAACCATCAGGGGAAAGCACTCTCCTCACTTAAACTTTTCTCTTGGTAACATATCCCGTGTATATTAAACCATCAGGAGAGCACACTCTACTCAATTATACTGTTCACCTGGTAACATGTCCCGTGTTTATTAAACAATCAGGGGAACACATTCTCCTCACTTATACTGTTCACTTGGTAACATGTCCCGTGCGTATTAAACAAACAGGGGAACACATTCTCCTCACTTATACTGTTCACCTGGTAACATGTCCCGTGTTTGTTAAACAAACAGGGGAACACACTCTCCTCACTAATACTGTTCACCTGGTAACTTGTCCTGTGTATATTAAACCATCAATGGAACACACTCTCCTCACTTATACTGTTCACCTGGTAACATGTCCTGTGTATATTAAAACATCAGGGGAACACACTCTCCTCACTTATACTGTTCACCTGGTAACATGTCATGTGTATATTAAAACATCAGGGGAACACACTCTCCTCACTTATACTGTTCACCTGGTAACATGTCCCGTGTGTATTAAACAATCAGGGGAACACACTCTCCTCACTTACACAGTTCACTTGGTGAAATGTCCCGTGCATATTAAACCATCAGGGGAACACAATCTCCTCACTTATACTGTTCACTTGGATACATGTCCCGTGCATATTAAACAAACAGGGGAACACATTCTCCTCACTTATACTATTCACTTGGTAACATGTCCCGTGCGTATTAAACAAACTGGGGAACACATTCTCCTCACTTATACTGTTCACCTGGAAACATGTCCCGTGTGTATTAAACAAAGAGGGGAACATATTCTCCTCACTTATACTGTTCACTTGGTTTCATGTCCCGTGCGTATTAAACAAACAGGGGAAAACATTCTCCTCACTTCTACTGTTCACCTGATAACATGTCCCGTGCGTATTAAACAAACAGGGGAACACACTCTCCTCACTCATACTGTTCACCTGGTAACATGTCCTGTGTATATTAAAACATCAGGGGAACACACTCTCCTCACTTATACTGTTCACCTGGTAACATGTCCTGTGTATATTAAAACATCAGGGGAACACACTCTCCTCACTTATACTGTTCACCTGGTAACATGTCCCGCGTATATTAAACCATCAGGGGAACACACTCTCCTCACTTATACTGTTCACCTGGCAACATATCCCGTGTATATTAAACCATCAGGGGAACACACTCTCCTCACTGACACTGTTCACCTGGTAAAATGTCTTGTATGCATTAAACCATCAGGGGAACACACTCTCCTCACTTATACAGTTCACTTGGTGACATGTCCCGTGCGTATTAAACCATTAGGTGAAAACACTCGCCTCACTTATACTGTTCATCTGGTAACATGTCCCGTGTATATTAAACCATCAGGGGAACACACTCTCCTCACTGATACTGTTCACCTGGTAACATGTCCCGTGTATATTAAAACATCAGGGGAACAAACTCTCCTCACTTATACGGTTCACCTGGTAACATGTCCCGTGTATATTAAACCATCAGGGCAACACACTCTCCTCACTTATACTGTTCACCTGGTAACATGTCCTGTGTGCATTAAACCATCAGGGGAACACACTCTCCTCACTTATACTGTTCATCTGGTAACATGTCCCATCAGTATTAAACCATCAGGGGAACACACTCTCCTCAGTTATACTGTTCACCTGGTAACATGTCCTTTGCATATTTAACCATCAGGGGAAAACATTCTGCTCACTTCTACTGTTCACCTGGTGACATGTCCCGTCAGTATTAAACAATCAGGGGAACACACTCTCTTCACTTATACTGCTCACCCGGTGACATGTCCTGTGTGTATTAAACAATCAGGGGAACACACTCTCCTCACTTATACTGTTCACCTCGTGACATGTCCCGTCAGTATTAAACAATCAGGGGAACACAATCTCCTCAATTCTACTATTCACCTGGTAACATGTCCCTTGCGTGTAAAACCATCAGGGGAACACACTCTCCTCACTTATAATGTTCACCTGGTAACATGTCCCGAATATATTAAACAATCAGGGGAACACACACTCCTCACTTATACTGTTCACCTGGTAACATGTCCCAGGTATATTAAAACATCAGGGGAACACACTCTCCTCACTTATACTGTTCACTTGGTAACATTTCCCTCGTATATTAAACCATCAGGGGAACACACTCGCCTCACTTATACTGTTCACCTGGTAACATGTCCCGTGTGTATTAAACAATCAGGGGAACACACTCTCCTCACTTATACTGTTCACCTGGTAACATGTCCCGTGTATATTAAACCATCAGGGGAACACACTCTCCTCACTTATACTGTTCACCTGGTAACATGTCCCGTGTGTAATAAACAATCAGGGGAACACAATCTCCTCAATTATACTGTTCACCTGGTAACAAGTCCCGTGCGTTTTAAACCATCAGTCCTCAATTATACTGTTCACCTGGTAACATGTCCCGTGCGTCTTAAACCATCTGGGGAACACACTCTCCTCACTTATACTGTTCACCTGGTAACATGTCCCGTGCGTGTTAAATCATCAGGAGAACATACTCTCCTCACTTATACTGTTCACCTGGTAACATGTCCCGTGCGTGTTAAACCATCAGGGGAACACACACTCCTCACTTATACAGTTTACCTGGTAACATGTCCCGTGAGTATTAAACAATCAGGGGAACACACTCTCCTCACTTAAACTGTTCACCTGGTAACATTTCCCTCGTATATTAAACCATCAGGGGAACACACTCTCCTCACTTATACAGTTTACCTGGTAACATGTCCCGTGTGTATTAAACAATCAGGTGAACACACTCTCCTCACTTATACTGTTCACCTGGTATCATTTCCCTCGTATATTAATCCATCAGGGGAACACACTCTCCTCACTTCTACTGTTCACCTGGTAACATGTCCCGTGAGTGTTAAACCATCAGGGGAACACACTCTCCTCACTTATACTGTTCACCTAGTAACATGTCCCGTGAGTATAAAACAATCAGGGGAACACACTCTCCTCACTTATACTGTTCACCTGGTGACATGTCCCATCTGTATTAACCCATCAGGTGAACACACTCGCCTCCCTTATACTGTTCACCTGGTAACATGTCCCGTGTATATTAAACCATCAGGGGAACACACTCTCTTCACTTATACTCTTAACCTGGTGACATGTCCCGTTTGTATTAACCCATCAGGGGAACACACTCTCCTCACAAATACTGTTCACCTGGTGACATGTCCCGTGTGTATTAAACAATCAAGGGATCACACTCTCCTCAGTTATACTGTTCACCTGGTAACATGTCCCGTGTATATTTAACCATCAGGGGAACACACTCTCCTCACTTATACTGTTCACCTGGTAACATGTCCCGTGTATATTTAACCATCAGGGGAACACACTCTCCTCACTTATATTGTTCACCTGGTAACATGTCCCGTGAATATTAAACCATCAGCGGAACACACTCTCCTCACATATACTGTTCACCTGGTGACATGTCCCGTGTGTATTAAACAATCAGGGGATCACACTCTCCTCAATTATACTGTTCACCTGGTAACATGTCCCGTGTATATTTAACCATCAGGGGAACACACTCTCCTCACTTATACTGTTCACCTGGTAACATGTCCCGTGTATATTTAACCAGCAGGGGAAAGCACTCTCCTCACTTATACTGTTCACCTGGTAACATGTCCCGTGTGCAGTAAACCATCAGTGGAACACTCTCTCCTCACTTATACTGTTCACCTGGTAACATGTCCTGTGTGCAATAAATCATCAGGGGAACACACTCTCCTCACTTATACTGTTCACCTCGGGACATGACCAGGGTATATTAAACAATCAGGGGAACACACTCTCCTCACTTATACTGTTCACCTGGTAACATGTCCCGTGTGCATTAAACCATCAGTGGAACACACTCTCCTCAATTCTACTCTTCACCTGGTGACATGTCCCGGGTATATTAAACCATCAGGGGAACACGCTCTCCTCACTTATACTGTTCACCTGGTAACATGTCCCGTGTGCATTAAACCATCAGTGGAACACACTCTCCTCAATTCTACTCTTCACCTGGTGACATGTCCCGGGTATATTAAACCATCAGGGGAACACGCTCTCCTCACTTATACTGTTCACCTGGTAACATGTCCCGTGCGTGTTAAATCATCAGGAGAACACACTCTCCTCACTTATACTGTTCACCTGGTAACATGTCCCGTGCGTGTTAAACCATCAGGGGAACACATTCTCCTCACTTATACTGTTCACCTGGTCATATGTCCAGTGTATATTAAACAATCAGGGGAACACACTCTCCTCACATATTCTGTTCACCTGGTAACATGTCCCGTGCGTGTTAAACCATCAGGGGAACACACTCTCCTCACTTATACTGTTAACCTGGTAACATGTCCCGTGCGTGTTAAACCATCAGTGGAACACACTCTCCTCACTTATACTGTTCACCTGGTAACATGTCCCGTGAGTATTAAACAATCAGGGGAACACACTCTCCTCACTTATACTGTTCACCTGGGAACATGTCCCGTGTATATTAAACCATCAGGGGAACACACTCTCCTCACTTATACTGTTCACCTGGTAACATTTCCCTCGTATATTAAACCATCAGGGGAACACACTCTCCTCACTTATACTGTTCACCTGGTAACATGTCCGGTGTGTATTAAACAATCAGGGGAACACACTCTCCTCACTTATACTGTTCACCTGGTAGCATGTCCCGTGCGTGTTAAACCATCAGGGGAACACACTCTCCTCACTTATACTGTTCACCTGGTAACATGTCCCGTGAGTATAAAACAATCAGGGGAACACACTCTCCTCACTTATACTGTTCACCTGGTAACATGTCCCGTGAGTATAAAACAATCAGGGGAACACACTCTCCTCACTTATACTGTTCACCTGGTAACATGTCCCGTGAGTATAAAACAATCAGGGGAACACACTCTCCTCACTTATACTGTTCACCTGGTAACATGTCCCGTGCGTGTTAAACCATCAGGGGAACACACTCTCCTCACTTATACTGTTCACCTGGTAACATGTCCCGTGAGTACAAAACAATCAGGGGAACACACTCTCCTCACTTATACTGTTCACCTGGTAACATGTCCTTTGCATATTTAACCATCAGGGGAAAACATTCTGCTCACTTCTACTGTTCACCTGGTGACATGTCCCGTCAGTATTAAACAATCAGGGGAACACACTCTCTTCACTTATACTGCTCACCCGGTGACATGTCCTGTGTGTATTAAACAATCAGGGGAACACACTCTCCTCACTTATACTGTTCACCTCGTGACATGTCCCGTCAGTATTAAACAATCAGGGGAACACACTCTCCTCAATTCTACTATTCACCTGGTAACATGTCCCCTGCGTGTAAAACCATCAGGGGAACACACTCTCCTCACTTATAATGTTCACCTGGTAACATGTCCCGAATATATTAAACAATCAGGGGAACACACACTCCTCACTTATACTGTTCACCTGGTAACATGTCCCAGGTATATTAAACCATCAGGGGAACACACTCTCCTCACTTATACTGTTCACTTGGTAACATTTCCCTCGTATATTAAACCATCAGGGGAACACACTCGCCTCACTTATACTGTTCACCTGGTAACATGTCCCGTGTGTATTAAACAATCAGGGGAACACACTCTCCTCACTTATACTGTTCACCTGGTAACATGTCCCGTGTATATTAAACCATCAGCGGAACACACTCTCCTCACTTATACTGTTCACCTGGTAACATGTCCCGTGTGTAATAAACAATCAGGGGAACACAATCTCCTCAATTATACTGTTCACCTGGTAACAAGTCCCGTGCGTTTTAAACCATCAGTCCTCAATTATACTGTTCACCTGGTAACATGTCCCGTGCGTCTTAAACCATCTGGGGAACACACTCTCCTCACTTATACTGTTCACCTGGTAACATGTCCCGTGCGTGTTAAATCATCAGGAGAACACACTCTCCTCACTTATACTGTTCACCTGGTAACATGTCCCGTGCGTGTTAAACCATCAGGGGAACACACACTCCTCACTTATACAGTTTACCTGGTAACATGTCCCGTGAGTATTAAACAATCAGGGGAACACACTCTCCTCACTTATACTGTTCCACTGGGAACATGTCCCGTGTATATTAAACCATCAGGGGAACACACTCTCCTCACTTAAACTGTTCACCTGGTAACATTTCCCTCGTATATTAAACCATCAGGGGAACACACTCTCCTCACTTATACTGTTCACCTGGTATCATTTCCCTCGTATATTAATCCATCAGGGGAACACACTCTCCTCACTTCTACTGTTCACCTGGTAACATGTCCCGTGCGTGTTAAACCATCAGGGGAACACACTCTCCTCACTTATACTGTTCACCTAGTAACATGTCCCGTGAGTATAAAACAATCAGGGGAACACACTCTCCTCACTTATACTGTTCACCTGGTGACATGTCCCATCTGTATTAACCCATCAGGTGAACACACTCGCCTGACTTATACTGTTCACCTGGTAACATGTCCCGTGTATATTAAACCATCAGGGGAACACACTCTCTTCACTTATACTGTTCACCTGGTGACATGTCCCGTTTGTATTAACCCATCAGGGGAACACACTCTCCTCACAAATACTGTTCACCTGGTGACATGTCCCGTGTGTATTAAACAATCAGGGGATCACACTCTCCTCAGTTATACTGTTCACCTGGTAACATGTCCCGTGTATATTTAACCATCAGGGGAACACACTCTCCTCACTTATACTGTTCACCTGGTAACATGTCCCGTGTATATTTAACCATCAGGGGAACACACTCTCCTCACTTATAATGTTCACCTGGTAACATGTCCCGTGAATATTAAACCATCAGGGGAACACACTCTCCTCACATATACTGTTCACCTGGTGACATGTCCCGTGTGTATTAAACAATCAGGGGATCACACTCTCCTCAATTATACTGTTCACCTGGTAACATGTCCCGTGTATATTTAACCATCAGGGGAACACACTCTCCTCACTTATACTGTTCACCTGGTAACATGTCCCGTGTATATTTAACCATCAGGGGAAAGCACTCTCCTCACTTATACTGTTCACCTGGTAACATGTCCCGTGTGCAGTAAACCATCAGTGGAACACTCTCTCCTCACTTATATTTTTCACCTGGTAACATGTCCTGTGTGCAATAAATCATCAGGGGAACACACTCTCCTCACTTATACTGTTCACCTCGTGACATGACACGCGTATATTAAACAATCAGGGGAACACACTCTCCTCACTTATACTGTTCACCTGGTAACATGTCCCGTGTATATTAAACCATCAGTGGAACACACTCTCCTCAATTCTACTCTTCACCTGGTGACATGTCCCGGGTATATTAAACCATCAGGGGAACACGCTCTCCTCACTTATACTGTTCACCTGGTAACATGTCCCGTGTGCATTAAACCATCAGTGGAACACACTCTCCTCAATTCTACTCTTCACCTGGTGACATGTCCCGGGTATATTAAACCATCAGGGGAACACGCTCTCCTCACTTATACTGTTCACCTGGTAACATGTCCCGTGCGTGTTAAATCATCAGGAGAACACACTCTCCTCACTTATACTGTTCACCTGGTAACATGTCCCGTGCGTGTTAAACCATCAGGGGAACACATTCTCCTCACTTATACTGTTCACCTGGTCATATGTCCAGTGTATATTAAACAATCAGGGGAACACACTCTCCTCACATATTCTGTTCACCTGGTAACATGTCCCGTGCGTGTTAAACCATCAGGGGAACACACTCTCCTCACTTATACTGTTCACCTGGTAACATGTCCCGTGCGTGTTAAACCATCAGGGGAACACACTCTCCTCACTTATACTGTTCACCTGGTAACATGTCCCGTGAGTATCAAACAATCAGGGGAACACACTCTCTTCACTTATACTGTTCACCTGGGAACATGTCCCGTGTATATTAAACCATCAGGGGAACACACTCTCCTCACTTATACTGTTCACCTGGTAACATTTCCCTCGTATATTAAACCATCAGGGGAACACACTCTCCTCACTTATACTGTTCACCTGGTAACATGTCCGGTGTGTATTAAACAATCAGGGGAACACACTCTCCTCACTTATACTGTTCACCTGGTAGCATGTCCCGTGCGTGTTAAACCATCAGGGGAACACACTCTCCTCACTTATACTGTTCACCTGGTAACATGTCCCGTGAGTATAAAACAATCAGGGGAACACACTCTCCTCACTTATACTGTTCACCTGGTAACATGTCCCGTGAGTATAAAACAATCAGGGGAACACTCTCTCCTCACTTATACTGTTCACCTGGTAACATTTCCCTCGTATAGTAAACCATCAGGGGAACACACTCGCCTCACTTATACTGTTCACCTGGTAGCATGTCCCGTGCGTGTTAAACCATCAGGGGAACACACTCTCCTCACTTATACTGTTCACCTGGTAACATGTCCCGTGAGTATAAAACAATCAGGGGAACACACTCTCCTCACTTATACTGTTCACCTGGTAACATGTCCCGTGCGTGTTAAACCATCAGGGGAACACACTCTCCTCACTTATACTGTTCACCTGGTAACATGTCCGGTGAGTACAAAACAATCAGGGGAACACACTCTCCTCACTTATACTGTTCACCTGGTAACATGTCCCGTGTATATTAAACCATCACGGGAACACTCTCTCCTCACTTATACTGTTCACCTGGTAACATGTCCCGTGCGTGTTAAACCATCAGGGGAACACACTCTCCTCACTTATACTGTTCACCTGGTAACATGTCCCTTGAGTATTAAACAATCAGGGGAACACACTCTCCTCACTTATACTGTTCACCTGGTAACATGTCCCGTGCGTGTTAAACCATCAGGGGAACACACTCTCCTCACTTATACTGTTCACCTGGTAACATGTCCCGTGCGTGTTAAACCATCAGGGGAACACACTCTCCTCACTTATACTGTTCACCTGGTAACATGTCCCGTGCGTGTTAAACCATCAGGGGAACACACTCTCCTCACTTACACTGTTCACCTGGTAACATGTCCCGTGCGTGTTAAACCATCAGGGGAACACACTCTCCTCACTTATACTGTTCACCTGGTAACATGTCCCTTGAGTATTAAACAATCAGGGGAACACACTCTCCTCACTTATACTGTTCACCTGGTAACATGTCCCGTGTGTGTTAAACCATCAGGGGAACACACTCTCCTCACTTATACTGTTCACCTGGTAACATGTCCCGTGCGTGTTAAACCATCAGGGGAACACACTCTCCTCACTTATACAGTTCACCTGGTAACATGTCCCGTGCGTGTTAAACCATCAGGGGAACACACTCTCCTCACTTATACTGTTCACCTGATAACATGTCCCGTGAGTATTAAACAATCAGGGGAACACACTCTCCTAACTTATACTGTTCACCTGGGAACATGTCCCGTGTATATTAAACCATCAGGGGAACACACTCTCCTCACTTATACTGTTCAACTGGGAACATGTTCCGTGTATATTAAACCATCAGGGGAACACAATCTCCTCAGTTATACTGTTCACCTGGTAACATGTACCGTGTATATTAAACCATCAGGGGAACACACTCTCCTCACTTATACTGTTCACCTGGTAACATGTCCCGTGTGTATTGAACAATCAGGGGAACACACTCTCCTCACTTATACTGTTCACCTGGTAACATGTCCCGTGCGTATTAAACCTACAGGGGAACACATTCTCCTCACTTATACTGTTCACCTGGTAACATGTTCCGTGTATATTAAACCATCATGGGAACACACTCTCCTCACTTATACTGTTCACCTGGTAACATGTCCCGTGCGTATTAAACCATCAGGGGAACACACTCTCCTCAATTATACATTTCACTTGGTGACATGTTCCGTGTGTATTGAACAATCAGGGAAACACACTCTCCTCACTTATACTGTTCACCTGGTAACATGTCCCGTGTGTATTGAACAATCACGGGAACACACTCTCCTCACTTATACTGTTCACCTGGTAACATGTCCCGTGCGTATTAAAACAACAGGGGAACACATTCTCATCACTTATACTGTTCACCTGGTAACATGTCCCGTGTGTATTAAACAATCAGGGGAACACACTCTCCTCACTTATACTGTTCACCTGGTAACATGTCCCGTGCATATTAAACCAACAGGGGAACACATTCTCATCACTTACACTGTTCACCTGGTTACATGTCCCGTGCGTATTAAACAAACAGGGGAACACATTCTCCTCACTTATACTGTTCACCTGGAGACATGTCCCGTGTGTATTAAACAAACAGGGGAACATATTCTCCTCACTTATACTATTCACTTGGTTACATGTCCCGTGCGTATTAAACAAACAGGGGAACACATTCTCCTCACTTATACTGTTCACCTGGTAACATGTCCCGTGTTTATTAAACAATCAGGGGAACACATTCTCCTCACTTATACTGTTCACTTGGTAACATGTCCCGTGCGTATTAAACAAACAGGGGAACACATTCTCCTCACTTATACTGTTCACCTGGTAACATGTCCCGTGTTTATTAAACAAACAGGGGAACACACTCTCCTCACTAATACTGTTCACCTGGTAACATGTCCTGTGTATATTAAACCATCAATGGAACACACTCTCCTCACTTATACTGTTCACCTGGTAACATGTCCTGTGTATATTAAAACATCAGGGGAACACACTCTCCTCACTTATACTGTTCACCTGGGAACATGTTCCGTGTATATTAAACCATCAGGGGAACACACTCTCCTCACTTATACTGTTCACCTGGTAACATGTCCCGTGTGTATTGAACAATCAGGGGAACACACTCTCCTCACTTATACTGTTCACCTGGTAACATGTCCCGTGCGTATTAAACCAACAGGGGAACACATTCTCCTCACTTATACTGTTCACCTGGTAACATGTCCTGTGTATATTAAAACATGAGGGGAACACACTCTCCTCACTTATACTGTTCACCTGGTAACATGTCCTGTGCGTATTAAACCATCAGGGGAAAACACTCTCCTCACTTATACTTTTCACTTGGTGAAATGCCCGTGCTTATTAAACCAAAAGGGGAACACTCTCTCCTCACTTCTACTGTTCAGCTGGTAACATATCATGTGTATATTAAACCATCAGGGGAACTCACTCTCCTCACTTATACTGTTCACCTGGAAACATGTCCCGTGAATATTAAACCATCAGGGGAAAGCACTCTCCTCACTTAAACTTTTCTCTTGGTAACATATCCCGTGTATATTAAACCATCAGGAGAGCACACTCTACTCAATTATACTGTTCACCTGGTAACATGTCCCGTGTGTATTAAACAGTCTGGGGAACACACTCTCCTCACTTAGACTTTTCTCTTGGTAACACATCCCGTGTATATTAAACCATCAGGGGAACACACTCTCCTCACTTATACTGTTCATCTGGTAACATGTCCCGTGTGTATTAAACAATCAGGGGAACACACTCTCCTCACTTACACAGTTCACTTGGTGAAATGTCCCGTGCATATTAAACCATCAGGGGAACACAATCTCCTCACTTATACTGTTCACTTGGATACATGTCCCGTGCATATTAAACAAACAGGGGAACACATTCTACTCACTTATACTATTCACTTGGTAACATGTCCCGTGCGTATTAAACAAACTGGGGAACACATTCTCCTCACTTATACTGTTCACCTGGAAACATGTCCCGTGTGTATTAAACAAAGAGGGGAACATATTCTCCTCACTTATACTGTTCACTTGGTTTCATGTCCCGTGTATATTAAACCATCAGGGGAACACACTCTCCTCACTTATACTGTTCACCTGGTAACATGTCCCGTGTATATTAAACCATCAGGGGAACACACTCTCCTCACTTATACTGTTCACCTGGTAACATGTCCCGTGTATATTAAACCATCAGGGCAACACACTCTCCTCACTTATACTGTTCACCTGGTAACATGTCCTGTGTGCATTAAACCATCAGGGGAACACACTCTCCTCACTTATACTGTTCATCTGGTAACATGTCCCATCAGTATTAAACCATCAGGGGAACACACTCTCCTCAGTTATACTATTCACCTGGTAACATGTCCCCTGCGTGTTAAACCATCAGGGGAACACACTCTCCTCACTTATAATGTTCACCTGGTAACATGTCCCGAATATATTAAACAATCAGGGGAACACACACTCCTCACTTATACTGTTCACCTGGTAACATGTCCCAGGTATATTAAACCATCAGGGGAACACACTCTCCTCACTTATACTGTTCACTTGGTAACATTTCCCTCGTATATTAAACCATCAGGGGAACACACTCGGCTCACTTATACTGTTCACCTGGTAACATGTCCCGTGTGTATTAAACAATCAGGGGAACACACTCTCCTCACTTATACTGTTCACCTGGTAACATGTCCCGTGTATATTAAACCATCAGGGGAACACACTCTCCTCACTAATACTGTTCACCTGGTAACATGTCCCGTGTGTAATAAACAATCAGGGGAACACAATCTCCTCAATTATACTGTTCACCTGGTAACAAGTCCCGTGCGTTTTAAACCATCAGTCCTCAATTATACTGTTCACCTGGTAACATGTCCCGTGCGTCTTAAACCATCTGGGGAACACACTCTCCTCACTTATACTGTTCACCTGGTAACATGTCCCGTGCGTGTTAAATCATCAGGAGAACACACTCTCCTCACTTATACTGTTCACCTGGTAACATGTCCCGTGCGTGTTAAACCATCAGGGGAACACACACTCCTCACTTATACAGTTTACCTGGTAACATGTCCCGTGAGTATTAAACAATCAGGGGAACACACTCTCCTCACTTATACAGTTCCCCTGGGAACATGTCCCGTGTATATTAAACCATCAGGGGAACACACTCTCCTCACTTAAACTGTTCACCTGGTAACATTTCCCTCGTATATTAAACCATCAGGGGAACACACTCTCCTCACTTATACAGTTTACCTGGTAACATGTCCCGTGTGTATTAAACAATCAGGTGAACACACTCTCCTCACTTATACTGTTCACCTGGTATCATTTCCCTCGTATATTAATCCATCAGGGGAATACACTCTCCTCACTTCTACTGTTCACCTGGTAACATGTCCCGTGCGTGTTAAACCATCAGGGGAACACACTCTCCTCACTTATACTGTTCACCTAGTAACATGTCCCGTGAGTATAAAACAATCAGGGGAACACACTCTCCTCACTTATACTGTTCACCTGGTGACATGTCCCATCTGTATTAACCCATCAGGTGAACACACTCGCCTCACTTATACTGTTCACCTGGTAACATGTCCCGTGTATATTAAACCATCAGGGGAACACACTCTCTTCACTTATACTGTTCACCTGGTGACATGTCCCGTTTGTATTAACCCATCAGGGGAACACACTCTCCTCACAAATACTGTTCACCTGGTGACATGTCCCGTGTGTATTAAACAATCAGGGGATCACACTCTCCTCAGTTATACTGTTCACCTCGTAACATGTCCCGTGTATATTTAACCATCAGGGGAACACACTCTCCTCACTTATACTGTTCACCTGGTAACATGTCCCGTGTATATTTAACCATCAGGGGAACACACTCTCCTCACTTATATTGTTCACCTGGTAACATGTCCCGTGAATATTAAACCATCAGGGGAACACACTCTCCTCACATATACTGTTCACCTGGTGACATGTCCCGTGTGTATTAAACAATCAGGGGATCACACTCTCCTCAATTATACTGTTCACCTGGTAACATGTCCCGTGTATATTTAACCATCAGGGGAACACACTCTCCTCACTTATACTGTTCACCTGGTAACATGTCCCGTGTATATTTAACCATCAGGGGAAAGCACTCTCCTCACTTATACTGTTCACCTGGTAACATGTCCCGTGTGCAGTAAACCATCAGTGGAACACTCTCTCCTCACTTATACTGTTCACCTGGTAACATGTCCTGTGTGCAATAAATCATCAGGGGAACACACTCTCCTCACTTATACTGTTCACCTCGTGACATGACCCGGGTATATTAAACAATCAGGGGAACACACTCTCCTCACTTATACTGTTCACCTGGTAACATGTCCCGTGTACATTAAACCATCAGTGGAACACACTCTCCTCAATTCTACTCTTCACCTGGTGACATGTCCCGGGTATATTAAACCATCAGGGGAACACGCTCTCCTCACTTATACTGTTCACCTGGTAACATGTCCCGTGTGCATTAAACCATCAGTGGAACACACTCTCCTCAATTCTACTCTTCACCTGGTGACATGTCCCGGGTATATTAAACCATCAGGGGAACACGCTCTCCTCACTTATGCTGTTCACCTGGTAACATGTCCCGTGCGTGTTAAATCATCAGGAGAACACACTCTCCTCACTTGTACTGTTCACCTGGTAACATGTCCCGTGCGTGTTAAACCATCAGGGGAATACATTCTCCTCACTTATACTGTTCACCTGGTCATATGTCCAGTGTATATTAAACAATCAGGGGAACACACTCTCCTCACATATTCTGTTCACCTGGTAACATGTCCCGTGCGTGTTAACCCATCAGGTGAACACACTCTCCTCACTTATACTGTTCACCTGGTAACATGTCCCGTGTATATTAAACCATCAGGGGAACACACTCTCTTCACTTATACTGTTCACCTGGTGACATGTCCCGTTTGTATTAACCCATCAGGGGAACACACTCTCCTCACAAATACAGTTCACCTGGTGACATGTCCCGTGTGTATTAAACAATCAGGGGATCACACTCTCCTCAGTTATACTGTTCACCTCGTAACATGTCCCGTGTATATTTAACCATCAGGGGAACACACTCTCCTCACTTATACTGTTCACCTGGTAACATGTCCCGTGTATATTTAACCATCAGGGGAACACACTCTCCTCACTTATATTGTTCACCTGGTAACATGTCCCGTGAATATTAAACCATCAGGGGAACACACTCTCCTCACATATACTGTTCACCTGGTGACATGTCCCGTGTGTATTAAACAATCAGGGGATCACACTCTCCTCAATTATACTGTTCACCTGGTAACATGTCCCGTGTATATTTAACCATCAGGGGAAAGCACTCTCCTCACTTATACTGTTCACCTGGTAACATGTCCCGTGTGCAGTAAACCATCAGTGGAACACTCTCTCCTCACTTATACTGTTCACCTGGTAACATGTCCTGTGTGCAATAAATCATCAGGGGAACACACTCTCCTCACTTATACTGTTCACCTCGTGACATGACCCGGGTATATTAAACAATCAGGGGAACACACTCTCCTCACTTATACTGTTCACCTGGTAACATGTCCCGTGTACATTAAACCATCAGTGGAACACACTCTCCTCAATTCTACTCTTCACCTGGTGACATGTCCCGGGTATATTAAAAAATCAGGGGAACACGCTCTCCTCACTTATACTGTTCACCTGGTAACATGTCCCGTGTGCATTAAACCATCAGTGGAACACACTCTCCTCAATTCTACTCTTCACCTGGTGACATGTCCCGGGTATATTAAACCATCAGGGGAACACGCTCTCCTCACTTATACTGTTCACCTGGTAACATGTCCCGTGCGTGTTAAATCATCAGGAGAACACACTCTCCTCACTTATACTGTTCACCTGGTAACATGTCCCGTGCGTGTTAAACCATCAGGGGAAAACATTCTCCTCACTTATACTGTTCACCTGGTCATATGTCCAGTGTATATTAAACAATCAGGGGAACACACTCTCCTCACATATTCTGTTCACCTGGTAACATGTCCCGTGCGTGTTAAACCATCAGGGGAACACACTCTCCACACTTATACTGTTCACCTGGTAACATGTCCCGTGCGTGTTAAACCATCAGGGGAACACACTCTCCTCACTTATACTGTTCACCTGGTAACATGTCCCGTGAGTATTAAACAATCAGGGGAACACACTCTCCTCACTTATACTGTTCACCTGGGAACATGTCCCGTGTATATTAAACCATCAGGGGAACACACTCTCCTCACTTATACTGTTCACCTGGTAACATTTCCCTCGTATATTAAACCATCAGGGGAACACACTCTCCTCACTTATACTGTTCACCTGGTAACATGTCCGGTGTGTATTAAACAATCAGGGGAACACACTCTCCTCACTTATACTGTTCACCTGGTAGCATGTCCCGTGCGTGTTAAACCATCAGGGGAACACACTCTCCTCACTTATACTGTTCACCTGGTAACATGTCCCGTGAGTATAAAACAATCAGGGGAACACACTCTCCTCACTTATACTGTTCACCTGGTAACATGTCCCGTGAGTATAAAACAATCAGGGGAACACTCTCCTCACTTATACTGTTCACCTGGTAACATTTCCCTCGTATAGTAAACCATCAGGGGAACACACTCGCCTCACTTATACTGTTCACCTGGTAGCATGTCCCGTGCGTGTTAAACCATCAGGGGAACACACTCTCCTCACTTATACTGTTCACCTGGTAACATGTCCCGTGAGTATAAAACAATCAGGGGAACACACTCTCCTCACTTACACTGTTCACCTGGTAACATGTCCCGTGCGTGTTAAACCATCAGGGGAACACACTCTCCTCACTTATACTGTTCACCTGGTAACATGTCCCGTGAGTATAAAACAATCAGGGGAACACACTCTCCTCACTTATACTGTTCACCTGGTAACATGTCCCGTGTATATTAAACCATCACGGGAACACTCTCTCCTCACTTATACTGTTCACCTGGTAACATGTCCCGTGCATGTTAAACCATCAGGGGAACACACTCTCCTCACTTATACTGTTCATCTGGTAACATGTCCCGTCAGTATTAAACCATCAGGGGAACACACTCTCCTCACTTATACTGTTCACCTGGTAACATGTCCCGTGTATATTAAACCATCAGGGGAACACACTCTCCTCACTTATACTGTTCACCTGGTAACATGTCCTGTGTGCATTAAACCATCAGGGGAACACACTCTCCTCACTTATACTGTTCATCTGGTAACATGTCCCGTCAGTATTAAACCATCAGGGGAACACACTCTCCTCACTTATACTGTTCACCTGGTAACATGTCCCGTGTATATTAAACCATCAGGGGAACACACTCTCCTCACTTATACTGTTCACCTGGTAACATGTCCTGTGTGCATTAAACCATCAGGGGAAACACTCTCCTCACTTATACTGTTCACCTGGTAACATGTCCTTTGCATATTTAACCATCAGGGGAAAACATTCTGCTCACTTCTACTGTTCACCTGGTGACATGTCCCCTGTGTATTAAACCATCAGGGGAACACACTCTCCTCACTTGCACTGTTCATTGGGTAACATGTCCCGTGAGTATTAAACAATCAGGGGAACACACTCTCCTCACTTATACTGTTCACCTGGTGAAATGTCCCGTGTATATTAAACAATCAGGGGAACACACTCTCCTCACTTATACTGTTCACCTGGTGACATGTCCCGGGTATATTAAACCATCAGCGGAACACACTCTACTCACTTATACTGTTCACCTGGTAACATGTCCCGTGCGTGTTAATCCATCAGGGGAACACACTCTCCTCACATATACAGTTCACCTGGTGACATGTCCTTTGCATATTTAACCATCAGGGGAAAACATTCTGCTCACTTCTACTGTTCACCTGGTGACATGTCCTGTGTGCATTAAACCATCAGGGGAACACACTCTCCTCACTTATACTGTTCATCTGGTAACATGTCCCGTCAGTATTAAACCATCAGGGCAACACACTCTCCTCACTTATACTGTTCACCTGGTAACATGTCCCGTGTATATTAAACCATCAGGGGAACACACTCTCCTCACTTATACTGTTCACCTGGTAACATGTCCTGTGTGCATTAAACCATCAGGGGAACACACTCTCCTCACTTATACTGTTCATCTGGTAACATGTCCCGTCAGTATTAAACCATCAGGGGAACACACTCTCCTCACTTCTGCTGTTCACCTGGTAACATGTCCTTTGCATATTTAACCATCAGGGGAAAATATTCTGCTCACTTCTACTGTTCACCTGGTGACATGTCCCGTTTGTATTAAATCATCAGGGGAACACACTCTCCTCACTTATACTGTTCACCTGGTAACATGTCCCGTGTGTATTAAACAATCAGGGGAACACACTCTCCTCAATTATACTGTTCACCTGGTAACATGTCCGTTGTATATTAAACAATCAGGGGAAAACACTCTCCTCACTTATACTGTTCACCTGGTAACATGTCCCGTGCGTGTTAAACCATCAGGGGAACACACTCTCCTCACTTATACTGTTCAGCTGATAACATGTCCCGTGAGTATTAAACAATCAGGGGAACACACTCTCCTCACTTATACTGTTCA
Organism: Heterodontus francisci; assembly: GCF_036365525.1. NCBI lineage: Eukaryota > Metazoa > Chordata > Chondrichthyes > Heterodontiformes > Heterodontidae > Heterodontus > Heterodontus francisci. The sequence goes on from NW_027140672.1 coordinate 208,342, forward strand.
CCTGGTAACATGTCCCGTGAATATTAAACCATCAGGGGAAAGCACTCTCCTCACTTATACTGTTCACCTGGTAACATGTCCCGTGCATATTAAACCATCAGGGGAACACACTCTCATCACTTATACTTTTCACTTGGTGAAATGCCCGTGCTTATTTAACCAAAAGGGGAACACTCTCTCCTCACTTACACTGTTCAGCTGGTAACATATCCTGTGTGTATTAAACCATCAGTGGAACACACTCTCCTCACTTATACGGTTCACCTGGTAACATGTCCCGTGTGTATTAAACAATCAGGGGAACACATTCTCCTCACTTATACTGTTCACTTGGTAATATGTCCCGTGCGTATTAAACAAACAGGGGAACACATTCTCCTCACTTATACGGTTCACCTGGTAACATGTCCCGTGCGTTTTAAACAATCAGGGGAACACACTCTCCTCACTTATACTGTTCACCTGGTAACATGTCCTGTGTATATTAAACCATCAATGGAACACACTCTCCTCACTTATACTGTTCACCTGGTAACATGTCCTGCGCATATTAAAACATCAGGGGAACACACTCTCCTCACTTATACTGTTCACCTGGTAACATGTCCCGTGTGCATTAAACAATCAGGGGAACAAACTCTCCTCACTTATACCGTTCACCTGATAACATGTCCCGTGTGTATTAAAACATCAGGGGAACACAATCTCCTCACTTATACTGTTCACCTGGTAACATGCCCTGTTTATATTAAACCATCAGGGGAACACACTCTCCTCACTTATACTGTTTACCTGGTAACATGCCCTGTGTATATTAAACCATCAGGGGAACACACTTTCCTCACTTATACTGTTCACCTAGTCACCTGTCCCGTGTATATTAAACCATCAGGGGAACACACTCTCCTCACTTATACTGTTCACCTGGTAACATGTCCCGTGTATATTAAACCATCAGGGGAACACACTCTCCTCACTTACACTTTTCACCTGGTAACATATCCAGTGTATATTAAACCATCAGGGGAACACACTCTCCTCACTTACACTGTTCACCTGGTAAAATGTCCTGTGTGCATTAAACCATCAGGGGAACACACTCTCCTGACTTATACAGTTCACTTGGTGACATGTCCCGTGCGTATTAAACCATCAGGTGAAGACACTCGCCTCACTTATACTGTTCATCTGGTAACATGTCCCGTGTATATTAAACCATCAGGGGAACACACTCTCCTCACTTATACTTTTCACCTGGTAACATATCCAGTGTATATTAAACCATCAGGGGAATACACTCTCCTCACTTACACTGTTCATCTGGTAACATGTCCCGTGTATATTAAACCATCAGCGGAACACACTCTCCTCACTTATACTTTTCACCTGGTAACATATCCAGTGTATATTAAACCATCAGGGGAACACTCTCTCCTCACTTATACTGTTCACCTGGTAACATGTCCTGTGTGCATTAAACCATCAGGGGAACACACTCTCCTCACTTATACTGTTCACCTGGTAACATGTCCTTTGCATATTTAACCATCAGGGGAAAACATTCTGCTCACTTATACTGTTCACCTGGTGACATGTCCCCTGTGTATTAAACAATCAGGGGGACACACTCTCCTCACTTATACTGTTCACCTGGTAACATGTCCCGTGTATATTAAACCATCAGGGGAACACACTCTCCTCACTTATACTGTTCACCTGGTGACATGTCCTTTGCATATTTAACCATCAGGGGAACACACTCTCCTCACTTATACTGTTCACCTGGTAAAATGTCTTGTGTGCATTAAACCATCAGGGGAACACACTCTCCTCACTTATACAGTTCACTTGGTGACATGTCCCGTGCGTATTAAACCATTAGGTGAACACACTCACCTCACTTATACTGTTCATCTGGTAACATGTCCCGTGTATATTAAACCATCAGGGGAACACACTCTCCTCACTGATACTGTTCACCTGGTAACATGTCCCGAGTATATTAAACCATCAGGGGAACACACTCTCCTCACTTATACTGTTCACCTGGTAACATGTCCCGTGTATATTAAACCATCAGGGGAACACACTCTCCTCACTGATACTGTTCACCTGGTAACATGTCCCGTGAGTATTAAACAATCAGGGGAACACACACTCCTCACTTATACTGTTCAACTGGTAACATGTCCCGTGTGCATTAAACCATCAGTGGAACACTCTCTCCTCACTTATGCTGTTCACCTGGTAACATGTCCTGTGTGCATTAAACAATCAGGGGAATACACTCTCCTCACTTACACTGTTCAGCTGGTAACATGTCCCGTGTATATTAAACCATCAGGGGAACACTCTCTCCTCACTTATACTGTTCATCTGGTGACATGTCCCGTGTGTATTAAACAATCAGGGGAATTCACTCTCCTCACTTATACTGTTCACCTGTTGACATGTCCTGTTTGTATTAAACCATCAGGGGAACACACTCTCCTCACTTATACTGTTCACCTGGTAACATGTCCCATTGATATTAAACCATCAGGGGAGCACACTCTCCCCACATATACTGTTCACCTGGTAACATTTCCTGTGTATATTAAACCATCAGGGGAACACACTCTCTTCACTTATACTGTTCACCTGGTAACATGTCCCATGTATATTAAACCATCATGGGAACACACTCTCTTCACTTATGCTGTTCACCTGGTAACATGTCCCGCGCATATTAAACCATCAGGGGAACACACGCTCCTCACTTCTACTCTTCACCTGGTGACACGTCCCGTCAGTATTAAACAATCAGGGGAACACACTCTCCTCACTTATACTGTTCACCTGGTAATATGTCCCGGGTGTATTAAACAATCAGGGGAACACACTCTCCTCACTTACACTGTTCACCTGGTAACATGTCCTGTGTAAATTAAACCATCAGGGGAACACATTCTCCTCACTTATACTGTTCACCTGCTAACATGTCCCGTGTATATTAAACCATCAGAGGAACACACTCTCCTCACTTAAACTGTTCACCTGGTAACATGTCCCGAGTATATTAAACCATCAGGGGAACACAATCTCCTCACTTATACTGTTCACCAGGTAACATGTCCCGTGTATATTAAACAATCAGGGGAACACACTCTCCTCACTTATACTGTTCACCTGGTAACATGTCCTGTGTGCATTAAACCATCAGGGGAACACACTCTCCTCACTTATAATGTTCATCTGGTAACATGTCCCGTCAGTATTAAACCATAAGGGGAACACACTCTCCTCACTTATACTGCTCACCCGGTGACATGTCCCGTGTGTATTAAACAATCAGGGGAACATACTCTCCTCAATTATACTGTTCACCTGGTGCCATGTCCCGGGTATATTAAACAATCGGGGGAAAACACTCTCCTCACTTCTTCTGTTCACCTGGTAACATGTCCCGTGCGTGTTAAACCATCAGGGGAACACACTCTCCTCACTTATACTGTTCAGCTGGTAACATGTCCCGTGAGTATTAAACAATCAGGGGAACACACTCTCCTCACTTATAATGTTCACCTGGTGACATGTCCCGTGTGTATTAAACAATCAGGGGATCACACTCTCCTCTATTATACTGTTCACCTGCTGACATGTCCCGGGTATATTAAACCATCAGGGGAACACACTCTCCTCACTTATACTGTTCACCTGGTGACATGTCCTGTGTGTATTAAACAATCAGGGGAACTCAATCTCCTCACTTATACTGTTCACCTGGTAACATGTCCCGTGAATATTAAACCATCAGGGGAAAGCACTCTCCTCACTTATACTGTTCACCTGGTAACATGTCCCGTGCATATTAAACCATCAGGGGAACACACTCTCATCACTTATACTTTTCACTTGGTGAAATGCCCGTGCTTATTTAACCAAAAGGGGAACACTCTCTCCTCACTTACACTGTTCAGCTGGTAACATATCCTGTGTGTATTAAACCATCAGTGGAACACACTCTCCTCACTTATACTGTTCACCTGGTAACATGCCCCGTGCATATTAAACCATCAGGGGAACACACTCTCCTCACTTATACTGTTCACCAGGCAACATGTCCCGTAATATTAATCAATCTGGTGAACACACTCTCCTCACTTATACTGTTCACTTGGTAACATGTCCCGTGTGTATTAAACAATCAGGGGAACACACTCTCCTCACTTATACGGTTCACCTGGTAACATGTCCCGTGTGTCTTAAACAATCAGGGGAAAACATTCTCCTCACTTATACTGTTCACTTGATAACATGTCCCGTGCGTATTAAACAAACAGGGGAACACATTCTCCTCACTTATACGGTTCACCTGGTAACATGTCCCGTGCGTTTTAAACAATCAGGGGAACAAACTCTCCTCACTTATACTGTTCACCTGGTAACATGTCCTGTGTATATTAAACCATCAATGGAACACACTCTCCTCACTTATACTGTTCACCTGGTAACATGTCCTGTGCATATTAAAACATCAGGGGAACACACTCTCCTCACTTATACTGTTCACCTGGTAACATGTCCCGTGTGCATTAAACAATCAGGGGAACAAACTCTCCTCACTTATACCGTTAACCTGATAACATGTCCCGTGTGTATTAAAACATCAGGGGAACACAATCTCCTCACTTATACTGTTCACCTGGTAACATGCCCTGTGTATATTAAACCATCAGGGGAACACACTCTCCTCACTTATACTGTTTACCTGGTAACATGCCCTGTGTATATTAAACCATCAGGGGAACACACTTTCCTCACTTATACTGTTCACCTAGTCACCTGTCCCGTGTATATTAAACCATCAGGGGAACACACTCTCCTCGCTTATACTGTTCACCTGGTAACATGTCCCGTGTATATTAAACCATCAGGGGAACACACTCTCCTCACTTACACTTTTCACCTGGTAACATATCCAGTGTATATTAAACCATCAGGGGAACACACTCTCCTCACTTACACTGTTCACCTGGTAAAATCTCCTGTGTGCATTAAACCATCAGGGGAACACACTCTCCTGACTTATACAGTTCACTTGGTGACATGTCCCGTGCGTATTAAACCATCAGGTGAAGACACTCGCCTCACTTATACTGTTCATCTGGTAACATGTCCCGTGTATATTAAACCATCAGGGGAACACACTCTCCTCACTTATACTTTTCACCTGGTAACATATCCAGTGTATATTAAACCATCAGGGGAATACACTCTCCTCACTTACACTGTTCATCTGGTAACATGTCCCGTGTATATTAAACCATCAGCGGAACACACTCTCCTCACTTATACTTTTCACCTGGTAACATATCCAGTGCATATTAAACCATCAGGGGAACACTCTCTCCTCACTTATACTGTTCACCTGGTAACATGTCCTGTGTGCATTAAACCATCAGGGGAACACACTCTCCTCACTTATACTGTTCACCTGGTAACATGTCCTTTGCATATTTAACCATCAGGGGAAAACATTCTGCTCACTTATACTGTTCACCTGGTGACATGTCCCCTGTGTATTAAACAATCAGGGGGACACACTCTCCTCACTTATACTGTTCACCTGGTAACATGTCCCGTGTATATTAAACCATCAGGGGAACACACTCTCCTCACTTATACTGTTCACCTGGTGACATGTCCTTTGCATATTTAACCATCAGGGGAACACACTCTCCTCACTTATACTGTTCACCTGGTAAAATGTCTTGTGTGCATTAAACCATCAGGGGAACACACTCTCCTCACTTATACAGTTCACTTGGTGACATGTCCCGTGCGTATTGAACCATTAGTTGAACACACTCACCTCACTTATACTGTTCATCTGGTAACATGTCCCGTGTATATTAAACCATCAGGGGAACACACTCTCCTCACTGATACTGTTCACCTGGTAACATGTCCCGAGTATATTAAACCATCAGGGGAACACACTCTCCTCACTTATACTGTTCACCTGGTAACATGTCCCGTGTATATTAAACCATCAGGGGAACACACTCTCCTCACCTATACTGTTCACCTGGTAACATGTCCCGTGTGCATTAAACCATCAGTGGAACACTCTCTCCTCACTTATGCTGTTCACCTGGTAACATGTCCTGTGTGCATTAAACAATCAGGGGAATACACTCACCTCACTTATACTGTTCATCTGGTAACATGTCCCGTGTATATTAAACCATCAGGGGAACACACTCTCCTCACTGATACTGTTCACCTGGTAACATGTCCCGAGTATATTAAACCATCAGGGGAACACACTCTCCTCACTTATACTGTTCACCTGGTAACATGTCCCGTGTATATTAAACCATCAGGGGAACACACTCTCCTCACTGATACTGTTCACCTGGTAACATGTCCCGTGAGTATTAAACAATCAGGGGAACACACTCTCCTCACTTATACTGTTCACCTGGTAACATGTCCCGTGTGCATTAAACCATCAGTGGAACACTCTCTCCTCACTTATGCTGTTCACCTGGTAACATGTCATGTGTGCATTAAACAATCAGGGGAATACACTCTCCTCACTTACACTGTTCAGCTGGTAACATGTCCCGTGTATATTAAACCATCAGGGGAACACTCTCTCCTCACTTATACTGTTCATCTGGTGACATGTCCCGTGTGTATTAAACAATCAGGGGAATTCACTCTCCTCACTTATACTGTTCACCTGTTGACATGTCCTGTTTGTATTAAACCATCAGGGGAACACACTCTCCTCACTTATACTGTTCACCTGGTAACATGTCCCATTGATATTAAACCATCAGGGGAGCACACTCTCCCCACATATACTGTTCACCTGGTAACATTTCCTGTGTATATTAAACCATCAGGGGAACACACTCTCTTCACTTATACTGTTCACCTGGTAACATGTCCCATGTATATTAAACCATCATGGGAACACACTCTCTTCACTTATGCTGTTCACCTGGTAACATGTCCCGCGCATATTAAACCATCAGGGGAACACACGCTCCTCACTTCTACTCTTCACCTGGTGACACGTCCCGTCTGTATTAAACAATCAGGGGAACACACTCTCCTCACTTATACTGTTCACCTGGTAATATGTCCCGGGTGTATTAAACAATCAGGGGAACACACTCTCCTCACTTATACTGTTCACCTGGTAACATGTCCTGTGTACATTAAACCATCAGGGGAACACATTCTCCTCACTTATACTGTTCACCTGCTAACATGTCCCGTGTATATTAAACCATCAGAGGAACACACTCTCCTCACTTAAACTGTTCACCTGGTAACATGTCCCGAGTATATTAAACCATCAGGGGAACACAATCTCCTCACTTATACTGTTCACCAGGTAACATGTCCCGTGTATATTAAACAATCAGGGGAACACACTCTCCTCACTTATACTGTTCACCTGGTAACATGTCCTGTGTGCATTAAACCATCAGGGGAACACACTCTCCTCACTTATAATGTTCATCTGGTAACATGTCCCGTCAGTATTAAACCATAAGGGGAACACTCTCTCCTCACTTATACTGCTCACCCGGTGACATGTCCCGTGTGTATTAAACAATCAGGGGAACATACTCTCCTCAATTATACTGTTCACCTGGTGCCATGTCCCGGGTATATTAAACAATCGGGGGAAAACACTCTCCTCACTTCTTCTGTTCACCTGGTAACATGTCCCGTGCGTGTTAAACCATCAGGGGAACACACTCTCCTCACTTATACTGTTCAGCTGGTAACATGTCCCGTGAGTATTAAACAATCAGGGGAACACACTCTCCTCACTTATAATGTTCACCTGGTGACATGTCCCGTGTGTATTAAACAATCAGGGGATCACACTCTCCTCTATTATACTGTTCACCTGCTGACATGTCCCGGGTATATTAAACCATCAGGGGAACACACTCTCCTCACTTATACTGTTCACCTGGTGACATGTCCTGTGTGTATTAAACAATCAGGGGAACTCAATCTCCTCACTTATACTGTTCACCTGGTAACATGTCCCGTGAATATTAAACCATCAGGGGAAAGCACTCTCCTCACTTATACTGTTCACCTGGTAACATGTCCCGTGCATATTAAACCATTAAGGGAACACACTCTCATCACTTATACTTTTCACTTGGTGAAATGCCCGTGCTTATTTAACCAAAAGGGGAACACTCTCTCCTCACTTACACTGTTCAGCTGGTAACATATCCTGTGTGTATTAAACCATCAGTGGAACACACTCTCCTCACTTATACTGTTCACCTGGTAACATGCCCCGTGCATATTAAACCATCAGGGGAACACACTCTCATCACTTATACTTTTCACTTGGTGAAATGCCCGTGCTTATTTAACCAAAAGGGGAACACTCTCTCCTCACTTATACTGTTCAGCTGGTAACATATCCTGTGTGTATTAAACCATCAGGGGAACACACTCTCCTCACTTATACTGTTCATCTGGTAACATGTCCCGTCAGTATTAAACCATCAGGGGAACACACTCTCCTCACTTATACAGTTCACTTGGTGAAATGTCACGTGCATATTAAACCATCAGGGGAACTCACTCTCCTCACTTATACTGTTCAGCTGGTAACATATCCTGTGTGTATTAAACCATCAGGGGAACACACTCTCCTCACTTATACTGTTCACCTGGTAACATGTCCCGTGAGTATTAAACTATCAGGGGAACACACTCTCCTCACTTATACTGTTCAGCTGGTAACATATCCTGTGTGTATTAAACCATCAGGGGAACACACTCTCCTCACTTATACTGTTCAGCTGGTAACATATCCTGTGTGTAATAAACCATCAGGGGAACACACTCTCCTCACTTATACTGTTCAGCTGGTAACATATCCTGTGTGTATTAAACCATCAGGGGAACACACTCTCCTCACTTATACTGTTCACCTGATAACATGTCCCGTGGATATTAAACCATCAGGGGAACACACTCTCCTCACTTATACTGTTCACCTGGTAACATGTCCCGTGTATATTAAACCATCAGGGGAACACACTCTCCTCACTTATACTGTTCACCTGGTAACATGTCCTGTGTGTATTAAACCATCAGGGGAACACACTCTCCTCACTTCTGCTGTTCACCTGGTAACATGTCCTTTGCATATTTAACCATCAGGGGAAAATATTCTGCTCACTTCTACTGTTCACCTGGTGAGATGTCCCGTTTGTATTAAACCATCAGGGGAACACACTCTCCTCACTTATACTGTTCACCTGGTAACATGTCCCGTGTGTATTAAACAATCAGGGGAACACACTCTCCTCAATTATACTGTTCACCTGGTAACATGTCCGGGGTATATTAAACTATCAGGGGAACACACTCTCCTCACTTATACTGTTCACCTGGTAACATGTCCCGTGTATATTAAACCATCAGGGGAACACACTCTCCTCACTTATACTGTTCACCTGGTAACATGTCCTGTGTGCATTAAACCATCAGGGGAACACACTCTACTCACTTATACTGTTCATCTGGTAACATGACCCGTCGGTATTAAACCATCAGGGGAACACACTCTCCTCACTTCTGCTGTTCACCTGGTAACATGTCCTTTGCATATTTAACCATCAGGGGAAAATATTCTGCTCACTTCTACTGTTCACCTGGTGACATGTCCCGTGTATATTAAACCATCAGGGGAACTCACTCTCCTCACTTATACTGTTCACCTGGTAACATGTCCCGTGCTTGTTAAACCATCAGGGGAACACACTCTCCTCACATATACTGTTCACCTGGTAACATGTCCCGTGTATATTAAACCATCAGGGGAACACATTCTCCTCACTTATACTGTTCACCTGGTAAAATGTCCCGTGCGTGTTAAACCATCAGCGGAACACACTCTCCTCACTTATACTGTTCAGCTGATAACATGTCCCGTGAGTATTAAACAATCAGGGGAACACACTCTCCTCACTTATACTGTTCACCTGGTAACATGTCCCGTGTATATTAAACAATCAGGGGAACACACTCTCCTCAATTATACTGTTCACCTGGTAACATGTCCTGTGTGCATTAAACCATCAGGGGAACACACTCTCCTCACTTATACTGTTCACCTGGTAACATGTCCTTTGCATATTTAACCATCAGGGGAAAACATTCTGCTCACTTCTACTGTTCACCTGGTGACATGTCCCCTGTGTATTAAACCATCAGGGGAACACACTCTCCTCACTTATACTGTTCATCTGGTAACATGTCCCGTCAGTATTAAACCATCAGGAGAACACTCTCTCCTCACTTATGCTGTTCACCTGGTAACATGTCATGTGTGCATTAAACAATCAGGGGAATACACTCTCCTCACTTACACTGTTCAGCTGGTAACATGTCCCGTGTATATTAAACCATCAGGGGAACACTCTCTCCTCACTTATACTGTTCATCTGGTGACATGTCCCGTGTGTATTAAACAATCAGGGGAATTCACTCTCCTCACTTATACTGTTCACCTGTTGACATGTCCTGTTTGTATTAAACCATCAGGGGAACACACTCTCCTCACTTATACTGTTCACCTGGTAACATGTCCCGTGTATATTAAACCATCAGGGGAACACACTCTCCTCACCTATACTGTTCACCTGGTAACATGTCCCGTGTGCATTAAACCATCAGTGGAACACTCTCTCCTCACTTATGCTGTTCACCTGGTAACATGTCCTGTGTGCATTAAACAATCAGGGGAATACACTCACCTCACTTATACTGTTCATCTGGTAACATGTCCCGTGTATATTAAACCATCAGGGGAACACACTCTCCTCACTGATACTGTTCACCTGGTAACATGTCCCGAGTATATTAAACCATCAGGGGAACACACTCTCCTCACTTATACTGTTCACCTGGTAACATGTCCCGTGTATATTAAACCATCAGGGGAACACACTCTCCTCACTGATACTGTTCACCTGGTAACATGTCCCGTGAGTATTAAACAATCAGGGGAACACACTCTCCTCACTTATACTGTTCACCTGGTAACATGTCCCGTGTGCATTAAACCATCAGTGGAACACTCTCTCCTCACTTATGCTGTTCACCTGGTAACATGTCATGTGTGCATTAAACAATCAGGGGAATACACTCTCCTCACTTACACTGTTCAGCTGGTAACATGTCCCGTGTATATTAAACCATCAGGGGAACACTCTCTCCTCACTTATACTGTTCATCTGGTGACATGTCCCGTGTGTATTAAACAAGCAGGGGAATTCACTCTCCTCACTTATACTGTTTACCTGTTGACATGTCCTGTTTGTATTAAACCATCAGGGGAACACACTCTCCTCACTTATACTGTTCACCTGGTAACATGTCCCATTGATATTAAACCATCAGGGGAGCACACTCTCCCCACATATACTGTTCACCTGGTAACATTTCCTGTGTATATTAAACCATCAGGGGAACACACTCTCTTCACTTATACTGTTCACCTGGTAACATGTCCCATGTATATTAAACCATCATGGGAACACACTCTCTTCACTTATGCTGTTCACCTGGTAACATGTCCCGCGCATATTAAACCATCAGGGGAACACACGCTCCTCACTTCTACTCTTCACCTGGTGACACGTCCCGTCTGTATTAAACAATCAGGGGAACACACTCTCCTCACTTATACTGTTCACCTGGTAATATGTCCCGGGTGTATTAAACAATCAGGGGAACACACTCTCCTCACTTATACTGTTCACCTGGTAACATGTCCTGTGTACATTAAACCATCAGGGGAACACATTCTCCTCACTTATACTGTTCACCTGCTAACATGTCCCGTGTATATTAAACCATCAGAGGAACACACTCTCCTCACTTAAACTGTTCACCTGGTAACATGTCCCGAGTATATTAAACCATCAGGGGAACACAATCTCCTCACTTATACTGTTCACCAGGTAACATGTCCCGTGTATATTAAACAATCAGGGGAACACACTCTCCTCACTTATACTGTTCACCTGGTAACATGTCCTGTGTGCATTAAACCATCAGGGGAACACACTCTCCTCACTTATAATGTTCATCTGGTAACATGTCCCGTCAGTATTAAACCATAAGGGGAACACTCTCTCCTCACTTATACTGCTCACCCGGTGACATGTCCCGTGTGTATTAAACAATCAGGGGAACATACTATCCTCAATTATACTGTTCACCTGGTGCCATGTCCCGGGTATATTAAACAATCGGGGGAAAACACTCTCCTCACTTCTTCTGTTCACCTGGTAACATGTCCCGTGCGTGTTAAACCATCAGGGGAACACACTCTCCTCACTTATACTGTTCAGCTGGTAACATGTCCCGTGAGTATTAAACAATCAGGGGAACACACTCTCCTCACTTATAATGTTCACCTGGTGACATGTCCCGTGTGTATTAAACAATCAGGGGATCACACTCTCCTCTATTATACTGTTCACCTGCTGACATGTCCCGGGTATATTAAACCATCAGGGGAACACACTCTCCTCACTTATACTGTTCACCTGGTGACATGTCCTGTGTGTATTAAACAATCAGGGGAACTCAATCTCCTCACTTATACTGTTCACCTGGTAACATGTCCCGTGAATATTAAACCATCAGGGGAAAGCACTCTCCTCACTTATACTGTTCACCTGGTAACATGTCCCGTGCATATTAAACCATTAAGGGAACACACTCTCATCACTTATACTTTTCACTTGGTGAAATGCCCGTGCTTATTTAACCAAAAGGGGAACACTCTCTCCTCACTTACACTGTTCAGCTGGTAACATATCCTGTGTGTATTAAACCATCAGTGGAACACACTCTCCTCACTTATACTGTTCACCTGGTAACATGCCCCGTGCATATTAAACCATCAGGGGAACACACTCTCATCACTTATACTTTTCACTTGGTGAAATGCCCGTGCTTATTTAACCAAAAGGGGAACACTCTCTCCTCACTTATACTGTTCAGCTGGTAACATATCCTGTGTGTATTAAACCATCAGGGGAACACACTCTCCTCACTTATACTGTTCATCTGGTAACATGTCCCGTCAGTATTAAACCATCAGGGGAACACACTCTCCTCACTTATACAGTTCACTTGGTGAAATGTCACGTGCATATTAAACCATCAGGGGAACTCACTCTCCTCACTTATACTGTTCAGCTGGTAACATATCCTGTGTGTATTAAACCATCAGGGGAACACACTCTCCTCACTTATACTGTTCACCTGGTAACATGTCCCGTGAGTATTAAACTATCAGGGGAACACACTCTCCTCACTTATACTGTTCAGCTGGTAACATATCCTGTGTGTATTAAACCATCAGGGGAACACACTCTCCTCACTTATACTGTTCAGCTGGTAACATATCCTGTGTGTAATAAACCATCAGGGGAACACACTCTCCTCACTTATACTGTTCAGCTGGTAACATATCCTGTGTGTATTAAACCATCAGGGGAACACACTCTCCTCACTTATACTGTTCACCTGATAACATGTCCCGTGGATATTAAACCATCAGGGGAACACACTCTCCTCACTTATACTGTTCACCTGGTAACATGTCCCGTGTATATTAAACCATCAGGGGAACACACTCTCCTCACTTATACTGTTCACCTGGTAACATGTCCTGTGTGTATTAAACCATCAGGGGAACACACTCTCCTCACTTCTGCTGTTCACCTGGTAACATGTCCTTTGCATATTTAACCATCAGGGGAAAATATTCTGCTCACTTCTACTGTTCACCTGGTGAGATGTCCCGTTTGTATTAAACCATCAGGGGAACACACTCTCCTCACTTATACTGTTCACCTGGTAACATGTCCCGTGTGTATTAAACAATCAGGGGAACACACTCTCCTCAATTATACTGTTCACCTGGTAACATGTCCGGGGTATATTAAACTATCAGGGGAACACACTCTCCTCACTTATACTGTTCACCTGGTAACATGTCCCGTGTATATTAAACCATCAGGGGAACACACTCTCCTCACTTATACTGTTCACCTGGTAACATGTCCTGTGTGCATTAAACCATCAGGGGAACACACTCTACTCACTTATACTGTTCATCTGGTAACATGACCCGTCGGTATTAAACCATCAGGGGAACACACTCTCCTCACTTCTGCTGTTCACCTGGTAACATGTCCTTTGCATATTTAACCATCAGGGGAAAATATTCTGCTCACTTCTACTGTTCACCTGGTGACATGTCCCGTGTATATTAAACCATCAGGGGAACTCACTCTCCTCACTTATACTGTTCACCTGGTAACATGTCCCGTGCTTGTTAAACCATCAGGGGAACACACTCTCCTCACATATACTGTTCACCTGGTAACATGTCCCGTGTATATTAAACCATCAGGGGAACACATTCTCCTCACTTATACTGTTCACCTGGTAAAATGTCCCGTGCGTGTTAAACCATCAGCGGAACACACTCTCCTCACTTATACTGTTCAGCTGATAACATGTCCCGTGAGTATTAAACAATCAGGGGAACACACTCTCCTCACTTATACTGTTCACCTGGTAACATGTCCCGTGTATATTAAACAATCAGGGGAACACACTCTCCTCAATTATACTGTTCACCTGGTAACATGTCCTGTGTGCATTAAACCATCAGGGGAACACACTCTCCTCACTTATACTGTTCACCTGGTAACATGTCCTTTGCATATTTAACCATCAGGGGAAAACATTCTGCTCACTTCTACTGTTCACCTGGTGACATGTCCCCTGTGTATTAAACCATCAGGGGAACACACTCTCCTCACTTATACTGTTCATCTGGTAACATGTCCCGTCAGTATTAAACCATCAGGAGAACACACTCTCCTCACTTATACTGTTCACCTGGTAAAATGTCCCGTGCATGTTAAACCATCAGGGGAACACACTCTCCTCACTTGCACTGTTCATCTGGTAACATGTCCCGTCAGTATTAAACCATCAGGAGAACACACTCTCCTCACTTATACTGTTCACCTGGTAAAATGTCCCGTGCATGTTAAACCATCAGGGGAACACACTCTCCTCACTTGTACTGTTCACCTGGTAACATGTCCCGTGCGCATAAAACCATCAGGGGAATACACTCTCCTCACTTATACTGTTCACCTGGTGACATATCCCGTGTGCATTAAACAATCAGGGGAACACACTCTCCTCACTTATACTCTTCATCAGGTAACGTGTCCCGTGTATCTTAAACCATCAGGGGAACACACTCTCATCACTTATACTGTTCACCTGGTGACATGTCCCGTTTGTATTAAACAATCAGGGGAACACACTCTCCTCACTTATCCTGCTCACCCGGTGACATGTCCCGTGTGTATTAAACAATCAGGGGAACATACTCTCCTCAATTATACTGTTCACCTGGTGCCATGTCCCGGGTATATTAAACTATCGGGGGAAAACACTCTCCTCACTTCTTCTGTTCACCTGGTAACATGTCCCGTGAGTATTAAACAATCAGGGGAACACACTCTCCTCACTTATACTGTTCACCTGGTAACATGTCCCGTGTATATTAAACAATCAGGGGAAAAAACTCTCCTCACTTATACTGTTCAACTGGTGAAATGTCCCGTGTATATTAAACAATCAGGGGAACACACTCTCCTCACTTATACTGTTCACCTGGTGACATGTCCCGGGTATATTAAACCATCAGCGGAACACACTCTACTCACTTATACTGTTCACCTGGTAACATGTCCCGTGTGTGTTAATCCATCAGGGGAACACACTCTCCTCACATATACAGTTCACCTGGTGACATGTCCTTTGCATATTTAACCATCAGGGGAAAACATTCTGCTCACTTCTACTGTTCACCTGGTGACATGTTCTGTGCGCATTAAACCATCAGGGGAACACACTCTCCTCACTTATACTGTTCATCTGGTAACATGTCCCGTCAGTATTAAACCATCAGGGCAACACACTCTCCTCACTTATACTGTTCACCTGGTAACATGTCCCGTGTATATTAAACCATCAGGGGAACACACTCTCCTCACTTATACTGTTCATCTGGTAACATGTCCTGTGTGCATTAAACCATCAGGGGAACACACTCTCCTCACTTATACTGTTCATCTGGTAACATGTCCCGTCAGTATTAAACCATCAGGGGAACACACTCTCCTCACTTCTGCTGTTCACCTGGTAACATGTCCTTTGCATATTTAACCATCAGGGGAAAATATTCTGCTCACTTCTACTGTTCACCTGGTGACATGTCCCGTTTGTATTAAACCATCAGGGGAACACACTCTCCTCACTTATACTGTTCACCTGGTAACATGTCCCGTGTGTATTAAACAATCAGGGGAACACACTCTCCTCAATTATACTGTTCACCTGGTAACATGTCCGGGGTATATTAAACAATCAGGGGAAAACACTCTCCTCACTTATACTGTTCACCTGGTAACATGTCCCGTGCGTGTTAAACCATCAGGGGAACACACTCTCCTCACTTATACAGTTCAGCTGATAACATGTCCCGTGAGTATTAAACAATCAGGGGAACACACTCTCCTCACTTATACTGTTCACCTGGTAACATGTCCCGTGTATATTAAACAATCAGGGGAACACACTCTCCTCACTTATACTTTTCACCTGGTAACATGTCCCGTGTATACTAAACCATCAGGGGAACACATTCTCCTCAATTATACTGTTCACCTGGTAACATGTCCTGTGTGTATTAAACCATCAGGGGAACACACTCTCCTCACTTATACTGTTCAACTGGTAACATGTCCCGTGAATATTAAACCATCAGGGGAAAGCACTCTCCTCACTTATACTGTTCACCTGGTCATATGTCCAGTGTATATTAAACAATCAGGGGAACACACTCTCCTCACATATACTGTTCACCTGGTAACATGTCCCGTGCGTGTTAAACCATCAGGGGAACACACTCTCCTCACTTATACTGTTCAACTGGTAACATGTCCCTTGAGTATTAAACAATCAGGGGAACACACTCTCCTCACTTATACTGTTCACCTGGTCATATGTCCAGTGTATATTAAACAATCAGGGGAACACACTCTCCTCACATATACTGTTCACCTGGTAACATGTCCCGTGCGTGTTAAACCATCAGGGGAACACACTCTCCTCACTTATACTGTTCACCTGGTAACATGTCCCGTGCGTGTTAACCCATCAGGGGAACACACTCTCCTCACCTATACTGTTCACCTGGTAACATGTCCCGTGAGTATTAAACAATCAGGGGAAGACACTCTCCTCACTTATACTGTTCACCTGGGAACATGTCCCGTGTATATTAAACCATCAGGGGAACACACTCTCCTCACTTATACTGTTCAACTGGTAACATTTCCCTCGTATATGAAACCATCAGGGGAACACACTCTCCTCACTTATACTGTTCACCTGGTAACATGTCCGGTGTGTATTAAACAGTCAGGGGAACTCACTCTCCTCACTTATACTGTTCACCTGGTAGCATGTCCCGTGCGTGTTAAACCATCAGGGGAACACACTCTCCTCACTTATACTGTTCACCTGGTAACATGTCCGGTGTGTATTAAACAATCAGGGGAACACACTCTCCTCACTTATACTGTTCACCTGGTAGCATGTCCCGTGCGTGTTAAACCATCAGGGGAACACACTCTCCTCACTTATACTGTTCACCTGGTAACATGTCCCGTGAGTATAAAACAATCAGGGGAACACACTCTCCTCACTTATGCTGTTCACCTGGTAACATGTCCCGTGTGTATAAAACAATCAGGGGAACACACTCTCCTCACTTATACTGTTCACCTGGTAGCATGTCCCGTGCGTGTTAAACCATCAGGGGAACACACTCTCCTCACTTATACTGTTCACCTGGTAACATGTCCTGTTTGTATTAAACAATCAGGGGAATACACTCTCCTCAGTTATACTGTTCACCTGGTAACATGTCCCGTGTATATTAAACCATCAGGGGAACACACTCTCCTCACTTATACTGTTCACCTGGTAACATGTCCCGTGAATATTAAACCATCAGGGGAAAGCACTCCCCTCACTTATACTGTTCTCCTGGTAACATGTCCCGTGTATATGAAACCATCAGGGGAACACACTCTCCTCACTTATACTGTTCATCTGGTAACATGTCCCGTGTGCATTAAACAAACAGGGGAACACACTCTCCTCACTTATTCCGTTCACCTGATAACATGTCCCGTGTGTATTAAACCATCAGGGGAACACCCTCTCCTCACTTATACTGTTCAGCTGGTAACATGTCCCGTGTATATTAAACAATCAGGGGAACAGACTCTCCTCACTTATACTGTTCAGCTGGTAACATGTCCCGTGTATATTAAACAATCAGGGGAACAGACTCTCCTCACTTATACTGTTCACCTGGTAACATGTCCTGTGCATATTAAATCATCAGGGGAACACACTCTCCTCACTTACACTGTTCAGCTGGTAACATGTCCCGTGTATATTAAACAATCAGGGGAACACACTCTCCTCACTTATACTGTTCATCTGGTAACATGTCCTGTGTGCATTAAACCATCAGGGGAACACACTCTCCTCACTTATACTGTTCATCTGGTAACATGTCCCGTCAGTATTAAACCATCAGGGGAACACACTCTCCTCACTTCTGCTGTTCACCTGGTAACATGTCCTTTGCATATTTAACCATCAGGGGAAAATATTCTGCTCACTTCTACTGTTCACCTGGTGACATGTCCCGTTTGTATTAAACCATCAGGGGAACACACTCTCCTCACTTATACTGTTCACCTGGTAACATGTCCCGTGTGTATTAAACAATCAGGGGAACACACTCTCCTCAATTATACTGTTCACCTGGTAACATGTCCGGGGTATATTAAACAATCAGGGGAAAACACTCTCCTCACTTATACTGTTCACCTGGTAACATGTCCCGTGCGTGTTAAACCATCAGGGGAACACACTCTCCTCACTTATACAGTTCAGCTGATAACATGTCCCGTGAGTATTAAACAATCAGGGGAACACACTCTCCTCACTTATACTGTTCACCTGGTAACATGTCCCGTGTATATTAAACAATCAGGGGAACACACTCTCCTCACTTATACTTTTCACCTGGTAACATGTCCCGTGTATACTAAACCATCAGGGGAACACATTCTCCTCAATTATACTGTTCACCTGGTAACATGTCCTGTGTGTATTAAACCATCAGGGGAACACACTCTCCTCACTTATACTGTTCAACTGGTAACATGTCCCGTGAATATTAAACCATCAGGGGAAAGCACTCTCCTCACTTATACTGTTCACCTGGTCATATGTCCAGTGTATATTAAACAATCAGGGGAACACACTCTCCTCACATATACTGTTCACCTGGTAACATGTCCCGTGCGTGTTAAACCATCAGGGGAACACACTCTCCTCACTTATACTGTTCAACTGGTAACATGTCCCTTGAGTATTAAACAATCAGGGGAACACACTCTCCTCACTTATACTGTTCACCTGGTCATATGTCCAGTGTATATTAAACAATCAGGGGAACACACTCTCCTCACATATACTGTTCACCTGGTAACATGTCCCGTGCGTGTTAAACCATCAGGGGAACACACTCTCCTCACTTATACTGTTCACCTGGTAACATGTCCCGTGC
Organism: Heterodontus francisci; assembly: GCF_036365525.1. Classification (NCBI taxonomy): domain Eukaryota; kingdom Metazoa; phylum Chordata; class Chondrichthyes; order Heterodontiformes; family Heterodontidae; genus Heterodontus; species Heterodontus francisci. Next base: position 228,155 of record NW_027140672.1, read on the forward strand.
GTGTTAACCCATCAGGGGAACACACTCTCCTCACCTATACTGTTCACCTGGTAACATGTCCCGTGAGTATTAAACAATCAGGGGAAGACACTCTCCTCACTTATACTGTTCACCTGGGAACATGTCCCGTGTATATTAAACCATCAGGGGAACACACTCTCCTCACTTATACTGTTCAACTGGTAACATTTCCCTCGTATATGAAACCATCAGGGGAACACACTCTCCTCACTTATACTGTTCACCTGGTAACATGTCCGGTGTGTATTAAACAATCAGGGGAACTCACTCTCCTCACTTATACTGTTCACCTGGTAGCATGTCCCGTGCGTGTTAAACCATCAGGGGAACACACTCTCCTCACTTATACTGTTCACCTGGTAACATGTCCGGTGTGTATTAAACAATCAGGGGAACACACTCTCCTCACTTATACTGTTCACCTGGTAGCATGTCCCGTGCGTGTTAAACCATCAGGGGAACACACTCTCCTCACTTATACTGTTCACCTGGTAACATGTCCCGTGAGTATAAAACAATCAGGGGAACACACTCTCCTCACTTATACTGTTCACCTGGTAACATGTCCCGTGTGTATAAAACAATCAGGGGAACACACTCTCCTCACTTATACTGTTCACCTGGTAGCATGTCCCGTGCGTGTTAAACTATCAGGGGAACACACTCTCCTCACTTATACTGTTCACCTGGTAACATGTCCTGTTTGTATTAAACAATCAGGGGAATACACTCTCCTCAGTTATACTGTTCACCTGGTAACATGTCCCGTGTATATTAAACCATCAGGGGAACACACTCTCCTCACTTATACTGTTCACCTGGTAACATGTCCCGTGAATATTAAACCATCAGGGGAAAGCACTCCCCTCACTTATACTGTTCTCCTGGTAACATGTCCCGTGTATATGAAACCATCAGGGGAACACACTCTCCTCACTTATACTGTTCATCTGGTAACATGTCCCGTGTGCATTAAACAAACAGGGGAACACACTCTCCTCACTTATTCCGTTCACCTGATAACATGTCCCGTCTGTATTAAACCATCAGGGGAACACCCTCTCCTCACTTATACTGTTCAGCTGGTAACATGTCCCGTGTATATTAAACAATCAGGGGAACAGACTCTCCTCACTTATACTGTTCAGCTGGTAACATGTCCCGTGTATATTAAACAATCAGGGGAACAGACTCTCCTCACTTATACTGTTCACCTGGTAACATGTCCCGTGCATATTAAATCATCAGGGGAACACACTCTCCTCACTTACACTGTTCAGCTGGTAACATGTCCCGTGTATATTAAACAATCAGGGGAACACACTCTCCTCACTTATACTGTTCAGCTGGTAACATGTCCCGTGCATATTAAACCATCAGGGGAACACAATCTCCTCACTTATAATGTTCACCTGGTGACATGTCCCGGGTATATTAAACCATCAGCTGAACACACTCCACTCACTTATACTGTTCACCTGGTAACATGTCCCGTGCGTGTTAATCCATCAGGGGAACACACTCTCCTCACATATACTGTTCACCTGGTGACATGTCCCGTGTGTAATAAACAATCAGGGGAAAACACTCTCCTCACTTATACTGTTCAGCTGGTAACATGTCCCGTGCATATTAAATCATCAGGGGAACACACTCTCCTCACTTACACTGTTCAGCTGGTAACATGTCCCGTGTGTATTAAACAATCAGGGGAACACACTCTCCTCACATATACTGTTCACCTGGTGACATGTCCCGTGTGTATTAAACAATCAGGGGAACACACTCTCATCACATATACTGTTCACCTGGTGACATGTCCCGTGTGTATTAAACAATCAGGGGAACACACTCTCCTCACATATACTGTTCATCTGGTGACATGTCCCGTGTGTATTAAACAATCAGGGGAAAACACTCTCCTCACTTATACTGTTCACCTGGTAACATGTCCCGTGTGTATTAAACAATCAGGGGAACACACTCTCCTCACTTATACTGTTCACCTGGTAACATGTCCCGTGTGTATTAAACAATCAGGGGATCACACTCTCCTCAATTATACTGTTCACCCGGTAACATGTCCCGTGTATATTAAACCATCAGGGGAAAGCACTCTCCTCACTTATACTGTTCACCTGGTAACATGTCCCGTGCGTATTAAACCATCAGGGGAACACACTCTCCTCACTTTTCCAGTTCACTTGGTGAAATGCCCGTGCTTATTAAACCATCAGGGGAACACACTCCCCTCACTTATACTGTTCACCTGGAACATTTCCCGTGAATATTAAACCATCAGGGGAAAGCACTCTCCTCACTTATACTGTTCATCTGGTAACATGTCCCCTCAGTATTAAACCATCAGTGGAACACTCTCTCCTCACTTATACTGTTCACCTGGCAACATGTCCTGTTTGCATTAAACCATCAGGGGAACACACTCTCCTCACTTATACTGTTCACCTGGCAACATGTCCTGTTTGCATTAAACAATCAGGGGAACACTCTCTCCTCACTTATACTGTTCACCTGGTAACAAGTCCTGTTTGCATTAAACCATCAGGGGAACACACTCTCCTCACTTATACAGTTCACTTGGTGAAATGTCCCGTGTATATTAAACCATCAGGGGATCACATTCTCCTCACTTAAACTTTTCACCTGCTAACATGTCCCGTGTGTATTAAACAATCAGGGGAACACACTCTCCTCACTTATACTGTTCACCAGGCAACATGTCCGGTAATATTAATCAATCTGGTGAACACACTCTCCTCACTTATACTGTTCACTTGGTAACATGTCCCGTGTGTATTAAACAATCAGGGGAACACACTCTCCTCACATATACGGTTCACCTGGTAACATGTCCCGTGTGTATTAAACAATGAGGGGAAAACATTCTCCTCACTTATACTGTTCACTTGGTAACATGTCCCCTGCGTATTAAACAAACAGGGGAACACATTCTCCTCACTTATACGGTTCACCTGGTAACATGTCCCGTGTGTATTAAACAATCAGGGGAACACATTCTCTTCACTTATACTGTTCACTTGGTAATATGTCCCGTGCGTATTAAACAAACAGGGGAACACATTCTCCTCACTTATACGGTTCACCTGGTAACATGTCCCGTGCGTTTTAAACAATCAGGGGAACACACTCTCCTCACTTATACTGTTCACCTGGTAACATGTCCTGTGTATATTAAACCATCAATGGAACACACTCTCCTCACTTATACTGTTCACCTGGTAACATGTCCTGTGCATATTAAAACATCAGGGGAACACACTCTCCTCACTTATACTGTTCACCTGGTAACATGTCCCGTGTGCATTAAACAATCAGGGGAACAAACTCTCCTCACTTATACCGTTCACCTGATAATATGTCCCGTGTGTATTAAACCATCAGGGGAACACACTCTCCTCACTTATACTGTTTACCTGGTAACTTGTCCCGTGTATATTAAACCATCAGGGGAACACACTTTCCTCACTTATACTGTTCACCTAGTCACCTGTCCCGTGTATATTAAACCATCAGGGGAACACACTCTCCTCACTTATACTGTTCACCTGGTAACATGTCCCGTGCATATTAAACCATCAGGGGAACACACTCTCCTCACTTATACTTTTCACCTGGTAACATATCCATTGTATATTAAACCATCAGGGGAACACACTCTCCTCACTTACACTGTTCACCTGGTAAAATGTCCTGTGTGCATTAAACCATCAGGGGAACACACTCTCCTGACTTATACAGTTCACTTGGTGACATGTCCCGTGCGTATTAAACCATCAGGTGAAGACACTCGCCTCACTTATACTGTTCATCTGGTAACATGTCCCGTGTATATTAAACCATCAGGGGAACACACTCTCCTCACTTATACTTTTCACCTGGTAACATATCCAGTGTATATTAAACCATCAGGGGAACACACTCTCCTCACTTATACTGTTCACCTGGTAACATGTCCCGTGTATATTAAACCATCAGGGGAACACACTCTCCTCACTTATACTGTTCACCGGGTGACATGTCCCGTGAATATTAAACCATCTGGGGAAAGCACTCTCCTCACTTATACTGTTCACCTGGTAACATGTCCTGTGTGCATTAAATCATCAGTGGAACACTCTCTCCTCACTTATACTTTTCACCTGGTAACATGTCCCGTGCGTATTAAACCATCAGGGGAACACACTCTCCTCACTTTTCCAGTTCACTTGGTGAAATGCCCGTGCTTATTAAACCATCAGGGGAACACACTCCCCTCACTAAAACTGTTCACCTGGAACATTTCCCGTGAATATTAAACCATCAGGGGAAAGCACTCTCCTCACTTATACTGTTCATCTGGTAACATGTCCCTTCAGTATTAAACCATCAGTGGAACACTCTCTCCTCACTTATACTGTTCACCTGGCAACATGTCCTGTTTGCATTAAACAATCAGGGGAACACTCTCTCCTCACTTATACTGTTCACCTGGTAACATGTCCTGTTTGCATTAAACCATCAGGGGAACACACTCCCCTCACTTATACAGTTCACTTGGTGAAATGTCCCGTGTATATTCAACCATCAGGGGAACACATTCTCCTCACTTAAACTTTTCACCTGCTAACATGTCCCGTGTGTATTAAACAATCAGGGGAACACACTCTCCTCACTTATACGGTTCACCTGGTAACATGTCCCGTAATATTAATCAATCTGGTGAACACACTCTCCTCACTTATACTGTTCACTTGGTAACATGTCCCGTGTGTATTAAACAATCAGGGGAACACATTCTCCTCACTTATACGGTTCACCTGGTAACATGTCCCGTGTGTATTAAACAATCAGGGGAAAACATTCTCCTCACTTATACTGTTCACTTGATAACATGTCCCGTGCGTATTAAACAAACAGGGGAACACATTCTCCTCACTTATACGGTTCACCTGGTAACATGTCCCGTGCGTTTTAAACAATCAGGGGAACACACTCTCCTCACTTATACTGTTCACCTGGTAACATGTCCTGTGTATATTAAACCATCAATGGAACACACTCTCCTCACTTATACTGTTCACCTGGTAACATGTCCTGTGCATATTAAAACATCAGGGGAACACACTCTCCTCACTTATACTGTTCACCTGGTAACATGTCCCGTGTGCATTTAACAATCAGGGGAACAAACTCTCCTCACTTATACCGTTCACCTGATAACATGTCCCGTGTGTATTAAAACATCAGGGGAACACAATCTCCTCACTTATACTGTTCACCTGGTAACATGCCCTGTGTATATTAAACCATCAGGGGAACACACTCTCCTCACTTATACTGTTTACCTGGTAACTTGCCCTGTGTATATTAAACCATCAGGGGAACACACTTTCCTCACTTATACTGTTCACCTAGTCACCTGTCCCGTGTATATTAAACCATCAGGGGAACACACTCTCCTCACTTATACTGTTCACCTGGTAACATGTCCCGTGTATATTAAACCATCAGGGGAACACACTCTCCTCACTTACACTTTTCACCTGGTAACATATCCAGTGTATATTAAACCATCAGGGGAACACACTCTCCTCACTTACACTGTTCACCTGGTAAAATGTCCTGTGTGCATTAAACCATCAGGGGAACACACTCTCCTGACTTATACAGTTCACTTGGTGACATGTCCCGTGCGTATTAAACCGTCAGGTGAAGACACTCGCCTCACTTATACTGTTCATCTGGTAACATGTCCCGTGTATATTAAACCATCAGGGGAACACACTCTCCTCACTTATACTTTTCACCTGGTAACATATCCAGTGTATATTAAACCATCAGGGGAATACACTCTCCTCACTTACACTGTTCATCTGGTAACATGTCCCGTGTATATTAAACCATCAGGGGAACACACTCTCCTCACTTATACTTTTCACCTGGTAACATATCCAGTGTATATAAAACCATCAGGGGAACACTCTCTCCTCACTTATACTGTTCACCTGGTAACATGTCCTGTGTGCATTAAACCATCAGGGGAACACACTCTCCTCACTTATACTGTTCACCTGGTAACATGTCCTTTGCATATTTAACCATCAGGGGAAAACATTCTGCTCACTTATACTGTTCACCTGGTGACATGTCCCCTGTGTATTAAACAATCAGGGGGACACACTCTCCTCACTTATACTGTTCACCTGGTAACATGTCCCGTGTATATTAAACCATCAGGGGAACACACTCTCCTCACTTATACTGTTCACCTGGTGACATGTCCATTGCATATTTAACCATCAGGGGAACACACTCTCCTCACTTATACTGTTCACCTGGTAAAATGTCTTGTGTGCATTAAACCATCAGGGGAACACACTCTCCTCACTTATACAGTTCACTTGGTGACATGTCCCGTGCGTATTAAACCATTAGGTGAACACACTCACCTCACTTATACTGTTCATCTGGTAACATGTCCCGTGTATATTAAACCATCAGGGGAACACACTCTCCTCACTGATACTGTTCACCTGGTAACATGTCCCGAGTATATTAAACCATCAGGGGAACACACTCTCCTCACTTATACTGTTCACCTGGTAACATGTCCCGTGTATATTAAACCATCAGGGGAACACACTCTCCTCACTGATACTGTTCACCTGGTAACATGTCCCGTGAGTATTAAACAATCAGGGGAACACACTCTCCTCACTTATACTGTTCACCTGGTAACATGTCCCGTGTGCATTAAACCATCAGTGGAACACTCTCTCCTCACTTATGCTGTTCACCTGGTAACATGTCATGTGTGCATTAAACAATCAGGGGAATACACTCTCCTCACTTACACTGTTCAGCTGGTAACACGTCCTTTGTATATTAAACCATCAGGGGAACACTCTCTCCTCACTTATACTGTTCATCTGGTGACATGTCCCGTGTGTATTAAACAATCAGGGGAATTCACTCTCCTCACTTATACTGTTCACCTGTTGACATGTCCTGTTTGTATTAAACCATCAGGGGAACACACTCTCCTCACTTATACTGTTCACCTGGTAACATGTCCCATTTATATTAAACCATCAGGGGAGCACTCTCTCCCCACATATACTGTTCACCTGGTAACATTTCCTGTGTATATTAAACCATCAGGGGAACACACTCTCTTCACTTATACTGTTCACCTGGTAACATGTCCCATGTATATTAAACCATCATGGGAACACACTCTCTTCACTTATGCTGTTCACCTGGTAACATGTCCCGCGCATATTAAACCATCAGGGGAACACACGCTCCTCACTTCTACTCTTCACCTGGTGACACGTCCCGTCAGTATTAAACAATCAGGGGAACACACTCTCCTCACTTATACTGTTCACCTGGTAATATGTCCCGGGTGTATTAAACAATCAGGGGAACACACTCTCCTCACTTATACTGTTCACCTGGTAACATGTCCTGTGTACATTAAACCATCAGGGGAACACATTCTCCTCACTTATACTGTTCACCTGCTAACATGTCCCGTGTATATTAAACCATCAGAGGAACACACTCTCCTCACTTAAACTGTTCACCTGGTAACATGTCCCGAGTATATTAAACCATCAGGGGAACACAATCTCCTCACTTATACTGTTCACCAGGTAACATGTCCCGTGTATATTAAACAATCAGGGGAACACACTCTCCTCACTTATACTGTTCACCTGGTAACATGTCCTGTGTGCATTAAACCATCAGGGGAACACACTCTCCTCACTTATAATGTTCATCTGGTAACATGTCCCGTCAGTATTAAACCATAAGGGGAACACACTCTCCTCACTTATACTGCTCACCCGGTGACATGTCCCGTGTGTATTAAACAATCAGGGGAACACACTGTCCTCACTTCTTCTGTTCACCTGGTAACATGTCCCGTGCGTGTTAAACCATCAGGGGAACACACTCTCCTCACTTATACTGTTCAGCTGGTAACATGTCCCGTGAGTATTAAACAATCAGGGGAACACACTCTCCTCACTTATAATGTTCACCTGGTGACATGTCCCGTGTGTATTAAACAATCAGGGGATCACACTCTCCTCTATTATACTGTTCACCTGCTGACATGTCCCGGGTATATTAAACCATCAGGGGAACACACTCTCCTCACTTATACTGTTCACCTGGTGACATATCCTGTGTGTATTAAACAATCAGGGGAACTCAATCTCCTCACTTATACTGTTCAGCTGGTAACATATCCTGTGTGTATTAAACCATCAGTGGAACACACTCTCATCACTTATACTTTTCACTTGGTGAAATGCCCGTGCTTATTTAACCAAAAGTGGAACACTCTCTCCTCACTTATACTGTTCAGCTGGTAACATATCCTGTGTGTATTAAACCATCAGGGGAACACACTCTCCTCACTTATACTGTTCACCTGGTAACATGTCCCGTGGATATTAAACCATCAGGGGAACACACTCTCCTCACTTATACTGTTCACCTGGTAACATGTCCTGTGTGCATTAAACCATCAGGGGAACACACTCTCCTCACTTATACTGTTCATCTGGTAACATGTCCCGTCGGTATTAAACCATCAGGGGAACACACTCTCCTCACTTCTGCTGTTCACCTGGTAACATGTCCTTTGCATATTTAACCATCAGGGGAAAATATTCTGCTCACTTCTACTGTTCACCTGGTGACATGTCCCGTTTGTATTAAACCATCAGGGGAACACACTCTCCTCACTTATACTGTTCACCTGGTAACATGTCCCGTGTGTATTAAACAATCAGGGGAACACACTCTCCTCAATTATACTGTTCACCTGGTAACATGTCCGGGGTATATTAAACCATCAGGGGAACACACTCTCCTCACTTATACTGTTCACCTGGTAACATGTCCCGTGTATATTAAACCATCAGGGGAACACACTCTCCTCACTTATACTGTTCACCTGGTAACATGTCCTGTGTGCATTAAACCATCAGGGGAACACACTCTCCTCACTTATACTGTTCATCTGGTAACATGTCCCGTCGGTATTAAACCATCAGGGGAACACACTCTCCTCACTTCTGCTGTTCACCTGGTAACATGTCCTTTGCATATTTAACCATCAGGGGAAAATATTCTGCTCACTTATACTGTCACCTGGTAACATGTCCCATTTATATTAAACCATCAGGGGAGCACACTCTCCCCACATATACTGTTCACCTAGTAACATGTCCCATGTATATTAAGCCATCATGGGAACACACTCTCTTCACTTATGCTGTTCACCTGGTAACATGTCCCGCGCATATTAAACCATCAGGGGAACACACGCTCCTCACTTCTACTCTTCACCTGGTGACACGTCCCGTCAGTATTAAACAATCAGGGGAACACACTCTCCTCACATATACTGTTCACCTGGTAATATGTCCCGGGTGTATTAAACAATCAGGGGAACACACTCTCCTCACTTATACTGTTCACCTGGTAACATGTCCTGTGTACATTAAACCATCAGGGGAACACATTCTCCTCACTTATACTGTTCACCTGCTAACATGTCCCGTGTATATTAAACCATCAGAGGAACACACTCTCCTCACTTAAACTGTTCACCTGGTAACATGTCCCGAGTATATTAAACCATCAGGGGAACACAATCTCCTCACTTATACTGTTCACCAGGTAACATGTCCCGTGTATATTAAACAATCAGGGGAACACACTCTCCTCACTTATACTGTTCACCTGGTAACATGTACTGTGTGCATTAAACCATCAGGGGAACACACTCTCCTCACTTATAATGTTCATCTGGTAACATGTCCCGTCAGTATTAAACCATAAGGGGAACACACTCTCCTCACTTATACCGCTCACCCGGTGACATGTCCCGTGTGTATTAAACAATCAGGGGAACATACTCTCCTCAATTATACTGTTCACCTGGTGCCATGTCCCGGGTATATTAAACAATCGGGGGAAAACACTCTCCTCACTTCTTCTGTTCACCTGGTAACATGTCCCGTGCGTGTTAAACCATCAGGGGAACACACTCTCCTCACTTATACTGTTCAGCTGGTAACATGTCCCGTGAGTATTAAACAATCAGGGGAACACACTCTCCTCACTTATAATGTTCACCTGGTGACATGTCCCGTGTGTATTAAACAATCAGGGGATCACACTCTCCTCTATTATACTGTTCACCTGCTGACATGTCCCGGGTATATTAAACCATCAGGGGAACACACTCTCCTCACTTATACTGTTCACCTGGTGACATGTCCTGTGTGTATTAAACAATCAGGGGAACTCAATCTTCTCACTTATACTGTTCACCTGGTAACATGTCCCGTGAATATTAAACCATCAGGGGAAAGCACTCTCCTCACTTATACTGTTCACCTGGTAACATGTCCCGTGCATATTAAACCATCAGGGGAACACACTCTCATCACTTATACTTTTCACTTGGTGAAATGCCCGTGCTTATTTAACCAAAAGGGGAACACTCTCTCCTCACTTACACTGTTCAGCTGGTAACATATCCTGTGTGTATTAAACCATCAGTGGAATACACTCTCCTCACTTATACTGTTCACCTGGTAACATGCCCCGTGCATATTAAACCATCAGGGGAACACACTCTCATCACTTATACTTTTCACTTGGTGAAATGCCCGTGCTTATTTAACCAAAAGGGGAACACTCTCTCCTCACTTATACTGTTCAGCTGGTAACATATCCTGTGTGTATTAAACCATCAGGGGAACACACTCTCCTCACTTATACTGTTCATCTGGTAACATGTCCCGTCAGTATTAAACCATCAGGGGAACACACTCTCCTCACTTATACAGTTCACTTGGTGAAATGTCACGTGCATATTAAACCATCAGGGGAACTCACTCTCCTCACTTATACTGTTCAGCTGGTAACATATCCTGTGTGCATTAAACCATCAGGGGAACACACTCTCCTCACTTATACTGTTCACCTGGTAACATGTCCCGTGAGTATTAAACTATCAGGGGAACACACTCTCCTCACTTATACTGTTCAGCTGGTAACATATCCTGTGTGTATTAAACCATCAGGGGAACACACTCTCCTCACTTATACTGTTCAGCTGGTAACATATCCTGTGTGTAATAAACCATCAGGGGAACACACTCTCCTCACTTATACTGTTCAGCTGGTAACATATCCTGTGTGTATTAAACCATCAGGGGAACACACTCTCCTCACTTATACTGTTCACCTGGTAACATGTCCCGTGGATATTAAACCATCAGGGGAACACACTCTCCTCACTTATACTGTTCACCTGGTAACATGTCCTGTGTGCATTAAACCATCAGGGGAACACACTCTCCTCACTTATACTGTTCAGCTGGTAACATATCCTGTGTGTATTAAACCATCAGGGGAACACACTCTCCTCACTTCTGCTGTTCACCTGGTAACATGTCCTTTGCATATTTAACCATCAGGGGAAAATATTCTGCTCACTTCTACTGTTCACCTGGTGACATGTCCCGTTTGTATTAAACCATCAGGGGAACACACTCTCCTCACTTATACTGTTCACCTGGTAACATGTCCCGTGTGTATTAAACAATCAGGGGAACACACTCTCCTCAATTATACTGTTCACCTGGTAACATGTCCGGGGTATATTAAACTATCAGGGGAACACACTCTCCTCACTTATACTGTTCACCTGGTAACATGTCCCGTGTATATTAAACCATCAGGGGAACACACTCTCCTCACTTATACTGTTCACCTGGTAACATGTCCTGTGTGCATTAAACCATCAGGGGAACACACTCTCCTCACTTATACTGTTCATCTGGTAACATGTCCCGTCGGTATTAAACCATCAGGGGAACACACTCTCCTCACTTCTGCTGTTCACCTGGTAACATGTCCTTTGCATATTTAACCATCAGGGGAAAATATTCTGCTCACTTCTACTGTTCACCTGGTGACATGTCCCGTGTATATTAAACCATCAGGGGAACTCACTCTCCTCACTTATACTGTTCACCTGGTAACATGTCCCGTGCTTGTTAAACCATCAGGGGAACACACTCTCCTCACATATACTGTTCACCTGGTAACATGTCCCGTGTATATTAAACCATCAGGGGAACACATTCTCCTCACTTATACTGTTCACCTGGTAAAATGTCCCGTGCGTGTTAAACCATCAGCGGAACACACTCTCCTCACTTATACTGTTCAGCTGATAACATGTCCCGTGAGTATTAAACAATCAGGGGAACACACTCTCCTCACTTATACTGTTCACCTGGTAACATGTCCCGTGTATATTAAACAATCAGGGGAACACACTCTCCTCAATTATACTGTTCACCTGGTAACATGTCCTGTGTGCATTAAACCATCAGGGGAACACACTCTCCTCACTTATACTGTTCACCTGGTAACATGTCCTTTGCATATTTAACCATCAGGGGAAAACATTCTGCTCACTTCTACTGTTCACCTGGTGACATGTCCCCTGTGTATTAAACCATCAGGGGAACACACTCTCCTCACTTATACTGTTCATCTGGTAACATGTCCCGTCAGTATTAAACCATCAGGAGAACACACTCTCCTCACTTATACTGTTCACCTGGTAAAATGTCCCGTGCATGTTAAACCATCAGGGGAACACACTCTCCTCACTTGCACTGTTCATCTGGTAACATGTCCCGTCAGTATTAAACCATCAGGAGAACACACTCTCCTCACTTATACTGTTCACCTGGTAAAATGTCCCGTGCATGTTAAACCATCAGGGGAACACACTCTCCTCACTTGTACTGTTCACCTGGTAACATGTCCCATGCGCATAAAACCATCAGGGGAATACACTCTCCTCACTTATACTGTTCACCTGGTGACATATCCCGTGTGCATTAAACAATCAGGGGAACACATTCTCCTCACTTATACTCTTCATCAGGTAACGTGTCCCGTGTATCTTAAACCATCAGGGGAACACACTCTCATCACTTATACTGTTCACCTGGTGACATGTCCCGTTTGTATTAAACAATCAGGGGAACACACTCTCCTCACTTATCCTGCTCACCCGGTGACATGTCCCGTGTGTATTAAACAATCAGGGGAACATACTCTCCTCAATTATACTGTTCACCTGGTGCCATGTCCCGGGTATATTAAACTATCGGGGGAAAACACTCTCCTCACTTCTTCTGTTCACCTGGTAACATGTCCCGTGAGTATTAAACAATCAGGGGAACACACTCTCCTCACTTATACTGTTCACCTGGTAACATGTCCCGTGTATATTAAACAATCAGGGGAATAAACTCTCCTCACTTATACTGTTCAACTGGTGAAATGTCCCGTGTATATTAAACAATCAGGGGAACACACTCTCCTCACTTATACTGTTCACCTGGTGACATGTCCCGGGTATATTAAACCATCAGCGGAACACACTCTACTCACTTATACTGTTCACCTGGTAACATGTCCCGTGCGTGTTAATCCATCAGGGGAACACACTCTCCTCACATATACAGTTCAGCTGGTGACATGTCCTTTGCATATTTAACCATCAGGGGAAAACATTCTGCTCACTTCTACTGTTCACCTGGTGACATGTCCTGTGTGCATTAAACCATCAGGGGAACACACTCTCCTCACTTATACTGTTCATCTGGTAACATGTCCCGTCAGTATTAAACCATCAGGGCAACACACTCTCCTCACTTATACTGTTCACCTGGTAACATGTCCCGTGTATATTAAACCATCAGGGGAACACACTCTCCTCACTTATACTGTTCATCTGGTAACATGTCCTGTGTGCATTAAACCATCAGGGGAACACACTCTCCTCACTTATACTGTTCATCTGGTAACATGTCCCGTCAGTATTAAACCATCAGGGGAACACACTCTCCTCACTTCTGCTGTTCACCTGGTAACATGTCCTTTGCATATTTAACCATCAGGGGAAAATATTCTGCTCACTTCTACTGTTCACCTGGTGACATGTCCCGTTTGTATTAAACCATCAGGGGAACACACTCTCCTCACTTATACTGTTCACCTGGTAACATGTCCCGTGTGTATTAAACAATCAGGGGAACACACTCTCCTCAATTATACTGTTCACCTGGTAACATGTCCGGGGTATATTAAACAATCAGGGGAAAACACTCTCCTCACTTATACTGTTCACCTGGTAACATGTCCCGTGCGTGTTAAACCATCAGGGGAACACACTCTCCTCACTTATACTGTTCAGCTGATAACATGTCCCGTGAGTATTAAACAATCAGGGGAACACACTCTCCTCACTTATACTGTTCACCTGGTAACATGTCCCGTGTATATTAAACAATCAGGGGAACACACTCTCCTCACTTATACTTTTCACCTGGTAACATGTCCCGTGTATACTAAACCATCAGGGGAACACATTCTCCTCAATTATACTGTTCACCTGGTAACATGTCCTGTGTGTATTAAACCATCAGGGGAACACACTCTCCTCACTTATACTGTTCAACTGGTAACATGTCCCGTGAATATTAAACCATCAGGGGAAAGCACTCTCCTCACTTATACTGTTCACCTGGTCATATGTCCAGTGTATATTAAACAATCAGGGGAACACACTCTCCTCACATATACTGTTCACCTGGTAACATGTCCCGTGCGTGTTAAACCATCAGGGGAACACACTCTCCTCACTTATACTGTTCAACTGTTAACATGTCCCTTGAGTATTAAACAATCAGGGGAACACACTCTCCTCACTTATACTGTTCACCTGGTCATATGTCCAGTGTATATTAAACAATCAGGGGAACACACTCTCCTCACATATACTGTTCACCTGGTAACATGTCCCGTGCGTGTTAAACCATCAGGGGAACACACTCTCCTCACTTATACTGTTCACCTGGTAACATGTCCCGTGCGTGTTAACCCATCAGGGGAACACATTCTCCTCACCTATACTGTTCACCTGGTAACATGTCCCGTGCGTGTTAATCCATCAGGGGAACACACTCTCCTCACATATACAGTTCAGCTGGTGACATGTCCTTTGCATATTTAACCATCAGGGGAAAACATTCTGCTCACTTCTACTGTTCACCTGGTGACATGTCCTGTGTGCATTAAACCATCAGGGGAACACACTCTCCTCACTTATACTGTTCATCTGGTAACATGTCCCGTCAGTATTAAACCATCAGGGCAACACACTCTCCTCACTTATACTGTTCACCTGGTAACATGTCCCGTGTATATTAAACCATCAGGGGAACACACTCTCCTCACTTATACTGTTCATCTGGTAACATGTCCTGTGTGCATTAAACTATCAGGGGAACACACTCTCCTCACTTATACTGTTCAGCTGGTAACATATCCTGTGTGTATTAAACCATCAGGGGAACACACTCTCCTCACTTCTGCTGTTCACCTGGTAACATGTCCTTTGCATATTTAACCATCAGGGGAAAATATTCTGCTCACTTCTACTGTTCACCTGGTGACATGTCCCGTTTGTATTAAACCATCAGGGGAACACACTCTCCTCACTTATACTGTTCACCTGGTAACATGTCCCGTGTGTATTAAACAATCAGGGGAACACACTCTCCTCAATTATACTGTTCACCTGGTAACATGTCCGGGGTATATTAAACTATCAGGGGAACACACTCTCCTCACTTATACTGTTCACCTGGTAACATGTCCCGTGTATATTAAACCATCAGGGGAACACACTCTCCTCACTTATACTGTTCACCTGGTAACATGTCCTGTGTGCATTAAACCATCAGGGGAACACACTCTCCTCACTTATACTGTTCATCTGGTAACATGTCCCGTCGGTATTAAACCATCAGGGGAACACACTCTCCTCACTTCTGCTGTTCACCTGGTAACATGTCCTTTGCATATTTAACCATCAGGGGAAAATATTCTGCTCACTTCTACTGTTCACCTGGTGACATGTCCCGTGTATATTAAACCATCAGGGGAACTCACTCTCCTCACTTATACTGTTCACCTGGTAACATGTCCCGTGCTTGTTAAACCATCAGGGGAACACACTCTCCTCACATATACTGTTCACCTGGTAACATGTCCCGTGTATATTAAACCATCAGGGGAACACATTCTCCTCACTTATACTGTTCACCTGGTAAAATGTCCCGTGCGTGTTAAACCATCAGCGGAACACACTCTCCTCACTTATACTGTTCAGCTGATAACATGTCCCGTGAGTATTAAACAATCAGGGGAACACACTCTCCTCACTTATACTGTTCACCTGGTAACATGTCCCGTGTATATTAAACAATCAGGGGAACACACTCTCCTCAATTATACTGTTCACCTGGTAACATGTCCGGGGTATATTAAACTATCAGGGGAACACACTCTCCTCACTTATACTGTTCACCTGGTAACATGTCCCGTGTATATTAAACCATCAGGGGAACACACTCTCCTCACTTATACTGTTCACCTGGTAACATGTCCTGTGTGCATTAAACCATCAGGGGAACACACTCTCCTCACTTATACTGTTCATCTGGTAACATGTCCCGTCGGTATTAAACCATCAGGGGAACACACTCTCCTCACTTCTGCTGTTCACCTGGTAACATGTCCTTTGCATATTTAACCATCAGGGGAAAATATTCTGCTCACTTCTACTGTTCACCTGGTGACATGTCCCGTGTATATTAAACCATCAGGGGAACTCACTCTCCTCACTTATACTGTTCACCTGGTAACATGTCCCGTGCTTGTTAAACCATCAGGGGAACACACTCTCCTCACATATACTGTTCACCTGGTAACATGTCCCGTGTATATTAAACCATCAGGGGAACACATTCTCCTCACTTATACTGTTCACCTGGTAAAATGTCCCGTGCGTGTTAAACCATCAGCGGAACACACTCTCCTCACTTATACTGTTCAGCTGATAACATGTTCCGTGAGTATTAAACAATCAGGGGAACACACTCTCCTCACTTATACTGTTCACCTGGTAACATGTCCCGTGTATATTAAACAATCAGGGGAACACACTCTCCTCAATTATACTGTTCACCTGGTAACATGTCCTGTGTGCATTAAACCATCAGGGGAACACACTCTCCTCACTTATACTGTTCACCTGGTAACATGTCCTTTGCATATTTAACCATCAGGGGAAAACATTCTGCTCACTTCTACTGTTCACCTGGTGACATGTCCCCTGTGTATTAAACCATCAGGGGAACACACTCTCCTCACTTATACTGTTCATCTGGTAACATGTCCCGTCAGTATTAAACCATCAGGAGAACACACTCTCCTCACTTATACTGTTCACCTGGTAAAATGTCCCGTGCATGTTAAACCATCAGGGGAACACACTCTCCTCACTTGCACTGTTCATCTGGTAACATGTCCCGTCAGTATTAAACCATCAGGAGAACACACTCTCCTCACTTATACTGTTCACCTGGTAAAATGTCCCGTGCATGTTAAACCATCAGGGGAACACACTCTCCTCACTTGTACTGTTCACCTGGTAACATGTCCCATGCGCATAAAACCATCAGGGGAATACACTCTCCTCACTTATACTGTTCACCTGGTGACATATCCCGTGTGCATTAAACAATCAGGGGAACACATTCTCCTCACTTATACTCTTCATCAGGTAACGTGTCCCGTGTATCTTAAACCATCAGGGGAACACACTCTCATCACTTATACTGTTCACCTGGTGACATGTCCCGTTTGTATTAAACAATCAGGGGAACACACTCTCCTCACTTATCCTGCTCACCCGGTGACATGTCCCGTGTGTATTAAACAATCAGGGGAACATACTCTCCTCAATTATACTGTTCACCTGGTGCCATGTCCCGGGTATATTAAACTATCGGGGGAAAACACTCTCCTCACTTCTTCTGTTCACCTGGTAACATGTCCCGTGAGTATTAAACAATCAGGGGAACACACTCTCCTCACTTATACTGTTCACCTGGTAACATGTCCCGTGTATATTAAACAATCAGGGGAATAAACTCTCCTCACTTATACTGTTCAACTGGTGAAATGTCCCGTGTATATTAAACAATCAGGGGAACACACTCTCCTCACTTATACTGTTCACCTGGTGACATGTCCCGGGTATATTAAACCATCAGCGGAACACACTCTACTCACTTATACTGTTCACCTGGTAACATGTCCCGTGCGTGTTAATCCATCAGGGGAACACACTCTCCTCACATATACAGTTCAGCTGGTGACATGTCCTTTGCATATTTAACCATCAGGGGAAAACATTCTGCTCACTTCTACTGTTCACCTGGTGACATGTCCTGTGTGCATTAAACCATCAGGGGAACACACTCTCCTCACTTATACTGTTCATCTGGTAACATGTCCCGTCAGTATTAAACCATCAGGGCAACACACTCTCCTCACTTATACTGTTCACCTGGTAACATGTCCCGTGTATATTAAACCATCAGGGGAACACACTCTCCTCACTTATACTGTTCATCTGGTAACATGTCCTGTGTGCATTAAACCATCAGGGGAACACACTCTCCTCACTTATACTGTTCATCTGGTAACATGTCCCGTCAGTATTAAACCATCAGGGGAACACACTCTCCTCACTTCTGCTGTTCACCTGGTAACATGTCCTTTGCATATTTAACCATCAGGGGAAAATATTCTGCTCACTTCTACTGTTCACCTGGTGACATGTCCCGTTTGTATTAAACCATCAGGGGAACACACTCTCCTCACTTATACTGTTCACCTGGTAACATGTCCCGTGTGTATTAAACAATCAGGGGAACACACTCTCCTCAATTATACTGTTCACCTGGTAACATGTCCGGGGTATATTAAACAATCAGGGGAAAACACTCTCCTCACTTATACTGTTCACCTGGTAACATGTCCCGTGCGTGTTAAACCATCAGGGGAACACACTCTCCTCACTTATACTGTTCAGCTGATAACATGTCCCGTGAGTATTAAACAATCAGGGGAACACACTCTCCTCACTTATACTGTTCACCTGGTAACATGTCCCGTGTATATTAAACAATCAGGGGAACACACTCTCCTCACTTATACTTTTCACCTGGTAACATGTCCCGTGTATACTAAACCATCAGGGGAACACATTCTCCTCAATTATACTGTTCACCTGGTAACATGTCCTGTGTGTATTAAACCATCAGGGGAACACACTCTCCTCACTTATACTGTTCAACTGGTAACATGTCCCGTGAATATTAAACCATCAGGGGAAAGCACTCTCCTCACTTATACTGTTCACCTGGTCATATGTCCAGTGTATATTAAACAATCAGGGGAACACACTCTCCTCACATATACTGTTCACCTGGTAACATGTCCCGTGCGTGTTAAACCATCAGGGGAACACACTCTCCTCACTTATACTGTTCAACTGGTAACATGTCCCTTGAGTATTAAACAATCAGGGGAACACACTCTCCTCACTTATACTGTTCACCTGGTCATATGTCCAGTGTATATTAAACAATCAGGGGAACACACTCTCCTCACATATACTGTTCACCTGGTAACATGTCCCGTGCGTGTTAAACCATCAGGGGAACACACTCTCCTCACTTATACTGTTCACCTGGTAACATGTCCCGTGCGTGTTAACCCATCAGGGGAACACATTCTCCTCACCTATACTGTTCACCTGGTAACATGTCCCGTGCGTGTTAATCCATCAGGGGAACACACTCTCCTCACATATACAGTTCAGCTGGTGACATGTCCTTTGCATATTTAACCATCAGGGGAAAACATTCTGCTCACTTCTACTGTTCACCTGGTGACATGTCCTGTGTGCATTAAACCATCAGGGGAACACACTCTCCTCACTTATACTGTTCATCTGGTAACATGTCCCGTCAGTATTAAACCATCAGGGCAACACACTCTCCTCACTTATACTGTTCACCTGGTAACATGTCCCGTGTATATTAAACCATCAGGGGAACACACTCTCCTCACTTATACTGTTCATCTGGTAACATGTCCTGTGTGCATTAAACCATCAGGGGAACACACTCTCCTCACTTATACTGTTCATCTGGTAACATGTCCCGTCAGTATTAAACCATCAGGGGAACACACTCTCCTCACTTCTGCTGTTCACCTGGTAACATGTCCTTTGCATATTTAACCATCAGGGGAAAATATTCTGCTCACTTCTACTGTTCACCTGGTGACATGTCCCGTTTGTATTAAACCATCAGGGGAACACACTCTCCTCACTTATACTGTTCACCTGGTAACATGTCCCGTGTGTATTAAACAATCAGGGGAACACACTCTCCTCAATTATACTGTTCACCTGGTAACATGTCCGGGGTATATTAAACAATCAGGGGAAAACACTCTCCTCACTTATACTGTTCACCTGGTAACATGTCCCGTGCGTGTTAAACCATCAGGGGAACACACTCTCCTCACTTATACTGTTCAGCTGATAACATGTCCCGTGAGTATTAAACAATCAGGGGAACACACTCTCCTCACTTATACTGTTCACCTGGTAACATGTCCTGTGTATATTAAACAATCAGGGGAACACACTCTCCTCACTTATACTTTTCACCTGGTAACATGTCCCGTGTATACTAAACCATCAGGGGAACACATTCTCCTCAATTATACTGTTCACCTGGTAACATGTCCTGTGTGTATTAAACCATCAGGGGAACACACTCTCCTCACTTATACTGTTCAACTGGTAACATGTCCCGTGAATATTAAACCATCAGGGGAAAGCACTCTCCTCACTTATACTGTTCACCTGGTCATATGTCCAGTGTATATTAAACAATCAGGGGAACACACTCTCCTCACATATACTGTTCACCTGGTAACATGTCCCGTGCGTGTTAAACCATCAGGGGAACACACTCTCCTCACTTATACTGTTCAACTGGTAACATGTCCCTTGAGTATTAAACAATCAGGGGAACACACTCTCCTCACTTATACTGTTCACCTGGTCATATGTCCAGTGTATATTAAACAATCAGGGGAACACACTCTCCTCACATATACTGTTCACCTGGTAACATGTCCCGTGCGTGTTAAACCATCAGGGGAACACACTCTCCTCACTTATACTGTTCACCTGGTAACATGTCCCGTGCGTGTTAACCCATCAGGGGAACACATTCTCCTCACCTATACTGTTCACCTGGTAACATGTCCCGTGAGTATTAAACAATCAGGGGAAGACACTCTCCTCACTTATACTGTTCACCTGGGAACATGTCCCGTGTATATTAAACCATCAGGGGAACACACTCTCCTCACTTATACTGTTCAACTGGTAACATTTCCCTCGTATATGAAACCATCAGGGGAACACACTCTCCTCACTTATACTGTTCACCTGGTAACATGTCCGGTGTGTATTAAACAATCAGGGGAACTCACTCTCCTCACTTATACTGTTCACCTGGTAGCATGTCCCGTGCGTGTTAAACCATCAGGGGAACACACTCTCCTCACTTATACTGTTCACCTGGTAACATGTCCGGTGTGTATTAAACAATCAGGGGAACACACTCTCCTCACTTATACTGTTCACCTGGTAGCATGTCCCGTGCGTGTTAAACCATCAGGGGAACACACTCTCCTCACTTATACTGTTCACCTGGTAACATGTCCCGTGAGTATAAAACAATCAGGGGAACACATTCTCCTCACTTATACTGTTCACCTGGTAACATGTCCCGTGTGTATAAAACAATCAGGGGAACACACTCTCCTCACTTATACTGTTCACCTGGTAGCATGTCCCGTGCGTGTTAAACCATCAGGGGAACACACTCTCCTCACTTATACTGTTCACCTGGTAACATGTCCTGTTTGTATTAAACAATCAGGGGAATACACTCTCCTCAGTTATACTGTTCACCTGGTAACATGTCCCGTGTATATTAAACCATCAGGGGAACACACTCTCCTCACTTATACTGTTCACCTGGTAACATGTCCCGTGAATATTAAACCATCAGGGGAAAGCACTCCCCTCACTTATACTGTTCTCCTGGTAACATGTCCCGTGTATATGAAACCATCAGGGGAACACACTCTCCTCACTTATACTGTTCATCTGGTAACATGTCCCGTGTGCATTAAACAAACAGGGGAACACACTCTCCTCACTTATTCCGTTCACCTGATAACATGTCCCGTGTGTATTAAACAATCAGGGGAACACCCTCTCCTCACTTATACTGTTCAGCTGGTAACATGTCCCGTGTATATTAAACAATCAGGGGAACAGACTCTCCTCACTTATACTGTTCAGCTGGTAACATGTCCCGTGTATATTAAACAATCAGGGGAACAGACTCTCCTCACTTATACTGTTCACCTGGTAACATGTCCCGTGCATATTAAATCATCAGGGGAACACACTCTCCTCACTTACACTGTTCAGCTGGTAACATGTCCCGTGTATATTAAACAATCAGGGGAACACACTCTCCTCACTTATACTGTTCAGCTGGTAACATGTCCCGTGCATATTAAACCATCAGGGGAACACAATCTCCTCACTTATAATGTTCACCTGGTGACATGTCCCGGGTATATTAAACCATCAGCTGAACACACTCCACTCACTTATACTGTTCACCTGGTAACATGTCCCGTGCGTGTTAATCCATCAGGGGAACACACTCTCCTCACATATACTGTTCACCTGGTGACATGTCCCGTGTGTAATAAACAATCAGGGGAAAACACTCTCCTCACTTATACTGTTCAGCTGGTAACATGTCCCGTGCATATTAAATCATCAGGGGAACACACTCTCCTCACTTACACTGTTCAGCTGGTAACATGTCCCGTGTGTATTAAACAATCAGGGGAACACACTCTCCTCACATATACTGTTCACCTGGTGACATGTCCCGTGTGTATTAAACAATCAGGGGAACACACTCTCCTCACATATACTGTTCACCTGGTGACATGTCCCGTGTGTATTAAACAATCAGGGGAACACACTCTCCTCACATATACTGTTTATCTGGTGACATGTCCCGTGTGTATTAAACAATCAGGGGAAAACACTCTCCTCACTTATACTGTTCACCTGGTAACATGTCCCGTGTGTATTAAACAATCAGGGGAACACACTCTCCTCACTTATACTGTTCACCTGGTAACATGTCCCGTGTGTATTAAACAATCAGGGGATCACACTCTCCTCAATTATACTGTTCACCCGGTAACATGTCCCGTGTATATTAAACCATCAGGGGAAAGCACTCTCCTCACTTATACTGTTCACCTGGTAACATGTCCCGTGCGTATTAAACCATCAGGGGAACACACTCTCCTCACTTTTCCAGTTCACTTGGTGAAATGCCCGTGCTTATTAAACCATCAGGGGAACACACTCCCCTCACTTATACTGTTCACCTGGAACATTTCCCGTGAATATTAAATCATCAGGGGAAAGCACTCTCCTCACTTATACTGTTCATCTGGTAACATGTCCCCTCAGTATTAAACCATCAGTGGAACACTCTCTCCTCACTTATACTGTTCACCTGGCAACATGTCCTGTTTGCATTAAACCATCAGGGGAACACACTCTCCTCACTTATACTGTTCACCTGGCAACATGTCCTGTTTGCATTAAACAATCAGGGGAACACTCTCTCCTCACTTATACTGTTCACCTGGTAACAAGTCCTGTTTGCATTAAACCATCAGGGGAACACACTCTCCTCACTTATACAGTTCACTTGGTGAAATGTCCCGTGTATATTAAACCATCAGGGGAACACATTCTCCTCACTTAAACTTTTCACCTGCTAACATGTCCCGTGTGTATTAAACAATCAGGGGAACACACTCTCCTCACTTATACTGTTCACCAGGCAACATGTCCCGTAATATTAATCAATCTGGTGAACACACTCTCCTCACTTATACTGTTCACTTGGTAACATGTCCCGTGTGTATTAAACAATCAGGGGAACACACTCTCCTCACATATACGGTTCACCTGGTAACATGTCCCGTGTGTATTAAACAATGAGGGGAAAACATTCTCCTCACTTATACTGTTCACTTGGTAACATGTCCCCTGCGTATTAAACAAACAGGGGAACACATTCTCCTCACTTATACGGTTCACCTGGTAACATGTCCCGTGTGTATTAAACAATCAGGGGAACACATTCTCTTCACTTATACTGTTCACTTGGTAATATGTCCCGTGCGTATTAAACAAACAGGGGAACACATTCTCCTCACTTATACGGTTCACCTGGTAACATGTCCCGTGCGTTTTAAACAATCAGGGGAACACACTCTCCTCACTTATACTGTTCACCTGGTAACATGTCCTGTGTATATTAAACCATCAATGGAACACACTCTCCTCACTTATACTGTTCACCTGGTAACATGTCCTGTGCATATTAAAACATCAGGGGAACACACTCTCCTCACTTATACTGTTCACCTGGTAACATGTCCCGTGTGCATTAAACAATCAGGGGAACAAACTCTCCTCACTTATACCGTTCACCTGATAATATGTCCCGTGTGTATTAAACCATCAGGGGAACACACTCTCCTCACTTATACTGTTTACCTGGTAACTTGTCCCGTGTATATTAAACCATCAAGGGAACACACTTTCCTCACTTATACTGTTCACCTAGTCACCTGTCCCGTGTATATTAAACCATCAGGGGAACACACTCTCCTCACTTATACTGTTCACCTGGTAACATGTCCCGTGCATATTAAACCATCAGGGGAACACACTCTCCTCACTTATACTTTTCACCTGGTAACATATCCATTGTATATTAAACCATCAGGGGAACACACTCTCCTCACTTACACTGTTCACCTGGTAAAATGTCCTGTGTGCATTAAACCATCAGGGGAACACACTCTCCTGACTTATACAGTTCACTTGGTGACATGTCCCGTGCGTATTAAACCATCAGGTGAAGACACTCGCCTCACTTATACTGTTCATCTGGTAACATGTCCCGTGTATATTAAACCATCAGGGGAACACACTCTCCTCACTTATACTTTTCACCTGGTAACATATCCAGTGTATATTAAACCATCAGGGGAACACACTCTCCTCACTTATACTGTTCACCTGGTAACATGTCCCGTGTATATTAAACCATCAGGGGAACACACTCTCCTCACTTATACTGTTCACCGGGTGACATGTCCCGTGAATATTAAACCATCAGGGGAAAGCACTCTCCTCACTTATACTGTTCACCTGGTAACATGTCCTGTGTGCATCAAATCATCAGTGGAACACTCTCTCCTCACTTATACTTTTCACCTGGTAACATGTCCCGTGCGTATTAAACCATCAGGGGAACACACTCTCCTCACTTTTCCAGTTCACTTGGTGAAATGCCCGTGCTTATTAAACCATCATGGGAACACACTCCCCTCACTAAAACTGTTCACCTGGAACATTTCCCGTGAATATTAAACCATCAGGGGAAAGCACTCTCCTCACTTATACTGTTCATCTGGTAACATGTCCCGTCAGTATTAAACCATCAGTGGAACACTCTCTCCTCACTTATACTGTTCACCTGGCAACATGTCCTGTTTGCATTAAACAATCAGGGGAACACTCTCTCCTCACTTATACTGTTCACCTGGTAACATGTCCTGTTTGCATTAAACCATCAGGGGAACACACTCTCCTCACTTATACAGTTCACTTGGTGAAATGTCCCGTGTATATTCAACCATCAGGGGAACACATTCTCCTCACTTAAACTTTTCACCTGCTAACATGTCCCGTGTGTATTAAACAATCAGGGGAACACACTCTCCTCACTTATACTGTTCACCAGGCAACATGTCCCGTAATATTAATCAATCTGGTGAACAGACTCTCCTCACTTATACTGTTCACTTGGTAACATGTCCCGTGTGTATTAAACAATCAGGGGAACACACTCTCCTCACTTATACGGTTCACCTGGTAACATGTCCCGTGTGTATTAAACAATCAGGGGAAAACATTCTCCTCACTTATACTGTTCACTTGATAACATGTCCCGTGCGTATTAAACAAACAGGGGAACACATTCTCCTCACTTATACGGTTCACCTGGTAACATGTCCCGTGCGTTTTAAACAATCAGGGGAACACACTCTCCTCACTTATACTGTTCACCTGGTAACATGTCCTGTGTATATTAAACCATCAATGGAACACACTCTCCTCACTTATACTGTTCACCTGGTAACATGTCCTGTGCATATTAAAACATCAGGGGAACACACTCTCCTCACTTATACTGTTCACCTGGTAACATGTCCCGTGTGCATTTAACAATCAGGGGAACAAACTCTCCTCACTTATACCGTTCACCTGATAACATGTCCCGTGTGTATTAAAACATCAGGGGAACACAATCTCCTCACTTATACTGTTCACCTGGTAACATGCCCTGTGTATATTAAACCATCAGGGGAACACACTCTCCTCACTTATACTGTTTACCTGGTAACTTGCCCTGTGTATAGTAAACCATCAGGGGAACACACTTTCCTCACTTATACTGTTCACCTAGTCACCTGTCCCGTGTATATTAAACCATCAGGGGAACACACTCTCCTCACTTATACTGTTCACCTGGTAACATGTCCCGTGTATATTAAACCATCAGGGGAACACACTCTCCTCACTTACACTTTTCACCTGGTAACATATCCAGTGTATATTAAACCATCAGGGGAACACACTCTCCTCACTTACACTGTTCACCTGGTAAAATGTCCTGTGTGCATTAAACCATCAGGGGAACACACTCTCCTGACTTATACAGTTCACTTGGTGACATGTCCCGTGCGTATTAAACCGTCAGGTGAAGACACTCGCCTCACTTATACTGTTCATCTGGTAACATGTCCCGTGTATATTAAACCATCAGGGGAACACACTCTCCTCACTTATACTTTTCACCTGGTAACATATCCAGTGTATATTAAACCATCAGGGGAATACACTCTCCTCACTTACACTGTTCATCTGGTAACATGTCCCGTGTATATTAAACCATCAGGGGAACACACTCTCCTCACTTATACTTTTCACCTGGTAACATATCCAGTGTATATAAAACCATCAGGGGAACACTCTCTCCTCACTTATACTGTTCACCTGGTAACATGTCCTGTGTGCATTAAACCATCAGGGGAACACACTCTCCTCACTTATACTGTTCACCTGGTAACATGTCCTTTGCATATTTAACCATCAGGGGAAAACATTCTGCTCACTTATACTGTTCACCTGGTGACATGTCCCCTGTGTATTAAACAATCAGGGGGACACACTCTCCTCACTTATTCTGTTCACCTGGTAACATGTCCCGTGTATATTAAACCATCAGGGGAACACACTCTCCTCACTTATACTGTTCACCTGGTGACATGTCCATTGCATATTTAACCATCAGGGGAACACACTCTCCTCACTTATACTGTTCACCTGGTAAAATGTCTTGTGTGCATTAAACCATCAGGGGAACACACTCTCCTCACTTATACAGTTCACTTGGTGACATGTCCCGTGCGTATTAAACCATTAGGTGAACACACTCACCTCACTTATACTGTTCATCTGGTAACATGTCCCGTGTATATTAAACCATCAGGGGAACACACTCTCCTCACTGATACTGTTCACCTGGTAACATGTCCCGAGTATATTAAACCATCAGGGGAACACACTCTCCTCACTTATACTGTTCACCTGGTAACATGTCCCGTGTATATTAAACCATCAGGGGAACACACTCTCCTCACTGATACTGTTCACCTGGTAACATGTCCCGTGAGTATTAAACAATCAGGGGAACACACTCTCCTCACTTATACTGTTCACCTGGTAACATGTCCCGTGTGCATTAAACCATCAGTGGAACACTCTCTCCTCACTTATGCTGTTCACCTGGTAACATGTCATGTGTGCATTAAACAATCAGGGGAATACACTCTCCTCACTTACACTGTTCAGCTGGTAACACGTCCCGTGTATATTAAACCATCAGGGGAACACTCTCTCCTCACTTATACTGTTCATCTGGTGACATGTCGCGTGTGTATTAAACAATCAGGGGAATTCACTCTCCTCACTTATACTGTTCACCTGTTGACATGTCCTGTTTGTATTAAACCATCAGGGGAACACACTCTCCTCACTTATACTGTTCACCTGGTAACATGTCCCATTTATATTAAACCATCAGGGGAGCACTCTCTCCCCACATATACTGTTCACCTGGTAACATTTCCTGTGTATATTAAACCATCAGGGGAACACACTCTCTTCACTTATACTGTTCACCTGGTAACATGTCCCATGTATATTAAACCATCATGGGAACACACTCTCTTCACTTATGCTGTTCACCTGGTAACATGTCCCGCGCATATTAAACCATCAGGGGAACACACGCTCCTCACTTCTACTCTTCACCTGGTGACACGTCCCGTCAGTATTAAACAATCAGGGGAACACACTCTCCTCACTTATACTGTTCACCTGGTAATATGTCCCGGGTGTATTAAACAATCAGGGGAACACACTCTCCTCACTTATACTGTTCACCTGGTAACATGTCCTGTGTACATTAAACCATCAGGGGAACACATTCTCCTCACTTATACTGTTCACCTGCTAACATGTCCCGTGTATATTAAACCATCAGAGGAACACACTCTCCTCACTTAAACTGTTCACCTGGTAACATGTCCCGAGTATATTAAACCATCAGGGGAACACAATCTCCTCACTTATACTGTTCACCAGGTAACATGTCCCGTGTATATTAAACAATCAGGGGAACACACTCTCCTCACTTATACTGTTCACCTGGTAACATGTCCTGTGTGCATTAAACCATCAGGGGAACACACTCTCCTCACTTATAATGTTCATCTGGTAACATGTCCCGTCAGTATTAAACCATAAGGGGAACACACTCTCCTCACTTATACTGCTCACCCGGTGACATGTCCCGTGTGTATTAAACAATCAGGGGAACACACTCTCCTCACTTCTTCTGTTCACCTGGTAACATGTCCCGTGCGTGTTAAACCATCAGGGGAACACACTCTCCTCACTTATACTGTTCAGCTGGTAACATGTCCCGTGAGTATTAAACAATCAGGGGAACACACTCTCCTCACTTATAATGTTCATCTGGTGACATGTCCCGTGTGTATTAAACAATCAGGGGATCACACTCTCCTCTATTATACTGTTCACCTGCTGACATGTCCCGGGTATATTAAACCATCAGGGGAACACACTCTCCTCACTTATACTGTTCACCTGGTGACATGTCCTGTGTGTATTAAACAATCAGGGGAACTCAATCTCCTCACTTATACTGTTCACCTGGTAACATGTCCCGTGAATATTAAACCATCAGGGGAAAGCACTCTCCTCACTTATACTGTTCACCTGGTAACATGTCCCGTGCATATTAAACCATCAGGGGAACACACTCTCATCACTTATACTTTTCACTTGGTGAAATGCCCGTGCTTATTTAACCAAAAGGGGAACACTCTCTCCTCACTTACACTGTTCAGCTGGTAACATATCCTGTGTGTATTAAACCATCAGTGGAACACACTCTCCTCACTTATACTGATCACCTGGTAACATGCCCCGTGCATATTAAACCATCAGGGGAACACACTCTCATCACTTATACTTTTCACTTGGTGAAATGCCCGTGCTTATTTAACCAAAAGGGGAACACTCTCTCCTCACTTATACTGTTCAGCTGGTAACATATCCTGTGTGTATTAAACCATCAGGGGAACACACTCTCCTCACTTATACTGTTCACCTGGTAACATGTCCCGTGGATATTAAACCATCAGGGGAACACACTCTCCTCACTTATACTGTTCACCTGGTAACATGTCCTGTGTGCATTAAACCATCAGGGGAACACACTCTCCTCACTTATACTGTTCATCTGGTAACATGTCCCGTCGGTATTAAACCATCAGGGGAACACACTCTCCTCACTTCTGCTGTTCACCTGGTAACATGTCCTTTGCATATTTAACCATCAGGGGAAAATATTCTGCTCACTTCTACTGTTCACCTGGTGACATGTCCCGTTTGTATTAAACCATCAGGGGAACACACTCTCCTCACTTATACTGTTCACCTGGTAACATGTCCCGTGTGTATTAAACAATCAGGGGAACACACTCTCCTCAATTATACTGTTCACCTGGTAACATGTCCGGGGTATATTAAACCATCAGGGGAACACACTCTCCTCACTTATACTGTTCACCTGGTAACATGTCCCGTGTATATTAAACCATCAGGGGAACACACTCTCCTCACTTATACTGTTCACCTGGTAACATGTCCTGTGTGCATTAAACCATCAGGGGAACACACTCTCCTCACTTATACTGTTCATCTGGTAACATGTCCCGTCGGTATTAAACCATCAGGGGAACACACTCTCCTCACTTCTGCTGTTCACCTGGTAACATGTCCTTTGCATATTTAACCATCAGGGGAAAATATTCTGCTCACTTATAGGGTTCACCTGGTAACATGTCCCATTTATATTAAACCATCAGGGGAGCACACTCTCCCCACATATACTGTTCACCTGGTAACATTTCCTGTGTATATTAAACCATCAGGGGAACACACTCTCTTCACTTATACTGTTCACCTAGTAACATGTCCCATGTATATTAAGCCATCATGGGAACACACTCTCTTCACTTATGCTGTTCACCTGGTAACATGTCCCGCGCATATTAAACCATCAGGGGAACACACGCTCCTCACTTCTACTCTTCACCTGGTGACACGTCCCGTCAGTATTAAACAATCAGGGGAACACACTCTCCTCACTTATACTGTTCACCTGGTAATATGTCCCGGGTGTATTAAACAATCAGGGGAACACACTCTCCTCACTTATACTGTTCACCTGGTAACATGTCCTGTGTACATTAAACCATCAGGGGAACACATTCTCCTCACTTATACTGTTCACCTGCTAACATGTCCCGTGTATATTAAACCATCAGAGGAACACACTCTCCTCACTTAAACTGTTCACCTGGTAACATGTCCCGAGTATATTAAACCATCAGGGGAACACAATCTCCTCACTTATACTGTTCACCAGGTAACATGTCCCGTGTATATTAAACAATCAGGGGAACACACTCTCCTCACTTATACTGTTCACCTGGTAACATGTCCTGTGTGCATTAAACCATCAGGGGAACACACTCTCCTCACTTATAATGTTCATCTGGTAACATGTCCCGTCAGTATTAAACCATAAGGGGAACACACTCTCCTCACTTATACTGCTCACCCGGTGACATGTCCCGTGTGTATTAAACAATCAGGGGAACATACTCTCCTCAATTATACTGTTCACCTGGTGCCATGTCCCGGGTATATTAAACAATCGGGGGAAAACACTCTCCTCACTTCTTCTGTTCACCTGGTAACATGTCCCGTGCGTGTTAAACCATCAGGGGAACACACTCTCCTCACTTATACTGTTCAGCTGGTAACATGTCCCGTGAGTATTAAACAATCAGGGGAACACACTCTCCTCACTTATAATGTTCACCTGGTGACATGTCCCGTGTGTATTAAACAATCAGGGGATCACACTCTCCTCTATTATACTGTTCACCTGCTGACATGTCCCGGGTATATTAAACCATCAGGGGAACACACTCTCCTCACTTATACTGTTCACCTGGTGACATGTCCTGTGTGTATTAAACAATCAGGGGAACTCAATCTCCTCACTTATACTGTTCACCTGGTAACATGTCCCGTGAATATTAAACCATCAGGGGAAAGCACTCTCCTCACTTATACTGTTCACCTGGTAACATGTCCCGTGCATATTAAACCATCAGGGGAACACACTCTCATCACTTATACTTTTCACTTGGTGAAATGCCCGTGCTTATTTAACCAAAAGGGGAACACTCTCTCCTCACTTACACTGTTCAGCTGGTAACATATCCTGTGTGTATTAAACCATCAGTGGAACACACTCTCCTCACTTATACTGTTCACCTGGTAACATGCCCCGTGCATATTAAACCATCAGGGGAACACACTCTCATCACTTATACTTTTCACTTGGTGAAATGCCCGTGCTTATTTAACCAAAAGGGGAACACTCTCTCCTCACTTATACTGTTCAGCTGGTAACATATCCTGTGTGTATTAAACCATCAGGGGAACACACTCTCCTCACTTATACTGTTCATCTGGTAACATGTCCCGTCAGTATTAAACCATCAGGGGAACACACTCTCCTCACTTATACAGTTCACTTGGTGAAATGTCACGTGCATATTAAACCATCAGGGGAACTCACTCTCCTCACTTATACTGTTCAGCTGGTAACATATCCTGTGTGTATTAAACCATCAGGGGAACACACTCTCCTCACTTATACTGTTCACCTGGTAACATGTCCCGTGAGTATTAAACTATCAGGGGAACACACTCTCCTCACTTATACTGTTCAGCTGGTAACATATCCTGTGTGTATTAAACCATCAGGGGAACACACTCTCCTCACTTATACTGTTCAGCTGGTAACATATCCTGTGTGTATTAAACCATCAGGGGAACACACTCTCCTCACTTATACTGTTCAGCTGGTAACATATCCTGTGTGTATTAAACCATCAGGGGAACACACTCTCCTCACTTATACTGTTCACCTGGTAACATGTCCCGTGGATATTAAACCATCAGGGGAACACACTCTCCTCACTTATACTGTTCACCTTGTAACATGTCCTGTGTGCATTAAACCATCAGGGGAACACACTCTCCTCACTTATACTGTTCATCTGGTAACATGTCCCGTCGGTATTAAACCATCAGGGGAACACACTCTCCTCACTTCTGCTGTTCACCTGGTAACATGTCCTTTGCATATTTAACCATCAGGGGAAAATATTCTGCTCACTTCTACTGTTCACCTGGTGACATGTCCCGTTTGTATTAAACCATCAGGGGAACACAATCTCCTCACTTATACTGTTCACCTGGTAACATGTCCCGTGTGTATTAAACAATCAGGGGAACACACTCTCCTCAATTATACTGTTCACCTGGTAACATGTCCGGGGTATATTAAACCATCAGGGGAACACACTCTCCTCACTTATACTGTTCACCTGGTAACATGTCCCGTGTATATTAAACCATCAGGGGAACACACTCTCCTCACTTATACTGTTCACCTGGTAACATGCCCTGTGTGCATTAAGCCATCAGGGGAACACACTCTCCTCACTTATACTGTTCATCTGGTAACATGTCCCGTCGGTATTAAACCATCAGGGGAACACACTCTCCTCACTTCTGCTGTTCACCTGGTAACATTTCCTTTGCATATTTAACCATCAGGGGAAAATATTCTGCTCACTTCTACTGTTCACCTGGTGACATGTCCCGTGTATATTAAACCATCAGGGGAACTCACTCTCCTCACTTATACTGTTCACCTGGTAACATGTCCCGTGCTTGTTAAACCATCAGGGGAACACACTCTCCTCACATATACTGTTCACCTGGTAACATGTCCCGTGTATATTAAACCATCAGGGAACACATTCTCCTCACTTATACTGTTCACCTGGTAAAATGTCCCGTGCGTGTTAAACCATCAGCGGAACGCACTCTCCTCACTTATACTGTTCAGCTGATAACATGTCCCGTGAGTATTAAACAATCAGGGGAACACACTCTCCTCAATTATACTGTTCACCTGGTAACATGTCCCGTGTATATTAAACAATCAGGGGAACACACTCTCCTCAATTATACTGTTCCCCTGGTGACATGTCCCGGGTATATTAAACCATCAGGGGAACACACTCTCCTCACATATACTGTTCACCTGGTAACATGTCCCGTGAGTATTAAACAATCAGGGGAACACACTCTCCTCACTTATACTGTTCACCTGGTAACATGTCCCATGTGCATTAAACCATCAGTGGAACACTCTCTCCTCACTTATGCTGTTCACCTGGTAACATGTCCTGTGTGCATTAAACAATCAGGGGAATACACTCTCCTCACTTACACTGTTCAGCTGGTAACATGTCCCGTGTATATTAAACCATCAGGGGAACACTCTCTCCTCACTGAAACTGTTCATCTGGTGACATGTCCCGTGTGTATTAAACAATCAGGGGAATTCACTCTCCTCACTTATACTGTTCACCTGTTAACATGTCCTGTTTGTATTAAACCATCAGGGGAACACACTCTCCTCACTTATACTGTTCACCTGGTAACATGTCCCATTTATATTAAACCATCAGGGGAGCACACTCTCCCCACATATACTGTTCACCTGGTAACATTTCCTGTGTATATTAAACCATCAGTGGAACACACTCTCCTCACTTATACTGTTCACCTGGTAACATGTCCCGTGTGTATTAAACAATCAGGGGAACACACTCTCTTCACTTATACTGTTCACCTGGTAACATGTCCCATGTATATTAAACCATCATGGGAACACACTCTCCTCACTTATACTGTTCACCTGGTAACATGTCCCGTGTGTATTAAACAATCAGGGGAACACACTCTCTTCACTTATGCTGTTCACCTGGTAACATGTCCCGCGCATATTAAACCATCAGGGGAACACACGCTCCTCACTTCTACTCTTCACCTGGTGACACGTCCCGTCAGTATTAAACAATCAGGGGAACACACTCTCATCACTTATAATGTTCACCTGGTAATATGTCCCAGGTGTATTAAACAATCAGGGGAACACACTCTCCTCACTTATACTGTTCACCTGGTAACATGTCCTGTGTATATTAAACCATCAGGGGAACACATTCTCCTCACTTATACTGTTCACCTGCTAACATGTCCCGTGTATATTAAACCATCAGGGGAATACAGTCTCCTCACTTATACTGTTCACCTGGTAACATGTCCCGTGTATATTAAACCATCAGGGGAACACACTCTCCTCACTTATACTGTTCACCTGTTAACATGTCCCGTGTGTATTAAACCATCAGGGGAACACAATCTCCCCACTTATTCTGTTCGCCTGGTAACGTGTCCCGTGTATATTTAACAATCAGGGGAACACACACTGCTCACATATACTGTTCACCTGGTAACATGTCCCGTGCATATTAAACCATCAGGGGAACACATAATCCTCACTTATACTGTTCACCTGCTAACATGTCCCGTGTTTATTAAACCATCAGGGGAACACAGTCTCCTCACTTATACTGTTCACTTGGTAACATGTCCCGTGTATATTAAACCATCAGCGGAACACACTCTCCTCACTTATACTGTTCACCTGGTAACATGTCCCGTGTATATTAACCCATCAGGGGAAAGCACTCTCCTCACTTACACTGTTCACCTGGTAACATGTCCCGTGTATATTAAACCATCAGGGGAACACACTCTCCTCACTTATACTGATCACCTGGTAACATGTCTCGTGTATATTAAACCATCAGGGGAAAGTACTCTCCTCAATTATACTGTTCCTCTGGTGACATGTCCCGGGTATATTAAAACATCAGGGGAACACACTCTCCTCACATATACTGTTCACCTGGTAACATGTCCCGTGTATATTAAACCATCAGGGGAACACATTCTCCTCACTTATACTGTTCACCTGGTAACATGTCCTGTGTGTATTAAACCATCAGGGGAACACACTCTCCTCACTTATACTGTTCAACTGGTAACATGTCCCGTGAATATTAAACCATCAGGGGAAAGCACTCTTCTCACTTATATTGTTCACCTGGTGAAATGTCCCGTGCGTATTAAACCAAAAATGGAACACACTCTCCTCACTTACACTGTTCACCTGGTAACATGTCCCGTGTGCATTAAACCATCAGTGGAACACTCTCTCCTCACTTATACTGTTCACCTGGTGACATGTCCCGTGTATATTAAACCATCAGTGGAACACTCTCTCCTCACTTATACTGTTCACCTGGTGACATGTCCCGTGTATATTAAACCATCAGTGGAAAACTCTCTCCTCACTTATACTGTTCAGCTGGTAACATGTCCCGTGTATATTAAACCATCAGGGGAACACACTCTCCTCACTTCGACTGTTCATCTGGTGACATGTCCCGTGTGTATTAAACAATCAGGGGAATTCACTCTCCTCACTTACACTGTTCACCTGTTGACATGTCCTGTTTGTATTAAACCATCAGGGGAACACACTCTCCTCACTTATACTGTTCACCTGGTAACATGTCCCATTTATATTAAACCATCAGGGGAGCACACTCTCCCCACATATACTGTTCACCTGGTAACATTTCCTGTGTATATTAAACCATCAGTGGAACACACTCTCCTCACTTATACTGTTCACCTGGTAAAATGTCCCGTGTGTATTAAACAATCAGGGGAACACACTCTCTTCACTTATACTGTTCACCTGGTAACATGTCCCATGTATATTAAACAATCAGGGGAACACACTCTCTTCACTTATGCTGTTCACCTGGTAACATGTCCCGCGCATATTAAACCATCAGGGGAACACACGCTCCTCACTTCTACTCTTCACCTGGTGACACGTCCCGTCAGTATTAAACAATCAGGGGAACACACTCTCCTCACTTATACTGTTCACCTGGTAACATGTCCCGGGTGTATTAAACCATCAGGGGAACACACTCTCCTCACTTATACTGTTCACCTGGTAACATGTCCCGTGAGTATTAAACAATCAGGGGAACACACTCTCCTCACTTATACTGTTCACCTGGTAACATGTCCTGTGTATATTAAACCATCAGGGGAACACATTCTCCTCACTTATACTGTTCACCTGCTAACATGTCCCGTGTATATTAAACCATCAGGGGAATACAGTCTCCTCACTTATACTGTTCACCTGGTAACATGTCCCGTGTATATTAAACCATCAGGGGAGCACATAATCCTCACTTATACTGTTCACCTCGTAACATGTCCCGTGTGTATGAAACCATCAGGGGAACACATTCTCCTCACTTATTCTGTTCTCCTGGTAACGTGTCCCGTGTATATTAAACCATCAGGGGAACACACTCTCCTCACTTATACTGATCACCTGGTAACATGTCTCGTGTATATTAAACCATCAGGGGAAAGTACTCTCCTCAATTATACTGTTCCTCTGGTGACATGTCCCGGGTATATTAAAACATCAGGGGAACACACTCTCCTCACATATACTGTTCACCTGGTAACATGTCCCGTGTATATTAAACCATCAGGGGAACACATTCTCCATACTTATACTGTTCACCTGGTAACATGTCCTGTGTGTATTAAACCATCAGGGGAACACACTCTCCTCACTTATACTGTTCAACTGGTAACATGTCCCGTGAATATTAAACCATCAGGGGAAAGCACTCTCCTCACTTATATTGTTCACCTGGTAACATGTCCCGTGTTCATTAAACCATCAGTGGAACACACTCTCCTCACTTATACAGTTCACTTGGTGAAATGTCCCGTGCGTATTAAACCAAAAAGGGAACACACTCTCCTCACTTACACTGTTCACCTGGTAACATGTCCCGTGTGCATTAAACCATCAGTGGAACACTCTCTCCTCACTTATACTGTTCACCTGGTGACATGCCCCGTGTATATTAAACCATCAGTGGAAAACTCTCTCCTCACTTATACTGTTCAGCTGGTAACATGTCCCGTGTATATTAAACCATCAGGGGAACACACTCTCCTCACTTCGACTGTTCATCTGGTGACATGTCCCGTGTGTATTAAACAATCAGGGGAATTCACTCTCCTCACTTACACTGTTCACCTGTTGACATGTCCTGTTTGTATTAAACCATCAGGGGAACACACTCTCCTCACTTATACTGTTCACCTGGTAACATGTCCCATTTATATTAAACCATCAGGGGAGCACACTCTCCCCACATATACTGTTCACCTGGTAACATTTCCTGTGTATATTAAACCATCAGTGGAACACACTCTCCTCACTTATACTGTTCACCTGGTAAAATGTCCCGTGTGTATTAAACAATCAGGGGAACACACTCTCTTCACTTATACTGTTCACCTGGTAACATGTCCCATGTATATTAAACAATCAGGGGAACACACTCTCTTCACTTATGCTGTTCACCTGGTAACATGTCCCGCGCATATTAAGCCATCAGGGGAACACACGCTCCTCACTTCTACTCTTCACCTGGTGACACGTCCCGTCAGTATTAAACAATCAGGGGAACACACTCTCCTCACTTATACTGTTCACCTGGTAACATGTCCCGGGTGTATTAAACCATCAGGGGAACACACTCTGCTCACTTATACTGTTCACCTGGTAACATGTCCCGTGAGTATTAAACAATCAGGGGAACACACTCTCCTCACTTATACTGTTCACCTGGTAACATGTCCTGTGTATATTAAACCATCAGGGGAACACATTCTCCTCACTTATACTGTTCACCTGCTAACATGTCCCGTGTATATTAAACCACCAGGGGAATACAGTCTCCTCACTTATACTGTTCACCTGGTAACATGTCCCGTGTATATTAAACCATCAGGGGAGCACATAATCCTCACTTATACTGTTCACCTGGTAACATGTCCCGTGTGTATGAAACCATCAGGGGAACACATTCTCCTCACTTATTCTGTTCGCCTGGTAACGTGTCCCGTGTATATTTAACAATCAGGGGAACACACACTGCTCACATATACTGTTCACCTGCTAACATGTCCCGTGTATATTAAACCATCAGGGGAATACAGTCTCCTCACTTATACTGTTCACTTGGTAACATGTCCCGTGTATATTAAACCATCAGCGGAACACACTCTCCTCACTTATACTGTTCACCTGGTAACATGTCCCGTGTATATTAAACCATCAGGGGAAAGCACTCTCCTCACTTACACTGTTCACCTGGTAACATGTCCCGTGTATATTAAACCATCAGGGGAACACACTCTCCTCACTTATACTGATCACCTGGTGACATGTCCCGGGTATATTAAAAAATCAGGGGAACTCACTCTCCTCACTTATACTGTTCACCTGGTGACATGTCCCGGGTATATTAAAAAATCAGCGGAACACACTCTCCTCACTTATACTGTTCACCTGGTAACATGTCCCGTGTATATTAAACCATCAGGGGAAAGCACTCTCCTCACTTACACTGTTCAACTGGTAACATGTCCCGTGTATATTAAACCATCAGGGGAACACACTCTCCTCACTTATACTGTTCAGCTGGTAACATGTCCCGTGCTTGTTAAACCATCAGGGGAACACACTCTCCTCACTTATACTGTTCACCTGGTGACATGTCCCGTGTATATTAAACCATCAAACGGAACACACTCTCCTCAATTATACTGTTCACCTGGTAACATGTCGCGTGTATATTAAACAATCAGGGGAACACACTCTCCTCACTTATACTGTTCACCTGGTAACAAGTCCCATGTATATTAAACAATCAGGGGAACACACTCTCCTCACTTATACAGTTCACCTGGTAACATGTCCCGTGTATATTAAACCATCAGGGGAACACATTCTCCTCACTTATACTGTTCACCTGGAAACATGTCCCGTGTATATTAAACCATCAAACGGAACACACTCTCCTCAATTATACTGTTCACCTGGTAACATGTCGCGTGTATATTAAACAATCAGGGGAACACACTCTCCTCACTTATACTGTTCACCTGGTAACAAGTCCCATGTATATTAAACAATCAGGGGAACACACTCTCCTCACTTATACAGTTCACCTGGTAACATGTCCCGTGTATATTAAACCATCAGGGGAACACATTCTCCTCACTTATACTGTTCACCTTGTGACATGTCCCGTCAGTATTAAACAATCAGGGGAACACACTCTCCTCAATTATACTGTTCACCTGGTAACATGTCAAGTGCGTGTTAAACCATCAGGGGAACACACTCTCCTCACTTATACTGTTCAGCTGGTAACATGTCCCGTGAGTATTAAACAATCAGGGGAACACACTCTCCTCACTTATACTGTTCACTTGGTAACATGTCCCGTGTGTATTAAACAATCAGGGGAACACACTCTCCTCACTTATACTGTTCACCTGGTAATATGTCCTGTGTGTATTAAACAATCAGGTGAACACACTCTCCTCACTTATACTGTTCACCTGGTAACATGTCCCGTGCGTGTTAAACCATCAGGGGAACACACTCTCCTCACTTATACTGTTCAGCTGGTAACATGTCCCGTGAATATTAAACCATCAGGGGAAAGCACTCCCCTCACTTATACTGTTCTCCTGGTAACATGTCCCGTGTATATGAAACCATCAGGGGAACACACTCTCCTCACTTATACTGTTCACCTGGTAACATGTCCCGTGTGCATTAAACAATCAAGGGAACACACTCTCCTCACTTATACTGTTCACCTGATAACATGTCCCGTGTGTATTAAACCATAAGGGGAACACACTCTCCTCACTTATACTGTTCACCTGGTAATATGCCCTGTGTATATTAAACCATCAGGGGAACACACTCTCCTCACTTATACTGTTCACCTGGGAACATGTCCCGTGTATATTAAACCATCAGGGGAATACACTCTCCTCACTTATACTTTTCACCAGGTAACATGTCCCGTGTATATTAAACCATCAGGGGAACACACTCTCCTCACTTATACTGTTCACCTGCTAACATGTCCCGTGTGCATTAAACAATCAGGGGAACACACTCTCCTCACTTATACTGTTCACCTGGTAATATGCCCTGTGTATATTAAACCATCAGGGGAACACACTCTCCTCACTTATACTGTTCACCTGGGAACATGTCCCGTGTATATTAAACCATCAGGGGAATACACTCTCCTCACTTATACTGTTCACCTGGTAATATGCCCTGTGTATATTAAACCATCAGGGGAACACACTCTCCTCACTTATACTGTTCACCTGGTAACATGTCCCCTGTATATTAAACCATCAGGGGAACACACTCTCCTCACTTATACTGTTCACCTGGTGACATGTCCCGTGCGTGTTAAACCATCAGGGGAACACACTCTCCTCACTTATACTGTTCACCTGGTAACATGTCCCGTGTGTATTAAACAATCAGAGGAACACACTCTCCTCACTTATACTGTTCACCTGGTAACTTGTCACGTGCGTGTTATACCATCAGGGGAACACACTCTCCTCACTTATACTGTTCACCTGGTAACATGTCCCGTGTATATTAAACAATCAGGGGAACACACTCTCCTCAATTATACTGTTCCCCTGGTGACATGTCCCGGGTATATTAAAGCATCAGGGGAACACACTCTCCTCACATATACTGTTCACCTGGTAACATGTCCAGTGAGTATTAAACAATCAGGGGAAAGCACTCTCCTCAATTATACTGTTCACCTGGTAACATGTCCCGTGTGCATTAAACCATCAGTGGAACACTCTCTCCTCACTTATGCTGTTCACCTGGTAACATGTCCTGTGTGCATTAAACAATCAGGGGAACACACTCTCCTCACTTATACAGTTCACTTGGTGAAATGTCCCGTGCGTATTAAACCAAAAGGGGAACACACTCTCCTCACTTATACTGTTCACCTGATAACATGTCCCATTTGTATTAAACAATCAGGGGAACACACTCTCTTCACTTATACTGTTCACCTGGTAACATGTCCCATGTATATTAAACAATCAGGGGAACACACTCTCCTCACTTATACTGTTCACCTGGTAACATGTCCCATTTATATTAAACAATCAGGGGAACACACTCTCCTCACTTATACTGTTCACCTGGTAACATGTCCCGTGTATATTAAACCATCAGGGGAACACACTCTCCCCACATATACTGTTCACCTGGTAACATTTCCTGTGTGTATTAAACAATCAGGGGAACACACTCTCTTCACTTATACTGTTCACCTGGTAACATGTCCCATGTATATTAAACAATCAGGGGAACACACTCTCCTCACTTATACTGTTCACCTGGTAACATGTCCCATTTATATTAAACAATCAGGGGAACACACTCTCCTCACATATACTGTTCACCTGGTAACATGTCCCGTGAGTATTAAACAATCAGGGGAAAGCACTCTCCTCAATTATACTGTTCACCTGGTAACATGTCCCGTGTGCATTAAACCATCAGTGGAACACTCTCTCCTCACTTATGCTGTTCACCTGGTAACATGTCCTGTGTGCATTAAACAATCAGGGGAACACACTCTCCTCACTTATACAGTTCACTTGGTGAAATGTCCCGTGCGTATTAAACCAAAAGGGGAACACACTCTCCTAACTTACACTGTTCACCTGGTAACATGTCCCGTGTGCATTAAACCATCAGTGGAACACTCTCTCCTCACTTATACTGTTCACCTGGTGACATGTCCCGTGTATATTAACCCAACAGGGGAACACACTCTCCTCACTTATACTGTTCACCTGATAACATTTCCCATTTGTATTAAACAATCAGGGGAACACACTCTCTTCACTTATACTGTTCACCTGGTAACATGTCCCATGTATATTAAACAATCAGGGGAACACACTCTCCTCACTTATACTGTTCACCTGGTAACATGTCCCATTTATATTAAACAATCAGGGGAACACACTCTCCTCATTTATACTGTTCACCTGGTAACATGTCCCGTGTATATTAAACCATCAGGGGAACACACTCTCCCCACATATACTGTTCACCTGGTAACATTTCCTGTGTGTATTAAACAATCAGGGGAACACACTCTCTTCACTTATACTGTTCACGTGGTAACATGTCCCATGTATATTAAACAATCAGGGGAACATACTCTCCTCACTTATACTGTTCACCTGGTAACATGTCCCATTTATATTAAACAATCAGGGGAACACACTCTCCTCACTTATACTGTTCACCTGGTAACATGTCCCGTGTATATTAAACCATCAGGGGAACACACTCTCCCCACATATACTGTTCACCTGGTAACATTTCCTG
This sequence comes from Heterodontus francisci, assembly GCF_036365525.1. Taxonomy (NCBI): domain Eukaryota; kingdom Metazoa; phylum Chordata; class Chondrichthyes; order Heterodontiformes; family Heterodontidae; genus Heterodontus; species Heterodontus francisci. The sequence goes on from NW_027140672.1 coordinate 271,495, forward strand.
TGTGTATTAAACAATCAGGGGAACACACTCTCTTCACTTATACTGTTCACCTGGTAACATGTCCCATGTATGTTAAACCATCAGGGGAACACACGCTCCTCACTTCTACTCTTCACCTGGTGACACGTCCCGTGTATATTAAACCATCAGGGGAACTCACTCTCCTCACTTATACTGTTCACCTGGGAACATGTCCCGTGTATATTAAACCATCAGTGGAACACACTCTCCTCAGTTATACTGTTCACCTGATATCATGTCCTGTGTATATTAAACCAACAGGGGAACACACTCTCCTCACTTATACTGTTCACCTGGTAACATGTCCCGTGCGTGTTAAACAATCAGGGGAACACACTCTCCTCACTTATACTGTTCACCTGGTGGCATGTCCCGTGCGTGTTCAACCATCAGGGGAACACACTCTCCTTACTTATACTGTTCACCTGGTGCCATGTCCCGTGCGTGTTAAACAATCAGGGAAACAATCTCTCCTCACTTATACTGTTCACCTGGCAACATGTCCCGTGTATGCTAAACGATCAGGGGAACACACTCTCCTCACTTATACAGTTCACCTGGTAACATGTCCTGTGTATGTTAAACCTTCAGGGGAACACACTCTCCTCACTTATACTGTTCACCTGGTGACATGTCCCGTCAGTATTAAACAATCAGGGGAACACACTCTCCTCAATTATACTGTTCACCTGGTGCCATGTCCCGGGTATATTAAACAATCAGGGGAAAACACTCTCCTCACTTATACTGTTCACCTGCTAACATGTCCCGTGTGCATTAAACAATCAGGGGAACACACTCTCCTCACTTATACTGTTCACCTGGGAACATGTCTCATGTATATTAAACCATCAGGGGAACACACTCTCCTCACTTCTACACTTCACCTAGTGACACGTCCCGTCAGTATTGAACAATCAGGGGAACACACTCTCCTCACTTATACTGTTCACCTGGTAACATGTCCCGGGTGTATTAAACCATCAGGGGAACACACTCTCTTCACTTATGCTGTTCACCTGGTAACATGTCCCGCGCATATTAAACCATCAGGGGAACACTCGCTCCTCGCTTCTACTCTTCACCTGGTGACACTTCCCGTCAGTATTGAACAATCAGGGAACACACTCTCATCACTTATACTGTTCACCTGGTAACATGTCCCGTGTATATTAAACCATCAGGGGAACACATTCTCCTCACTTATACTGTTCACCTGCTAACATACCCGTGTATATTAGACCATCAGGGGAATACAGTCTCCTCACTTATACTGTTCACCTGGTAACATGTCCCGTGTATATTAAACCATCAGGGGAACACATTCTCCTCACTTATACTGTTCACCTGGTAACATGTCCCGTGTATATTAAACCATCAGGGGAACACCCTCTCCTCACTTATACTGTTCACCTGGTAACATGTCCCGTGTATATTAAACCATCAGGGGAACACACTCTCCTCACTTCTCCTGTTCACCTGGTAACATGTCCCGTGTGTATTAAACCATCAGGGGAACACAGTCTCCTCACTTATTCTGTTCGCCTGGTAACGTGTCCCGTGTGTATTTAACAATCAGGGGAACACACACTGCTCACATATACTGTTCACCTGGTAACATGTCCCGTGCATATTAAACCATCAGGGGAACACATAATCCTCAATTATACTGTTCACCTGGTAACATGTCCCGTGCTTGTTAAACCATCAGGGGAAAACATAATCCTCACTTATACTGTTCACCTGGTAACATGTCCCGTGCTTGTTAAACCATCAGGGTAACAATCTCTCCTCACTTATGCTGTTCACCTGGCTACATGTCCCGTGTATACTAAACGATCAGGGGAACACACTCACCTCATTTATACTGTTCACCTGGAAACATGTCCCGTGTATATTAAACCATCGGGGGAAAGCACTCTCCTCACTTATAGTGTTCACCTGGGAACATGTCCCGTGTATATTAAACCATCAGGGGAACACACACTCCTCAATTATACTGTTCACCTGGTAACAAGTCCCATGTATATTAAACAATCAGGGGAACACACTCTCCTCACTTATACAGTTCACCTGGTAACATGTCCCGTGTATATTAAACCATCAGGGGAACACACTCTCCTCACTTATACTGTTCACCTGGTGACATGTCCCGTCAGTATTAAACAATCAGGGGAACACACTCTCCTCAATTATACTGTTCACCTGGGAACATGTCCCGTGTATATTAAACCATCAGGGGAATACACTCTCCTCACTTATACTGTTCACCTGGTAACATGTCCCGTGTATATTAAACCATCAGGGGAACACAATCTCCTCACTTAGACTGTTCACCTGGTAATATGTCCTGTGTGTATTAAACAATCAGGGGAACACACTCTCCTCACTTATACTGTTCACCTGGTAACATGTCCTGTGTGCATTAAACAATCAGGGGAACACACTCTCCTCACTTATACTGTTCACCTGGGAACATGTCTCATGTATATTAAACCATCAGGGGAACACACTCTCCTCACATATACTGTTCACCTGGTAACATGTCCCCTGTATATTAAACCATCAGGGGAACACACTCTCCTCACTTATACTGTTCACCTGGTGACATGTCCCGGGCGTAATAAACAATCAGGGTAACAATCTCTCCTCACTTATGCTGTTCTCCTGGCAACATGTCCCGTGTATACTAGACGATCAGGGGAACACACTCACCTCATTTATACTGTTCACCTGGAAACATGTCCCGTGTGTATTAAACCATCGGGGGAAAGCACTCTCCTCAATTATACTGTTCACCTGGTAACAAGTCCCATGTATATTCAACAATCAGGGGAACACACTCTCCTCAATTATACTGTTCACCTGGTAACATGTCCCGTGTATATTAAACCATCAGGGGAACACACTCTCCTCACTTATACTGTTCACCTGGTGACATGTCCTGTGTGTATTAAACAATCAGAGGATCACACTCTCCCCAATTATACTGTTCACCTTGTAACATGTGCCGTGAATATTAAACCATCAGGGGAAAGCACTCTCCTCACTTATACTGTTCACCTGGTAACATGTCCTGTGTGCATTAAATCATCAGGGGAACACACTCTCCTCACTTATACTGTTCACCTGGTAACATGCCCCGTGCATATTAAACCATCAGGGGAACACACTCTCCACACTTATACTTTTCACTTGGTGAAATGCCCGTGCTTATTTAACCAAAAGGGGAACACTCTCTCCTCACTTCTACTGTTCAGCTGGTAACATATCCTGTGTGTATTAAACCATCAGGGGAACACACTCTCCTCACTTATACTGTTCATCAGGTAACATGTCCCGTCAGTATTAAACCATCAGGGGAACACACTCTCCTCACTTATACAGTTCACTTGGTGAAATGTCCCGTGCATATTAAACCATCAGGGGAACTCACTCTCCTCACTTATACTGTTCACCTGGTAACATATCCTGTGTGTATTAAACCATCAGGGGAACACACTCTCCTCACTTATACTGTTCAGCTGGTAACATGTCCTGTGTGCATTAAATCATCAGGGGAACACACTCTCCTCACTTATAATGTTCACCTGGCAACATGCCCCGTGCATATTAAACCATCAGGGGAACTCACTCTCCTCACTTATACTGTTCACCTGGTAACATATCCTGTGTGTATTAAACCATCAGGTGAACACACTCTCCTCACTTATACTGTTCACCTGGTAACATATCCTGTGTGTATTAAACCATCAGGGGAACACACTCTCCTCACTTATACTGTTCACCTGGTAACATATCCTGTGTGTATTAAACCATCAGGTGAACACACTCTCCTCACTTATACTGTTCACCTGGTAACATATCCTGTTTGTATTAAACCATCAGGGGAACACACTCTCCTCACTTATACTGTTCACCTGGTAACATATCCTGTGTGTATTAAACCATCAGGGGAACACACTCTGCTCACTTATACTGTTCACCTGGTAACATATCCTGTGTGTATTAAACCATCAGGGGAACACACTCTCCTCACTTATACTGTTCACCTGGTAACATATCCTGTGTGTATTAAACCATCAGGGGAACACACTCTCCTCACTTATACTGTTCACCTGGTAACATGTCCTGTGTGTATTTAACCATCAGGGGAACACACTCTCCTCAATTATACTGTTCCCCTGGTGACATGTCCCGGGTATATTAAACCATCAGAGGAACACACTCTCCTCACATATACTGTTCACCTGGTAACATGACCCGTGAGTAATAAACAATCAGGGCAACATTCTCTCCTCACTTATGCTGTTCACCTGGTAACATGTCCTGTGTATATTAAACCATCAGGGGAACACATTCTCCTAACTTATACTGTTCACCTTTTAACATGTCCTGTGTGTATTAAACCATCAGGGGAACACACTCTCCTCACTTATACTGTTCAACTGGTAACATGTCCCGTGAATATTAAACCTCAGGGGAAAGCACTCTCCTCACTTATACTGTTCACCTGGTAACATGTCCCGAGTGCATTAAACCATCAGTGGAACACTCTCTCCTCACTTATACTGTTCACTTGGTGAAATGTCCCGTGCATATTAAACCAAAAGGGGAACACACTCTCCTAACTTACACTGTTCACCTGGTAACATGTCCCGTGTGCATTAAACCATCAGTGGAACACTCTCTCCTCACTTATACTGTTCACCTGGTGACATGTCCCGTGTATATTAAACCATCAGTGGAAAACTCTCTCCTCACTTATACTGTTCAGCTGGTAACATGTCCCGTGTATATTAACCCATCAGGGGAACACACTCTCCTCACTTATACTGTTCACCTGTTGACATGTCCTGTTTGTATTAAACCATCAGGGGAACACACTCTCCTCACTTATACTGTTCACCTGGTAACATTTCCTGTGTATATTAAACCATCAGTGGAACACACTCTCCTCACTTATACTGTTCACCTGGTAACATGTCCCGTGTGTATTAAACAATCAGGGGAACACACTCTCTTCACTTATACTGTTCACCTGGTAACATGTCCCATGCATATTAAACAATCAGGGGAACACACTCTCTTCACTTATGCTGTTCACCTGGTAACATGTCCCGCGCATATTAAACCATCAGGGGAACACACGCTCCTCACTTATACTGTCCACCTGGTAACATGTCCCGTGTATATTAAACCATCATGGGAACACATTCTCCTCACTTATACTGTTCACCTGCTAACATGTCCCGTGTATATTAGACCATCAGGGGAATACAGTCTCCTCACTTATACTGTTCACCTGGTAACATGTCCCGTGTATATTAAACCATCAGGGGAACACACTCTTCTCACTTATACTGTTCACCTGGTAACATGTCCCGGGTGTATTAAACCATCAGGGGAACACACTCTCCTCACTTATACTGTTCACCTGGTAACATGTCCCGTGAGTATTAAACAATCAGGGGAACACACTCTCCTCACTTATACTGTTCACCTGGTAACATGTCCTGTGATATTAAACCATCAGGGGAACACATTCTCCTCACTTATACTGTTCACCTGCTAACATGTCCCGTGTATATTAGACCATCAGGGGAATACAGTCTCCTCACTTATACTGTTCACCTGGTAACATGTCCCGTGTATATTAAACCATCAGGGGAACACATTCTCCTCACTTATACTGTTCACCTGGTAACATGTCCCGTGTATATTAAACCATCAGGGGAACACACTCTCCTCACTTCTCCTGTTCACCTGGTAACATGTCCCGTGTGTATTAAACCATCAGGGGAACACAGTCTCCTCACTTATTCTGTTCGCCTGGTAACGTGTCCCGTGTATATTTAACAATCAGGGGAACACACACTGCTCACATATACTGTTCACCTGGTAACATGTCCCGTGCATATTAAACCATCAGGGGAACACATAATCCTCACTTATACTGTTCACCTGGTAACATGTCCCGTGCTTGTTAAACCATCAGGGGAACACATAATCCTCACTTATACTGTTCACCTGGTAACATGTCCCGTGCTTGTTAAACCATCAGGGTAACAATCTCTCCTCACTTATGCTGTTCACCTGGCAACATGTCCCGTGTATACTAAACGATCAGGGGAACACACTCACCTCATTTATACTGTTCACCTGGAAACATGTCCCGTGTATATTAAACCATCGGGGGAAAGCACTCTCCTCACTTATAGTGTTCACCTGGGAACATGTCCCGTGTATATTAAACCATCAGGGGAACACACTCTCCTCAATTATACTGTTCACCTGGTAACAAGTCCCATGTATATTAAACAATCAGGGGAACACACTCTCCTCACTTATACAGTTCACCTGGTAACATGTCCCGTGTATATTAAACCATCAGGGGAACACACTCTCCTCACTTATACTGTTCACCTGGTGACATGTCCCGTCAGTATTAAACAATCAGGGGAACACACTCTCCTCAATTATACTGTTCACCTGGGAACATGTCCCGTGTATATTAAACCATCAGGGGAATACACTCTCCTCACTTATACTGTTCACCTGGTAACATGTCCCGTGTATATTAAACCATCAGGGGAACACAATCTCCTCACTTATACTGTTCACCTGGTAATATGTCCTGTGTGTATTAAACAATCAGGGGAACACACTCTCCTCACTTATACTGTTCACCTGGTAACATGTCCTGTGTGCATTAAACAATCAGGGGAACACACTCTCCTCACTTATACTGTTCACCTGGTAACATGTCCCCTGTATATTAAACCATCAGGGGAACACACTCTCCTCACTTATACTGTTCACCTGGTGACATGTCCCGTGCGTAATAAACAATCAGGGTAACAATCTCTCCTCACTTATGCCGTTCTCCTGGCAACATGTCCCGTGTATACTAGACGATCAGGGGAACACACTCACCTCATTTATACTGTTCACCTGGAAACATGTCCCGTGTGTATTAAACCATCGGGGGAAAGCACTCTCCTCAATTATACTGTTCACCTGGTAACAAGTCCCATGTATATTCAACAATCAGGGGAACACACTCTCCTCAATTATACTGTTCACCTGGTAACATGTCCCGTGTATATTAAACCATCAGGGGAACACACTCTCCTCACTTATACTGTTCACCTGGTGACATGTCCTGTGTGTATTAAACAATCAGGGGATCACACTCTCCCCAATTATACTGTTCACCTGGTAACATGTGCCGTGAATATTAAACCATCAGGGGAAAGCACTCTCCTCACTTATACTGTTCACCTGGTAACATGTCCTGTGTGCATTAAATCATCAGGGGAACACACTCTCCTCACTTATACTGTTCACCTGGTAACATGCCCCGTGCTTATTAAACCATCAGGGGAACACACTCTCCACACTTATACTTTTCACTTGGTGAAATGCCCGTGCTTATTTAACCAAAAGGGGAACACTCTCTCCTCACTTCTACTGTTCAGCTGGTAACATATCCTGTGTGTATTAAACCATCAGGGGAACACACTCTCCTCACTTATACTGTTCATCAGGTAACATGTCCCGTCAGTATTAAACCATCAGGGGAACACACTCTCGTCACTTATACAGTTCACTTGGTGAAATGTCCCGTGCATATTAAACCATCAGGGGAACTCACTCTCCTCACTTATACTGTTCACCTGGTAACATATCCTGTGTGTATTAAACCATCAGGGGAACACACTCTCCTCACTTATACTGTTCAGCTGGTAACATGTCCTGTGTGCATTAAATCATCAGGGGAACACACTCTCCTCACTTATACTGTTCACCTGGTAACATGCCCCGTGCATATTAAACCATCAGGGGAACTCACTCTCCTCACTTATACTGTTCACCTGGTAACATATCCTGTGTGTATTAAACCATCAGGTGAACACACTCTCCTCACTTATACTGTTCACCTGGTAACATATCCTGTGTGTATTAAACCATCAGGGGAACACACTCTCCTCACTTATACTGTTCACCTGGTAACATATCCTGTGTGTATTAAACCATCAGGTGAACACACTCTCCTCACTTATACTGTTCACCTGGTAACATATCCTGTTTGTATTAAACCATCAGGGGAACACACTCTCCTCACTTATACTGTTCACCTGGTAACATATCCTGTGTGTATTAAACCATCAGGGGAACACACTCTCCTCACTTATACTGTTCACCTGGTAACATATCCTGTGTGTATTAAACCATCAGGGGAACACACTCTCCTCACTTATACTGTTCACCTGGTAACATATCCTGTGTGTATTAAACCATCAGGGGAACACACTCTCCTCACTTATACTGTTCACCTGGTAACATGTCCTGTGTGTATTAAACCATCAGGGGAACACACTCTCCTCAATTATACTGTTCCCCTGGTGACATGTCCCGGGTATATTAAACCATCAGAGGAACACACTCTCCTCACATATACTGTTCACCTGGTAACATGTCCCGTGAGTATTAAACAATCAGGGCAACATTCTCTCCTCACTTATACTGTTCAACTGGTAACATGTCCTGTGTATATTAAACCATCAGGGGAACACATTCTCCTCACTTATACTGTTCACCTGGTAACATGTCCTGTGTGTATTAAACCATCAGGGGAACACACTCTCCTCACTTATACTGTTCAACTGGTAACATGTCCCGTGAATATTAAACCTCAGGGGAAAGCACTCTCCTCACTTATACCGTTCACCTGGTAACATGTCCCGAGTGCATTAAACCATCAGTGGAACACTCTCTCCTCACTTATACTGTTCACTTGGTGAAATGTCCCGTGCATATTAAACCAAAAGGGGAACACACTCTCCTAACTTACACTGTTCACCTGGTAACATGTCCCGTGTGCATTAAACCATCAGTGGAACACTCTCTCCTCACTTATACTGTTCACCTGGTGACATGTCCCGTGTATACTAAACCATCAGTGGAAAACTCTCTCCTCACTTATACTGTTCAGCTGGTAACATGTCCCGTGTATATTAACCCATCAGGGGAACACACTCTCCTCACTTATACTGTTCACCTGTTGACATGTCCTGTTTGTATTAAACCATCAGGGGAACACACTCTCCTCACTTATACTGTTCACCTGGTAACATGTCCCATGTATATTAAACCATCAGGGGAACACACTCTCCTCACTTATACTGTTCACCTGGTAACATTTCCTGTGTATATTAAACCATCAGTGGAACACACTCTCCTCACTTATACTGTTCACCTGGTAACATGTCCCGTGTGTATTAAACAATCAGGGGAACACACTCTCTTCACTTATACTGTTCACCTGGTAACATGTCCCATGCATATTAAACAATCAGGGGAACACACTCTCTTCACTTATGCTGTTCACCTGGTAACATGTCCCGCGCATATTAAACCATCAGGGCAACACACGCTCCTCACTTATACTGTCCACCTGGTAACATGTCCCGTGTATATTAAACCATCAGGGGAGCACATTCTCCTCACTTATACTGTTCACCTGCTAACATGTCCCGTGTATATTAGACCATCAGGGGAATACAGTCTCCTCACTTATACTGTTCACCTGGTAACATGTCCCGTGTATATTAAACCATCAGGGGAACACACTCTTCTCACTTATACTGTTCACCTGGTAACATGTCCCGGGTGTATTAAACCATCAGGGGAACACACTCTCCTCACTTATACTGTTCACCTGGTAACATGTCCCGTGAGTATTAAACAATCAGGGGAACACACTCTCCTCACTTATACTGTTCACCTGGTAACATGTCCCGTGTATATTAAACCATCAGGGGAACACATTCTCCTCACTTATACTGTTCACCTGCTAACATGTCCCGTGTATATTAAACCATCAGGGGAACACACTCTCCTCACTTCTCCTGTTCACCTGGTAACATGTCCCGTGTGTATTAAACCATCAGGGGAACACAGTCTCCTCACTTATTCTGTTCGCCTGGTAACGTGTCCCTTGTATATTTAACAATCAGGGGAACACACACTGCTCACATATACTGTTCACCTGGTAACATGTCCCGTGCATATTAAACCATCAGGGGAACACATAATCCTCACTTATACTGTTCACCTGGTAACATGTCCCGTGCTTGTTAAACCATCAGGGGAACACACTCTCCTCACTTATACTGTTCACCTGGTGACATGTCCCGTGCGTACTAAACAATCAGGGTAACAATCTCTCCTCACTTATGCTGTTCACCTGGCAACATGTCCCGTGTATACTAAATGATCAGGGGAACACACTCACCTCATTATTACTGTTCACCTGGAAACATGTCCCGTGTATATTAAACCATCGGGGGAAAGCACTCTCCTCACTTATAGTGTTCACCTGGGAACATGTCCCGTGTATATTAAACCATCAGGGGAACACACTCTCCTCAATTATACTGTTCACCTGGTAACAAGTCCCGTGTATATTAAACAATCAGGTGAACACACTCTCTTCACTTATACAGTTCACCTGGTAACATGTCCCGTGTATATTAAACCATCAGGGGAACACACCTCCTCACTTATACTGTTCACCTGGTGACATGTCCCGTGTATATTAAACCATCAGGGGAACACACTCTCCTCACTTATACTGTTCACCTGGTAACATGTCCCGTATATATTAAACAATCAGGGGAACACACTCTCCTCAATTATACTGTTCACCTGGTAACATGTCCAGTGCGTGTTAAACCATCGGGGGAACACACTCTCCTCACTGATACTGTTCAGCTGGTAACATGTCCCGTGAGTATTAAACAATCAGGGGAACACACTCTCCTCACTTATACTGTTCACCTGGTAATATGTCCTGTGTGTATTAAACAATCAGGGGAATACACTCTCCTCACTTATACTGTTCACCTGGTAACATGTCCCGTGCGTGTTAAACCATCAGGGGAACACACTCTCCTCACTTATACTGTTCAGCTGGTAACATGTCCCGTGAATATTAAACCATCAGGGGAAAGCACTCCCCTCACTTATACTGTTCTCCTGGTAACATGTCCCGTGTATATGAAACCATCAGGGGAACACTCTCTCCTCACTTATACTGTTCACCTGGTAACATGTCCCGTGTGCATTAAACAATCAGGGGAACACACTCTCCTCACTTATACTGTTCACCTGATAACATGTCCCGTGTGTATTAAACCATAAGGGGAACACAGTCTCCTCACTTATACTGTTCACCTGGTAATATGCCCTGTGTATATTAAACCATCAGGGGAACACACTCTCCTCACTTATACTGTTCTCCTGGGAACATGTCCCGTGTATATTAAACCATCAGGGGAACATTCTCTCCTCACTTATACTGTTCACCTGGTAACATGTACCGTGTATATTAAACCATCAGGGGAACACACTCTCCTCAATTATACATTTCACTTGGTAACATGTCCCGTGTGTATTGAACAATCAGGGGAACACACTCTCCTCAGTTATACTGTTCACCAGGTGACATGTCCCGTGTGTATTAAACAATCAGGGGAACACACTCTCCTCACTTATACTGTTCACCTGGTAACATGTCCCATTTATATTAAACCATCAGGGGAACACACTCTCCCCACATATACTGTTCACCTGGTAACATTTCCTGTGTATATTAAACCATCAGTGGAACACACTCTCCTCACTTATACTGTTCACCTGGTAACATGTCCCGTGTGTATTAAACAATCAGGGGAACACACTCTCTTCACTTATACTGTTCACCTGGTAACATGTCCCATGTATATTAAACAATCAGGGGAACACACTCTCTTCACTTATGCTGTTCACCTGGTAACATGTCCCGCGCATATTAAACCATCAGGGGAACACACGCTCCTCACTTCTACTCTTCACCTGGTGACACGTCCCGTCAGTATTGAACCATCAGGGGAACACACTCTCCTCACTTATACTGTTCACCTGGTAACGTGTCCCGGGTGTATTAAACCATCAGGGGAACACATTCTCCTCACTTATACTGTTCACCTGCTAACATGTCCCGTGTATATTAGACCATCAGGGGAATACAGTCTCCTCACTTATACTGTTCACCTGGTAACATGTCCCGTGTATATTAAACCATCAGGGGAACACACTCTCCTCACTTAAACTGTTCACCTGGTAACATGTCCCGTGTATATTAAACCATCAGGGGAACACACTCTCCTCACTTCTCCTGTTCACATCGTAACATGTCCCGTGTGTATTAAACCATCAGGGGAACACAGTCTCCTCACTTATTCTGTTCGCCTGGTAACGTGTCCCGTGTATATTTAACAATCAGGGGAACACACACTGCTCACATATACTGTTCACCTGGTAACATGTCCCGTGCATATTAAACCATCAGGGGAACACATAATCCTCACTTATACTGTTCACCTGGTAACATGTCCCGTGCTTGTTAAACCATCAGGGGAACACACTCTCCTCACTTATACTGTTCACCTGGTGACATGTCCCGTGCGTACTAAACAATCAGGGTAACAATCTCTCCTCACTTATGCTGTTCACCTGGCAACATGTCCCGTGTATACTAAACGATCAGGGGAACACTCTCACCTCATTTATACTGTTCACCTGGAAACATGTCCCGTGTATATTAAACCATCGGGGGAAAGCACTCTCCTCACTTATAGTATTCACCTGGGAACATGTCCCGTGTATATTAAACCATCAGGGGAACACACTCTCCTCAATTATACTGTTCACCTGGTAACAAGTCCCATGTATATTAAACCATCAGGGGAACACACTCTCCTCACTTATACTGTTCACCTGGTGACATCTCCCGTCAGTATTAAACAATCAGGGGAACACACTCTCCTCAATTATACTGTTCACCTGGTAACATGTCCAGTGCGTGTTAAACCATCGGGGGAACACACTCTCCTCACTTATACTGTTCAGCTGGTAACATGTCCCGTGAGTATTAAACAATCAGGAGAACACACTCTCCTCACTTATACTGTTCACCTGGTAATATGTCCTGTGTGTATTAAACAATCAGGGGAAAACACTCTCCTCACTTATACTGTTCACCTGGTAACATGTCCCGTGCGTGTTAAACCATCAGGGGAGCACACTCTCCTCACTTATACTGTTCACCTGGTAACATGTCCCGTGCGTGTTAAACCATCAGGGGAACACACTCTCCTCACTTATACTGTTCAGCTGGTAACATGTCCCGTGAATATTAAACCATCAGGGGAAAGCACTCCCCTCACTTATACTGTTCTCCTGGTAACATGTCCCGTGTATATGAAACCATCAGGGGAACACACTCTCCTCACTTATACTGTTCACCTGGTAACATGTCCCGTGTGCATTAAACAATCAGGGGAACACACTCTCCTCACTTATACTGTTCACCTGATAACATGTCCCGTGTGTATTAAACCATAAGGGGAACACAGTCTCCTCACTTATACTGTTCACCTGGTAATATGCCCTGTGTATATTAAACCATCAGGGGAACACACTCTCCTCACTTATACTGTTCACCTGGGAACATGTCCCGTGTATATTAAACCATCAGGGGAACACACTCTCCTCACTTATACTGTTCACCTGGTAACATGTACCGTGTATATTAAACCATCAGGGGAACACACTCTCCTCAATTATACATTTCACTTGGTAACATGTCCCGTGTGTATTGAACAATCAGGGGAACACACTCTCCTCACTTATACTGTTCACCTGGCAACATGTCCCGTGTATATTAAACCATCAGGGGAACACACTCTCCTCACTGAGACTGTTCACCAGGTGACATGTCCCGTGTGTATTAAACAATCAGGGGAACACTCTCTCCTCACTTATACTGTTCACCTGGTGACATGTCCCGTGTGTATTAAACAATCAGGGGATCACACTCTCCTCACTTATACTGTTCACCTGGTAACATGTCCCGTGTATATTAAACCATCAGGGGAACACACTCTCCTCACTTATACTGTTCACCTGGTGACATGTCCCGTGTGTATTAAACAATCAGGGGAACACACTCTCCTCACTTATACTATTCACCTGGTGACATGTCCCGTCAGTATTAAACAATCAGGGGAACTCACTCTCCTCACTTATACTGTTCACCTGGCAACATGTCCCGTGAGTGTTAAACAATCAGGGGAACACACTCTCCTCACTTATACTGTTCACCTGCTAACATGTCCTGTGCATATTAAACCATCAGGGGAACTCATTCTCCTCACTTATACTGTTCACCTGGTAACATGTTCAGTGTGTATTAAACCATCAGTGGAACACACTCTCCTCACTTATACTGTTCACCTGTTAACATGTCCCATGTATCTTAAAACATCAGGGGAAAGCACTCTCCTCACTTATACTGTTCACCTGGTAACATGTCCTGTGTATATTAAACCATCAGGGGAACACATTCTCCTCACTTATACTGTTCACCTGGTAACATGTCCCGTGTATATTAAACCATCAGCGGAACACACTCTCCTCACTTATACTTTTCACCTGGTAACATGTCCCGTGTATATTAAACCATCAGGGGAACACACTCTCCTCACTTATACTGATCACCTGGTGACATGTCCCGGGTATATTAAAAAATCAGGGGAACTCACTCTCCTCACTTATACTGTTCACCTGGTAACATGTCCCGTGTATATTAAACCATCAGTGGAACACACTCTCTTCAGTTATACGGTTCACCTGGTATCATGTCCTGTGTATATTAAACCAACAGGGGAACACACTCTCCTCACTTATACTGTTCAGCTGGTAACATGTCCCGTGCGTGTTAAACAATCAGGGGAACACACTCTCCTCACTTATACTGTTCACCTGGCAACATGTCCCGTGTATGCTAAACGATCAGGGGAACACACTCTCCTCACTTATACAGTTCACCTGATAACATGTCCTGTGTATATTAAACCTTCAGGGGAACACACTCTCCTCACTTATACTGTTCACCTAGTGACATGTCCCGTCAGTATTAAACAATCAGGGGAAAACACTCTCCTCACTTATACTGTTCACCTGGTAACATGTCCCCTGTATATTAAACCATCAGGGGAACACACTCTCATCACTTATACTGTTCACCTGGTAACATGTACCGTGTTTATTAAACCATCAGGGGAACACACTCTCCTCAATTATACATTTCACTTGGTGACATGTCCCGTGTGTATTGAACAATCAGGGGAACACACTCTCCTCACTTATACTGTTAACCTGGTAACATGTCCCGTGTGTATTGAACAATCAGGCGAACACACTCTCCTCACTTATACTGTTCACCTGGTAACATGTCCCGTGTACATTAAACCATCAGGGGAACACACTTTCCTCACTGATACTGTTCACCAGGTGACATGTCCCGTGTGTATTAAACAATCAGGGGAACACACTCTCCTCACTTATACTGTTCACCTGGTAACATGTCCCATGCGTGTTAAACCATCAGGGGAACACACTCTCCTCACTTATACTGTTCACCTGGCAACATGTCCCGTGAGTATTAAACAATCAGGGGAACACACTCTCCTCACATATACTGTTGACCTGGTGACATGTCCCGTGTGTATTAAACAATCTGTGGAACACACTCTCCTCACTTATACTGTTCACCTGGTAACATGTCCTGTGTATATTAAACCTTCAGGGGAACACACTCTCCTCACTTATACTGTTCACCTGGTGACATGTCCCGTGCGTGTTAAACAATCAGGGGAACACACCCTCCTCACTTATACTGTTCACCTGGCAACATGTCCCGTGTATGCTAAACGATCAGGGGAACACACTCTCCTCATTTATACTGTTCACCTGGGAACATGTCCCGTGTATATTAAACCATCAGGGGAACACACTCTCCTCACTTATACAGTTCACCTAGTAACATGTCCTGTGTATATTAAACCTTCAGGGGAACACACTCTCCTCACTTATAATGTTCACCTGGTGACATGTCCCGGGTATATTAAACAATCAGGGGAAAACACTCTCCTCACTTATACTGTTCACCTGGTAAGATGTCCCGTGCGTGTTAAACCATCAGGGGAACACACTCTCCGCAATTATACTGTTCAGCTGGTAACATGTCCCGTGAGTATTAAACAATCAGGGGAACACACACTCCTCACTTATACTGTTCACCTGGTAATATGCCCTGTGTGTATTAAACAATCAGGGGAATACACTCTCCTCACGTATACTGTTCACCTGGATACATGTCCCGTGTATATTAAACCATCAGGGGAACACACTCTCCTCACTTATACTGTTCACCTGGGAACATGTCTCATGTATATTAAACCATCAGGGGAACACACTCTCCTCACTTATACTGTTCACATGGTAACATGTCCCCTGTATATTAAACCATCAGGGGAACACACTCTCATCACTTATACTGTTCAGCTGGTAACATGTACCGTGTATATTAAACCATCAGGGGAACACACTCTCCTCAATTATACATTTCACTTGGTGACATGTCCCGTGTGTATTGAACAATCAGGGGAACACACTCTCCTCACTTATCCTGTTAACCTGGTAACATGTCCCGTGTGTATTGAACAATCAGGGGAACACACTCTCCTCACTTATACTGTTCACCTGGTAACATGTCCCGTGTGTATTAAACAATCAGGGGAACACACTCTCCTCACTTATACTGTTCAACTGGTAACATCTCTCGTGTATATTAAACAATCAGGGGATCACACTTTCCTCACTTATACTGTTCACCTTGTGACATGTCCCGTGTGTATTAAACAATCAGGGGAACACACTCTCCTCACTTATACTGTTCACCTGGTAACATGTCCCGTGTACATTAAACCATCAGGGGATCACACTCTCTTCAATTATACTGTTCACCAGGTGACATGTCCCGTGAGTGTTAAACAATCAGGGGAACACACTCTCCTCACTTATCCTGTTGACCTGGTGACATGTCCCGTGTGTATTAAACAATCTGGGGAACACACTCTCCTCACTTATACTGTTCACCTGGTAACATGTCCCGTGCGTGTTAAACCATCAGGGGAACACACTCTCCTCACATATACTGTTCACCTGGTAACATGTCCGATGAGTATTAAACAATCAGGGGAACACACTCTCCTCACTTATACTGTTCACCTGGTAACATGTCCTGTGTATATTAAACCATCAGGGGAACACATTCTCCTCACTTACACTGTTCATCTGGTAACATGTCCTGTGTGTATTAAACCATCAGGGGAATACACTCTCCTCACTTATACTGTTCACCTGGTGACATGTCCCGTCAGTATTAAACAATCAGGGGAACACACTCTCCTCACTTATACTGTTCACCTGGTAACATGTCCCGTGAGTATTAAACTATCAGGGGAACACACTCTCCTCACTTATACTGTTCACCTGGTAACATGTCCCGTGTATGTTAAACCATCAGGGGAACAAACTCTCCTCACTTATACTGTTCACCAGGTGACATGTCCCGTGTGTATTAAACAATCAGGGGATCACACTCTCCTCACTTATACTTTTCACCTGATAACATGTCCCGTGTGTATTAAACCATAAGGGGAACACAGTCTCCTCACTTATACTGTTCACCTGGTAATATGCCCTGTGTATATTAAACCATCAGGGGAACACACTCTCCTCACTGATACTGTTCACCTGGTAACATGTCCCGTGTATATTAAAACAACAGGGGAACACACTCTCCTCACTTATACTGTTCACCTGGTAACATGTACCGTGTATATTAAACCATCAGGGGAACACACTCTCCTCAATTATACATTTCACTTGGTAACATGTCCCGTGTATATTGAACAATCAGGGGAAAACACTCTCCTCACTTATACTGTTCACCTGGTAACATGTCCCGTGTGTATTGAACAATCAGGGGAACACACTCTCCTCACTTATACTGTTCACCTGGTAACATGTCCCGTGTGTATTAAACAATCAGGGGAACACACTCTCCTCACTTATACTGTTCAACTGGTAACATGTCTCGTGTATATTAAACAATCAGGGGATCACACTCTCCTCACTTATACTGTTCACCTGGTGACATGTCCCGTGTGTATTAAACAATCAGGGGATCACACTCTCCTCACTTATACTGTTCACCTCGTAACATGTCCCGTGTATATTAAACAATCAGGGGATCACACTCTCCTCACTTATACTGTTCACCTGGTGACATGTCCCGTGTGTATTAAACAATCAGGGGATCACACTCTCCTCACTTATACTGTTCACCTGGTAACATGTCCCGTGTATATTAAACCATCAGGGGAACACACTCTCCTCACTTATACTGTTCACCTGGTAACATGTCCCGTCAGTATTAAACAATCAGGGGAACTCACTCTCCTCACTTATACTGTTCACCTGGTAACATGTCCCGTCAGTATTAAACAATCAGGGGAACACACTCTCCTCACTTATACTGTTCACCTGGTAACATGTCCCGTGCGTGTTAAACCATCAGGGGAACACACTCTCCTCACTTATACTGTTCACCTGGCAACATGTCCCGTGAGTATTAAACCATCAGCGGAACACACTCTCCTCACTTATACTGTTCACCTGGTAACATGTCCCGAGCGTGTTAAACCATCAGGGGAACACACTCTACTCACATATACTGTTCACCTGGTAACATGTCCCGTGAGTGTTAAACAATCAGGGGAACACACTCTCCTCACTTATACTGTTCACCTGGTAACATGTCCTGTGCATATTAAACCATCAGGGGAACACATTCTCCTCACTTATACTGTTCACCTGGTAACATGTTCAGTGTATATTAAACCATCAGCGGAACACACTCTCCTCACTTATACTGTTCACCCGTTAACATGTCCCATGTATATTAAAACATCAGGGGAACACACTCTCCGCACTTATACTGTTCAGCTGGTAACATGTCCCGTGTGTATTAAACAATCAGGGGAAAACACTCTCCTCACTTCTACTGTTCATCTGGTAACATGTCCCGTGATTATTAAACAATCAGGGGAACACACACTCATCACTTATACTGTTCACCTGGTAATATGTCCTGTGTGCATTAAACAATCAGGGGAATACACTCTCCTCACTTATACTGTTCACCTGGATACATGTCCCGTGTATATTAAACCATCAGGGGAACACACTCTCCTCACTTATACTGTTCACCTGCTAACATGTCCCGTGTGCATTAAACAATCAGGGGAACACATTCTCCTCACTTATACTGTTCACCTGGGAACATGTCTCATGTATATTAAACCATCAGGGGAACACACTCTCCTCATTTATACTGTTCACCTGGTAACATGTCCCGTGCGTGTTAAACCTTCAGGGGAACACACTCTCCTCACTTATACTGTTCACGTGGCAACATGTCCCGTGAGTATTAAACAATCAGGGGAACACACTCTCCTCACTTATACTGTTGACATGGTGACATGTCCCGTATGTATTAAACAATCTGGGGAACACACTCTCCTCACGTATACTGTTCACCTGGTAACATGTCCCGTGCGTGTTAAACAATCAGGGGAACACACTCTCCTCACTTATACTGTTCACCTGGGAACATGTCTCATGTATATTAAACCATCAGGGGAACACACTCTCCTCACTTATACTGTTCACCTGGTAACATGTCCCCTGTATATTAAACCATCAGGGGAACACACTCTCATCACTTATACTGTTCACCTGGTAACATGTACCGTGTATATTAAACCATCAGAGGAACACACTTTCCTCACTTATACTGTTCACCTGGTAACATGTCCCGTGTGTATTAAACAATCAGGGGAACACACTCTCCTCACTTATACTGTTCACCTGGTAACATGTCCCGTGTATATTAAACCATCAGGGGATCACACTCTCTTCAATTATACTGTTCACCTGCTGACATGTCCCGGGTATATTAAACCATCAGCGGAACACACTCTCCTCACTTATACTGTTCACCTGGTAACATGTCCCGTGCGTGTTAAACCATCAGGGGAACACACTCTCCTCACTTATACTGTTCACCTGACAACATGTCCCGTGAGTATTAAACAATCAGGGGAACACACTCTCCTCACTTATACTGTTGACATGGTGACAAGTCCCGTGTTTATTAAACAATCTGGGGAACACACTCTCCTCACTTATACTGTTCACCTGGTAACATGACCCGTGCGTGTTAAACCATCAGGGCAACATACTCTCCTCACATATACTGTTCACCAGGTAACATGTCCGGTGAGTATTAAACAATCAGGGGAACACACTCTCCTCACTTATACTGTTCACCTGGTAACATGTCCTGTTTATATTAAGCCATCAGGGGAACACATTCTCCTCACTTACACTGTTCATCTGGTAACATGTCCTGTGTGTATTAAACCATCAGGGGAACACACTCTCCTCACTTATACTGTTCACCTGGTGATATGTCCCGTCAGTATTAAACAATCAGGGGAACACACTCTCCTCAATTATACTGCTCAGCTGGTAACATGTCCCGTGAGTATTAAACTATCAGGGGAACACACTCTCCTCACTTATACTGTTCACCTGGTAACATGTCCCGTGAGTATTAAACTATCAGGGGAACACACTCTCCTCACTTATACTGTTCACCTGGTAACATGTCCCGTGTATATTAAACCATCAGGGGAACACACTCTCCTCACTTATACTGTTAACCAGGTGACATGTCCCGTGTGTATTAAACAATCAGGGGATCACACTCTTCTCACTTATACTGTTCACCTGGTAACATGTCCCGTGAGTGTTAAACTATCAGGGGAACACACTCTCCTCACTTATACTGTTCACCTAGTAACATGTCCGGTGAGTATTAAACTATCAGGTGAACACACTCTCCTCACTTATACTGTTCACCTGGTAACATGTCCCGTGTATATTAAACCATCAGGGGAACACACTCTCCTCACTTATACTGTTCACCAGGTGACATGTCCCGTGTGTATTAAACAATCAGGGGATCACACTCTTCTCACTTATACTGTTCACCTGGTAACATGTCCCGTGTGTATTAAACAATCAGGGGATCACACTCTCCTCACTTATACTGTTCACCTGGTAACATGTCCCGTGCGTGTTAAACCATCAGGGGAACGCACTCTCCTCACTTATACTGTTCACCTGGTAACATGTCCTGAGCATATTAAACCATCAGGGGAACACATTCTCCTCACTTATGCTGTTCACCTGGGAACATGTCCAGTGTGTATTAAAGCATCAGGGGAACACACTCTCCTCACTTATACTGTTCACCTGGTAACATGTCCTGTGTATATTAAACCTTCAGGGGAACACACTCTCCGCACTTCTACTGTTCAGCTGGTAACATGTCCCGTGAGTATTAAACAATCAGTGGAACACACTCTCCTCACTTATACTGTTCACCTGGTAACATGTCCTGTGCATATTAAACCATCAGGGGAACACATTCTCCTCACTTATACTGTTCACCTGGTAACATGTCCAGTGTGTATTAAACCATCAGGGGAACACACTCTCCTCACTTATACTGTTCACCTGGCAACATGTCCCGTGTATGCTAAACGATCAGGGGAACACACTCTCCTCATTTATACTGTTCACCTGGGAACATGTCCCGTGTATATTAAACCATCAGGGGAACACACTCTCCTCACTTATACAGTTCACCTGGTAACATGTCCTGTGTATATTAAACCTTCTGGGGAACACACTCTCCGCACTTCTACTGTTCAGCTGGTAACATGTCCCGTGAGTATTAAACAATCAGGGGAACACACTCTCCTCACTTATACTGTTCACCTGGTAATATGTCCTGTGTGTATTAAACAATCAGGGGAACACACTCTCCTCACTTATACTGTTCACCTGGTAACATGTCCCGTGTATATTAAACCATCAGGGGAACACACTCTCCTCACTTATACTGTTCACCTGCTAACATGTCCCGTGTGCATTAAACAATCAGGGGAACACACTCTCCTCACTTATACTGTTCACCTGGGAACATGTCTCATGTATATTAAACCATCAGGGGATCACACTCTCCTCACTTATACTGTTCACCTGGTAACATGTCCCCTGTATATTAAACCATCAGGGGAACACACTCTCCTCACTTATACTGTTCACCTGGTAACATGTACCGTGTATATTAAACCATCAGGGGAACACACTCTCCTCAATTATACATTTCACTTGGTGACATGTCCCGTGTATATTAATCCATCAGGGGAACACACTCTCCTCACTTATACTGTTCACCTGGTAACATGTCCCGTGAGTATTAAACAATCAGGGGAACACACTCTCCTCACTTATACAGTTCACCTGGCAACATGTCCCGTGAGTATTAAACCATCAGCGGAACACACTCTCCTCACTTATACTGTTCACCTGGTAACATGTCCAGTGTGTATTAAACCATCAGGGGAACACACTCTCCTCACTTATACTGTTCACCTGGTAACATGTCCTGTGTATATTAAACCTTCAGGGGAACACACTCTCCGCACTTCTACTGTTCAGCTGGTAACATGTCCCGTGAGTATTAAACAATCAGGGGAACAGACTCTCCTCACTTATACTGTTCACCTGGTAACATGTCCTGTGCATATTAAACAATCAGGGGAACACATTCTCCTCACATATACTGTTCACCTGGTAACATGTCCAGTGTGTATTAAACCATCAGGGGAACACACTCTCCTCACTTATACTGTTCACCTGGCAACATGTCCCGTGTATGCTAAACGATCAGGGGAACACACTGTCCTTATTTATACTGTTCACCTGGGAACATGTCCCGTGTATATTAAACCATCAGGGGAACACACTCTCCTCACTTATACAGTTCACCTGGTAACATGTCCTGTGTATATTAAACCTTCAGGGGAACACACTCTCCGCACTTCTACTGTTCAGCTGGTAACATGTCCCGTGAGTATTAAACAATCAGGGGAACACACTCTCCTCACTTATACTGTTCACCTGGTAATATGTCCTGTGTGTATTAAACAATCAGGGGAATACACTCTCCTCACTTATACTGTTCACCTGGTAACATGTCCCGTGTATATTAAACCATCAGGGGAACACACTCTCCTCACTTATACTGTTCACCTGCTAACATGTCCCGTGTGCATTAAACAATCAGGGGAACACACTCTCCTCACTTATACAGTTCAGCTGGGAACATGTCTCATGTATATTAAACCATCAGGGGAACACACTCTCCTCACTTATACTGTTCACCTGGTAACATGTCCCCTGTATATTAAACCATCAGGGGAACACACTCTCCTCACTTATACTGTTCACCTGGTAACATGTACCGTGTATATTAAACCATCAGGGGAACACACTCTCCTCAATTATACATTTCACTTGGTGACATGTCCCGTGTATATTAAACCATCAGGGGAACACACTCTCCTCACTTATACTGTTCACCTGGTAACATGTCCCGTGTACATTAAACCATCAGGGGAACACACTTTCCTCACTTATACTGTTCACCAGGTGACATGTCCCGTGTGTAATAAACAATCAGGGGAACACACTCTCCTCACTTATACTGTTCACCTGGTAACATGTCCCGTGTATATTAAACCATCAGGGGATCACACTCTCTTCAATTATACAGTTCACCTGCTGACATGTCCCGGGTATATTAAACCATCAGCGGAACACACTCTCCTCACTTATACTGTTCACCTGGTAACATGTCCCGTGCGTGTTAAACCATCAGGGGAACACACTCTCCTCACTTATACTGTTCACCTGGCAACATGTCCCGTGAGTATTAAACAATCAGGGGAACACACTCTCCTCACTTATACTGTTGACCTGGTGACATGTCCCGTGTGTATTAAACATTCTGGGGAACACACTCTCCTCACTTATACTGTTCACCTGGTAACATGTCCCGTGCGTGTTAAACCATCAGGGGAACACACTCTCCTCACATATACTGTTCACCTGGTAACATGTCCGGTGAGTATTAAACAATCAGGGGAACACACTCTCCTCACTTATACTGTTGACCTGGTGACATGTCCCGTGTGTATTAAACATTCTGGGGAACACACTCTCCTCACTTATACTGTTCACCTGGTAACATGTCCCGTGCGTGTTAAACCATCAGGGGAACACACTCTCCTCACTTATACAGTTCAGCTGGCAACATGTCCCGTGAGTATTAAACCATCAGCGGAACACACTCTCCTCACTTATACTGTTCACCTGGTAACATGTCCCGTGAGTGTTAAACAATCAGGGGAACACACTCTCCTCACTTATACTGTTCACCTGGTAACATGTCCTGTGCATATTAAACCATCACGGGAACACATTCTCCTCACTTATACTGTTCACCTGGTAAAATGTCCCGTGTATATTAAACCATCAGGGGAACACACTCTCCTCACTTATATTGTTCACCAGGTGACATGTCCCGTGTGTATTAAACAATCAGGGGAACACACTCTCCTCACTTATACTGTTCACCTGGTATCATGTCCCGTGTGTATTAAACTATCAGGGGAACACACTCTCCTCACTTATACTGTTCACCTGGTGACATGTCCCGTCAGTATTAAACAATCAGGGGAACTCACTCTCCTCACTTATACTGTTCACCTGGTAACATGTCCCGTGCGTGT
The DNA here is from genome assembly GCF_036365525.1 of Heterodontus francisci. NCBI lineage: Eukaryota > Metazoa > Chordata > Chondrichthyes > Heterodontiformes > Heterodontidae > Heterodontus > Heterodontus francisci. The sequence goes on from NW_027140672.1 coordinate 296,244, forward strand.
TAAACTATCAGGGGAACACACTCTCCTCACTTATACTGCTCACCTGGCAACATGTTCCGTGAGTATTAAACCATCAGCGGAACACACTTTCCTCACTTATACTGTTCACCTGGTAACATGTCCCGTGCGTTTTAAACAATCAGGGGAAAACACTCTTTTCACATATACTGTTCACCTGGTAACATGTCCCGTGAGTGTTAAACAATCAGGGGAACACACTCTCCTCACTTATCATGTTCACCTGGTAACATGTCCTGTGCATATTAAACCATCAGGGGTATACATTCTCCTCACTTATACTGTTCACCTGGGAACATGTCCAGTGTGTATTAAACCATCAGGGGAACACACTCTCCTCACTTATACTTTTCACCTGGTAACATGTCCCATGTATATTAAAACATCAGGGGAAAGCACTCTCCTCACTTATACTGTTCACCTGGTAACATGTCCTGTGTATATTAAACCATCAGGGGAACACATTCTCCTCACTTATACTGTTCACCTGGTAACATGTCCCGTGTATATTAAACCATCAGCGGAACACACTCTCCTCACTTATACTTTTCACCTGGTAACATGTCCCGTGAATATTAAACCATCAGGGGAAAGCACTCTCCTCACTTATACTGTTCACCTGGTAACATGTCCCGTGTATATTAAACCATCAGGGGAACTCACTCTCCTCACTTATACTGTTCACGTGGTATCATGTCCTGTGTATATTAAACCAACAGGGGAACACACTCTCCTCACTTATAATATTCACCTGGTAACATGTCCCGTGCGTGTTAAACAATCAGGGGAAACACTCTCCTCACTTATACTGTTCACCTGGCAACATGTCCCGTGTATGCTAAACGATCAGGGGAACACACTCTCCTCATTTATACTGTTCACCTGGTATCATGTCCTGTGTATATTAAACCAACAGGGGAACACACTCTCCTCACTTATACTGTTCACCTGGTAACATGTCCCGTGCGTACTAAACAATCAGGGTAACAATCTCTCCTCACTTATACTGTTCACCTGGCAACATGTCCCGTGTATGCGAACCGATCAGGGGAACACACTCTCCTCATTTATACTGTTCACCTGGAAACATATCCCGTGTATATTAAACCATCAGGGGAAAGCACTCTCCTCACTTGTACTGTTCACCTGGGAACATGTCCCGTGTATATTAAACCATCAGGGGAACACACTCTCCTCACTTGTGCTGTTCAGCTGGTAACATGTCCAGTGAGTATTAAACAATCAGGGGAACACACTCTCCTCACTTATACTGTTCACCTGGTAATATGTCCTGTGTGTATTAAACCATCAGGGGAATACACTCTCCTCACTTATACTGTTCACCTGGTAACATGTCCCGTGTATATTAAACCATCAGGGGAACACACTCTCCTCACTTATACTGTTCACCTGCGAACATGTTCCGTGTGCATTGAACAATCAGGGGAACACAATCTATTCACTTATACTGTACACCTGGGAACATGTCTCATGTATATTAAACCATCAGGGGAACACACTCTCCTCACTTATACTGTTCACCTGGTAACATGTCCCGTGAGTATTAAACCATCAGGGGAACACACTCTCCTCACTTATACTGTTCACCTGGTAACATGTACCGTGTATATTAAACCATCAGGGGAACACACTCTCCTCAATTATACATTTCACTTGGTGACATGTCCCGTGTGTATTGAACAATCAGGCGTACACACTCTCCTCACTTATACTGTTCACCTGGTAACATGTCCCGTGTACATTAAACCATCAGGGGAACACACTCTCCTCACTTATACTGTTCACCAGGTGACATGTCCCGTGTGTATTAAACAATCAGGGGAACACACTCTCCTCACTTATACTGCTCACCTGGTAACATGTCCCGTGTACATTAAACCATCAGGAGAACACACTCTCCTCACTTATACTGTTCACCAGGTGACATGTCCCGTGTGTATTAAACAATCAGGGGAACACACTCTCCTCACTTATACTGTTCACCTGGTAACATGTCCCGTGGATATTAAACCATCAGGGGAACACACTCTCCTCACTTATACTGTTCACCTGCTGACATGTCCCGGGTATATTAAACCATCAGCGGAACACACTCTCCTCACTTATACTGTTCACCTGGTAACATGTCCCGTGCGTGTTAAACCTTCAGGGGAACACACTCTCCTCACATATACTGTTCACCTGGTAACATGTCCGGTGAGTATTAAACAATCAGGGGAGCACACTCTCCTCACTTATACTGTTCACCTGGTAACATGTCCTGTGTATATTAAACCATCAGGGGAACACATTCTCCTCACTTACACTGTTCACCTGGTAACATGTCCTGTGTGTATTAAACCATCAGGGGAACACACTCTCCTCACTTATACTGTTCACCTGGTAATATGTCCTGTGTGTATTAAACAATCAGGGGAATACACTCTCCTCACTTATACTGTTCACCTGGTAACATGTCCCGTGTATATTAAACCATCAGGGGAACACACTCTCCTCAATTATACAGTTCACCTGGTAACATGTCCCGTGAATATTAAACCATCAGGGGAAAGCACTCCCCTCACTTATACTGTTCTCCAGGTAACATGTCCCGTGTATATGAAACCATCAGGGGAACACACTCTCCTCACTTATACTGTTCACCTGGTAACATGTCCCGTGTGCTTTAAACAATCAGGGGAACACACTCTCCTCAATTATACTGTTCACCTGGTAACATGTCCCGTGAATATTAAACCATCAGGGGAAAGCACTCCCCTCACTTATACTGTTCTCCAGGTAACGTGTCCCGTGTGTATTAAACCATCAGGGGAACACAATCTCCTCACTTATACTGTTCACCTGGTAATATGCCCTGTGTATATTAAACCATCAGGGGAACACAATCTCCTCACTTATACTGTTCACCATTGAACATGTCCCGAGTATATTAAACCATCAGGGGAACACACTCTCCTCACTTATACTGTTCACCTGGTAACATGTACCGTGTGTATTGAACAATCAGGGGAACACATTCTCCTCACTTATACTGTTCACCTGGTAACATGTCCCGTGTGCATTGAACAATCAGGGGAACACACTCTCCTCACTTATACTGTTCACCTGGTAACATGTCCCGTGTATATTAAACCATCAGGGGAACACACTCTCCTCACTTATACTGTTCACCTGGTAACATGTACCGTCAGTATTAAACAATCAGGGGAACACACTCTCCTCAATTATACTGTTCACCAGGTAACATGTCCCGTGTGCATTGAACAATCAGGGGAACACACTCTCCTCACTTATACTGTTCACCTGGTAACATGTCCCGTGTATATTAAACCATCAGGGGAACACACTCTCCTCACTTATACTGTTCACCTGATAACATGTACCGTCAGTATTAAACAATCAGGGGAACACACTCTCCTCACTTATACTGTTCACCTGGTAACATGTCCCGTGCGTGTTAAACCATCAGGGGAACACACTCTCCTCACTTATACTGTTCACCTGGCAACATGTCCCGTGCGTTTTCAACCATCATGGGAACACACTCTCCTCACTTATACTGTTCAGCTGGCAACATGTCCCGTGAGTATTAAACAATCAGGGAAACACACTCTCCTCACTTATACTGTTCACCTGGTAACATGTCCCGTGTATATTAAACAATCAGGGGAACACACTCTCCTCACTTATACTGTTCACCTGGTAACATGTCCCGTGCCTGTTAAACCATCAGGGGAACACACTCTCCTCACTTATACTGTTCATCTGTTGACATGTCCTGACTGTATTAAAGCATCAGGGGAACTCACTCTTCTCACTTCTACTGTTCACCTGGTAACATGTCCCGTGTATATTGAACCATCAGGGGAACACACTCTCCTCACTTATACTGTTCACCTGGTGACATGTCCCGTGTGTATTAAACAATCAGGGGAACACACTCTCCTCACTTATACTGTTCACCTGGTAACATGTCCCTTGTATATTAAACAATCAGGGGAACACACTCTCCTCACTTTTTCTGTTCACCTGGTAACATGTCCCGTGTATATTAAACCATCAGGGGAACACACTCTCCTCACTTATACTGTTCACCTGGGGAAATGTCCCGACAGTATTAAACCATCAGGGGAACACACTCTCCTCACTTCTACTGTTCACCTGGTAACATGTCCCGTGTATATTAAACCATCATTGGAACACACTCTCCTCACTTATACTTTTCACCTGGTATCATGTCCTGTGTATATTAAACCATCAGGGGAACACACTCTCCTCACTTTTACTGTTCACCTGGTAACATGTCCCGTGCGTGTTAAACCATAAGGGAACACTCTCTCCTCTCTTATACTGTTCACCTGGTGAAATGTCCTGTTTGTATTAAACCAGCAGGGGAACTCACTCTCCTCACTTATACTGTTCACCTGGTAACATGTCCCGTGCGTATTAAACCATCAGGGGAACACACTCTCCTCAATTAAACTGTTCACATGGTAACATGTCACATGTATATTAAAAAATCAGGGGAACACGCACTCTTCACTTCTACTGTTCATCTGGTAACATGGCCCATGTATATTAAACCATCAGGGGAACACACTCTCTTCACTTATACTGTTCACCTGGTAACATGTCCCGTGTATATTAAACCATCAGGGGAACACATTCTCCTCACTTATACTGTTCACCTGGTAACATGTCCTGTGTATATTAAACCATCAGGGGAACACACTCTCCTCACTTGTGTTGTTCACCTGGTAACATATCCTGTGTATATTAAAACATCAGGGGAACACACTGTCCTCACTTACACTGTTCACCTGGCAACATGTCCCGTGTATATTAAACCATCAGTGGAACACACTCTCCTCACTTATACTGTTCACCTGGTAACATGTCCAGTGCTTATTAAACCATCATTGGAACACACTCTCCTCACTTATACTGTTCACCTGGTAACATGTCCCGTGTGTACTAAACAATCAGGGGAACACACTATCTTCACATATACTGTTCACCTGGTAACATGTCCAGTGCGTTTTAAACAATCAGGGGAACACACTCTCCTCACAGATACTGTTCACTTGGTTACATGTCCCGTGTGTACTAAACAATCAGGGGAACACACTATCTTCACATATACTGTTCACCTGGTAACATGTCCCGTGTATATTGGACCATAGAACATAGAACATAGAACATAGAACATACAGCACAGAACAGGCCCTTCGGCCCACAATGTTGTGCCGATCCTTTGTCCTCTGTCAAGGACAATTTAATCTATACCCCATCATTCTCCTTTATCCATATACCTATCCAAAAGCCTTTTGAAAGTCCCTAAAGTTTCTGACTCAACAACTTCCCCGGGCAAGGCATTCCATGCCTCGACCACTCTCTGGGTAAAGAACCTTCCCCTGACATCCCCCTTATATCTCCCACCCTTCACCTTAAATTTATGACCCCTTGTAACGCTTTGCTCCACCCGGGGAAAAAGTTTCTGACTGTCTACCCTATCTATTCCCCTGATCATCTTATAAACCTCTATCATGTCACCCCTCATCCTTCTCCTTTCTAATGAGAAGAGGCCTAGAATGTTCAGCCTTTCCTCGTAAGACTTATTCTCCATTCCAGGCAACATCCTGGTAAATCTCCTCTGCACCCTCTCCAAGGCTTCCACATCCTTCCTAAAATGAGGCGACCAGAACTGCACACAGTACTCCAAATGAGGCCTTACCAAGGTCCTGTACAGCTGCATCATCACCTCACGGCTCTTAAATTCAATCCCTCTGCTAATGAACGCTAACACCCCATATGCCTTCTTCACAGCCCTATCCACTTGAGTTGCAACTTTCAATGATCTATGCACATAGACCCCAAGGTCTCTCTGCTCCTCCACATGCCCAAGAACCCTACCGTTAACCCAGTATTTTGCATTCATGTTTGTCCTTCCAAAATGGACGACCTCACACTTTTCAGGGTTAAACTCCATCTGCCACTTTTCAGCCCAGCACTGCAACCTATCCAAGTCCCTTTGCAGACGACAATAGCCCTCCTCGGTATCCACAACTCCACCAACCTTTGTATCATCTGCAAATTTACTGACCCACCCTTCGACTTCCTCATCCAAGTCGTTAATAAAAATCACAAACAGGAGAGGACCCAGAACTGATCCCTGCGGCACGCCACTGGTAACTGGGCTCCAGGCTGAGTATTTACCATCTAAGACCACTCTCTGCCTTCTATCAGTTAGCCAATTCTTAATCCAACTGGCCACATTCCCCACTATCCCATGCCTCCTGACTTTCTCCATAAGTCTACCATGGGGGACCTTATCAAATGCCTTACTAAAATCCATGTACACCACATCCACTGGTTTACCCTCATCCACTTGCTTGGTCACCTGCTCAAAGAATTCAATCAGGCTTGTGAGGCAAGACCTACCCCTCACAAAACCGTGCTGACTGTCCCGAATCAAGCAGTGTCTTTCCAGATGCTCAGAAATCCTATCCCTCAGCACCTTTTCCATCAACTTGCCTACCACCGAAGTAAGACTAACTGGCCTGTAATTCCCAGGGTTGTTCCTATTCCCTTTCTTGAACAGGGGCACAACATTTGCCACCCTCCAATCACCTGGTACCACCCCCGTCAGCAGAGAAGATGAAAAGATCATTGCCAGCGGCTCTGCAATTTCATCCCTTGCTTCCCATAACATCCTTGGATATACCCCGTCAGGCCCGGGAGACTTGTCTATCTTCAAGTTATTCAAAAACCCCAACACATCTTCCCTCCTAACGAGCACTTCCTCGAGCTTACCAGTCTGCTTCCCACCGTCCTCTTCAGTAATACACCCCTTCTCATTCGTAAATACCGAAGAGAAGTACTCATTCAAAACCTCACTTATCTCTTCCGGCTCAACACACAGTCTCCCGCTATTGTCCTTGACCGGACCTATGGTCCCCCTAGTCATCCTCATATTTCTGACATACGCGTAAAAGGCCTTGGGGTTTTCTTTTATCCTACCCGCCAAGCATTTTTCATGCCCTCTCTTAGCTCTCCTAATCCCTTTCTTCAGATCCTTCCTGGCCATCTTGTATCCCTCCAGAGCTATGCCTGTGCCCTTTTTCCTCAACTTTATATACGCATCCTTCTTCTTCCTAACAAGACTCTCAACCTCTCTTGTCAACCACGGTTCCCTCACATGACCATCCCTTCCCTGTCTGACAGGGACATGCTTATCAATGGCCCCTACTATCTACTCCTTGAAAAAGTTCCACATTTCGACCGTGCCCTTCCCTGCCAGCATATGCTCCCAACTTATGCTCCTCAGTTCCTGCCTGACAGCATCATATCTACCCTTCCCCCAATTGTAAACCTTGCCCTGTTGCACATACCTATCCCTCTCCATTACCACAGTGAATGCTACAGAATTGTGATCACTATCTCCAAAGTGCTCGCCCACCAACAGCTCTATCACTTGCTCTGGTTCATTACCATCAGGGGAACACACTCTCCTCACTTCTACTCTTCACCTGGTGACACGACCCGTGCGTGTTAAACCATCAGGGGAACACACTCTCCTCTCTTATACTGTTCACCTGGTATCTTGTCCCGTGTATATTAAACCATTAGGGGAAAGCCCTCTCCTCAATTATACTGTTCACCTGGTAACATGTCCCGTGTATATTATACCATCAGGGGAACACACTCTCCTCACTTATACTGTTCATCTGGTAACATGTCCCGTCAGTATTAAACCATCTGTGGAACACAATCTCCTCACTTATACTTTTCACCTGGTAACATGTCCCGTGTACAGTAAACCATCAGGGGAACACATTCTCCTCACTTATACTGTTCACCTGGTATCATGTCCCGTGTATATTAAACCATCAGGGGAACACATTCTCCTCACTTATACTGTTCACCTGGTATCATGTCCCGTGTATATTAAACCATCAGGGGAACACACTCTCCTCACTTATAATGTTCACCTGGTGACATGTTCTGTGTGTATTAAACCATGAGGGGAACAAACTCTCCTCACTTATACTGTTCACCTGGGGAAATGTCCCGTCAGTATTAAACCATCATGGGAACACACTCTCCTCACTTATACTGTTCACCTGGGGAAATGTCCCTTCAGTATTAAACCATCAGGGGAACACACTCTCCTCACATATACTGTTCAGTTGGGTACATGTCCCGTGCGTATTAAACAATCAGGGGAACACACTCTCCTCACTTATACTGTTCACTTGGTTACATGTCCCGTGCGTATTAAACAATCAGGGGAACTCACTCTCCTCACTTATGCTGTTCACCTGTTCACATGTCCCGTGCGTATTAAACCATCAGGGGAACACACTCTCCTCACTTAAACTGGTCACATGGCGACATGTCCCGTCAGTATTAAACCATCAGGGGAACACACTCTCCTCACTTATACTGTTCACCTGGTAACATGTCCCGTCATTATTAAACTATCAGGGGAACTCACTCTCCTCACTTATACTGTTCACCTGGGGAAATGTCCCGACAGTATTAAACCATCAGGGGAACACACTCTCCTCACTTACATTGTTCACCTGGTAACATGTCCCGTGTATATTATACCATCAGGGGAACACACTCTCCTCACTTATACTGTTCATCTGGTAACATGTCCCGTCAGTATTAAACCATCTGTGGAACAAAATCCCCTCACTTATACTTTTCACC